>NW_024003102.1:0-30661 GCF_014805625.2 Glossina fuscipes
GGTCGGTCGTACAACGCAGTCTGTCGATATCCACTATTTCTTCTTTATTTCAGCCGTGACCAATCAGCATATTCGCCAGCATTAATTAATTATGCCAGTCTAATAATATGTTACTTGTGTGTAGTGAAAACATTCATCGGATTTTAATGTAAACGTAACCTTGTATCGTTTGATTGCTTTTTGTCAACACAGTGCGTATAAGCCGACCATTGTTTTCCAAAATTCAAAATTTTAGCTTTCGCCATTAAATTCAAATTATGATAGAAATAAATAATAAAGTGCATAATGAATTCTTTTAGTAAACCTCAGAGACTAAGTGGCAAACGTCAAAACTCATCATGTTACAGTTCTGTTATTGCCAGACGATGGACGGCAGACTGAAATAATTATAGCTTACTATAAATACTTTCTACCTCACGTGCCAATAAGTTTATTATCTTCGTGAGCAAAACTTCAAAGACTGCAAAAAAAAAACATTGATACAAACTTTTCCAGAAATGCATATTGTATGTAATGTGCTTTGATTTTCAAATTCGCCCGCAGCACATCTCATATAATAGATTTCAGTCAGGAAAAAAACAAATAATTTGAATAGCGATAAATAACCAAAAAGCTCTTTCAAATGTCTATCCATAATTTTTTTTTTATTCAAACGAATTGCCAAACAGCAAATCTTTCAGAACTTGTATAGAAACTTAACCTTCAACAAGTATCCCCACCACAGATAACCAACTAGTTATTCTTATAAGCCGAATCGAGCGGTTGATTCTAAAATTAGCTTTCTTGGATTTCCCATGTGCATATTGAATTTGACGAAATTCGGACATTTTTATAGAAAACAGTGAAGGCGTTATCGGCAACATATAAATAAGCATTCTTAATTACGCATCCTTAATCAGAATGAAATCTTTAAGTTCAGAAACCCATTATGAGATCGTACTGTAAATGCTTTAGATGAAGGAAGCGAATTATTTTGAAAAATAAGCAATATTCTGCATAAAAGTGTAACGTAATTTTGCAATTTTATCCACGAGGCCTCGCAAAAAGAGCTCAAAAAAATTATAAGGCCGCTTCTACCTTAAACTCTTCTATTGGAAGGATGTAGTTAGTTCTTCAGTAAGACGACGTGACTCCGCTGCAGTTCATTTCCCTTAAGAGTATTGCATAAATGATGAAGAAAGCGTCGAAATATAAATTTTATTGAAGACATGTTCCTAACGAAGGAATTCGAATTTTCAAAGCCAGGTAAATCACCGAGCGATGTTAATAATTTTCGATCTATTAGTCTCTTGAACTGTAAACAGCAAGTTTAAAGAAAATTATTATTCCAAATTAATACATATTAAAGATAGGTTTAACACTAAAAATCCACTGGCTTAGTTCTCTTTTATGTTGGAACACCTTTTTATTCTTTTCAGCCGAATAGTTAGAATTCTAAAATGGCTCCTTTTCCGTTTCTTATTCATCCGAAGTTTTTATGTCTGGAAGATATTTCTACTCTGCCGGCTAAATTTTCAGATTTACCATTTGTTTCCGCAGGTGTCATTCATGTCGGCAAAAAGCAGAAAAGAGAAAAAAAATGTGTGCTTAAATTTCTGGGTGTCAAATTGAAAAAATAACTGTTGATCTTTATCTCAGATAAAATAATTCGCAAAGACCATACAAATATATAAGTTTTAATGTAACCGATGGAGAAAATTTTTATAAAATTAAAGCAATGTTTGGTCAAATAGCTAATTTAATGGCAGCCACAGCTATTGTGAACGCTCTAAAAGATCGCAAACTAAGAAGCAGTAACTACAAATAAACCCTCAGCTGAGAAAACTTATATAATGAAAACTTAATTTTTTTTCTTGTTAGACTTCTGTTGAAGGACCTACTCAAGATAGTTTAAAATTTTTTGTTCGCAATATTTTTTGTCTTCGTTCTTAGGAAACGAAATGGACTGTCCGGAGGAACTGATTTTGTTTGTCCTAACAGAATGCGTAAATGAGGCGTTTTGCGAACAGTTACGGATTAAATTAATCTTTAGGCGATGAATTCTCCCTGAGGAGAATTTTTCTTTCGGTAGTTACTAGTTTTTGGTTTAAAACTTTAGTTTAGCTAATTATGGGGCAAATAATAATAATTATATTTTAAAAGATTACAGATTTGTTGGTATTGCTATCATTGTTTAATAGAATAAAAGTAATTATGTAATATGATCACAATATCAGTCGTTGCTATAAAACAACGATGCATAACGCATGCAAAAATTGGGTGAAATTTTATGTAATACACAATTTAATCTCAAACAGTCACAAACAAAAAAAAAAAAAATTAATAAAAACAATGAAAATTTTCTAGTAGATACCAAACATAAAAGAGTTTAAAAAATGCAGACAAAATATCATATACTAAAAACTTTCTTTTATAAATTTTTATTTTTTAAATTTTTAATTTGCAGTTTTATTTATATAAGCAAGTTTGTAAATTACATATTAACCAAAAACCATCTTTTTCACTGAAAGTTATAAAATATTAATTTTCTGCAATCATGCTTAACTAAAAACAAACACAACGTTGCAGTAAAAATACTATACACGTTAATAAAAAGAAAACAAAGCCGTAATTACATTACATACCTATACAATAGGAGGTAATTTTGTGCTAACCTATATTGAAAATGTAAAAATATAGCGAAATAAACAGAGTATTGGTGTGTTTTGCCTATCAAAAATTCATCAATAATAACGCTTACGCGGCGCTAAAACCAATACATCGCAGAATTGTATTGTCTACATATATTGTCTATAAATATCCTAAGAGCTTGTGAATAATATATTAAACTTACTTCAACATTCTTAATTTATTATTTTCGATACTGCTGAGAAAAAAAAGCTGTTCGGAGTGAGCTAAAAATGTTGATAAAAACATTCCATATGGAATGACGGTAGTCTAATAAACAACGTAACCTTTAGGACAGTAACCAACTGTGAATGGGACTACTGGAACCAAATGAACAACTTTCAGTGGGCACTGCTGAGGTTCGAATATAAATATCCTACTTGTTAGCACAAGTCTTTCATTCCAGACGGATGTTCTTGTGAGTGGATTGCGCAATTGTAATTGCATTAAAAATGCCTACACGCTACAATCTATCGCTGACACAATCAAACCTATGGCTGTTATGCAGCCAAACGAAAAAGGTAATCAACGTTAGTTTCATCTATTCGTGGTATGCGTATATGAAAGGTTATGCCAGAGACTCCACCACCCCTCTATTTCCATTCTGAAAACATTTATATCTCAAGAAACTCAGTAAGGTCAATTATTATAGCTATTATTTAAGTACGCCTTGGGTTTGTTTTTCTAATTAAAATTTTTCTATTTCTCTTGAAGTTTTGGAGTTCACACACTATTCGTAATACGCATCCTGCGTTTGGTTATTTTATTGCTCTCTCTAACGATAACTAGGAATAACTTATGTATTTTTTTAAATGCCCACCCTACATTTCGTTCCCAGCCAAATAATTCTTACGACAGCGTACGATGAGACCAGAAACCATATAAATGTAGTGTCCGTTAGGAAAAATCATACGTCGTCCAATTCTGTTAATTTCTCGGAATAAAATGTCGTAACGATAGACTTATCAGAACAAATACTTGAAACTTGTTGCTCTAGGTGTCTTCAATTGTAATACATTTAATCTTGCTTTGATGCGAATCTTCTGCCATATGCTTCAGCATAAATATGGCCGTTGTCCACGATTGATCACCACGGTGTAACTCGCGACTCAACATCTCCACTTTTCCTGTACCAGTTTTCCGGGTCACCTAATACTTAGGGTGCACACTGGTTTACTAGAATCTAGAATTGCTTCCTGCGATTTTAATCGCATATGTAAAACAAAAGATGTCGATTATTACATTGTATGAAAATTTGAATTAAATACATGTGTTTATATAGAAGGTAAAACGCAGAATTATTTGTAACTGTTATCATTGACTCAGCTGCAGTGGAATCAAACATCATGTACCCCTGCGTATTTACGTGACAAGAATACTGCTAGCTGGAGGGTTTAGCGTTTAATGAGGAAAAAACTCAAAAAGCGAATTAGAAAACGCAGAACAAGTGCCCACTCTCAAGCCTTAAACAACAATCAACTGTAGCGCACATTTCATGAGTTAGGACTACGCAAATCTAACGATTCAATTTAAGGCTCTAATAGATATTGGCGTCTCAAATCAGCGTTACCACTAATGTGGTAACGTTACTAATCAAATAAGTTTGAATGGCAACGAAGTTATATTTAACCCGCCAGGAGTAGATAGTTTCTCACTCAACTTTTTATAACTAATTTAGCCTTCTATTAATGCTCGCATTTTGTACGCTGTAGACTAAATTGCAACGAACTCGCATTTCTAGGCCGTCTGAAAATTTGCTCGTGTCACTCCTATCAAGAAAAATGGAACATCAGATGGCGCCAATAATTTCAAACAAATCTAAATCTTCAAAACAGCCACATGGCTGCCTTTAAATAATGCATTTGTTTCTGTGTTATTGTTTCAAGTGTAACCAAGGACTTTCAATTAAGAATTGCTGAGAATTACGTAACGAAGTTCTCTAACGCCCAATTATTGCGCCTTTATCTTCCTTATCATAAAAAATTGATTTCTTCAATATGAGTAAGTTAGTTTCGTGCAACACCTTTGTTTGATTGAGTCAAGGTTGGTGGTACTTATGTCGACATTGTCACAAATTTCAATTGTCCATGTGTCATTGTTAACGAAAAATTATTCTTTAATTCGCTTTCTTTTCTCACAAAACTCTATTGCTAAAATATCTATACGTTGTTAGTTGTTATTGCTTAGTCACACACAGAAAATATGTTTAATGAAATTATATCATTAAAATTATTTACAAAAAAAAAATAAATAAAATAAATAAAAAAAAATTAAAAAAAATAAAAAAAAAACAATGAATAATTGGCTTAAAGAATGCGCAATTATATCCTTATTGGCTAAGCTTTATGATGCTAGAGGTAAGGGTAGAAAGATTGAAGTTAGTTTCATTTAACAAGGCTGCTGCGTTACGCATATACTAATTAAAAACCGTATACCTGAAATAAGTCTGCATTTCTTAATAAAAGGGGGAGCAACAATCTGTTTTCATAAAATATTAATGCAACGTGGGTCCCAAGAGAAGTTCCGGTTAACACCAATTTGTCCCACGCAGCAACGATAGCCTGGAGAAGGTAAGAATATTTAAATATACTTCTTAAGAAACTGTTTTTGCAATGTGTAGATCTCGAAATCCCTTTGACCAGTTTCTAATTAAGAAAAAGAATGATCCAGCTGCATTTGTAGGAATTTCTCTGTGTAAGTTAAAACAACGTTTATTATCGAATATATAAGGAGTAGCATTTTGGCTTAGCAACACTTTTCAGTCATTGCAGTTCGTATTTCATCATTAATCTATAATTGTTAATAATGTGTGTATGGTGGTGTAATACACGTTTTGCTTGCTTTCAAAAAAATCTAGTAAGAAAAAATTGTCAAACCAAAGTACTCCGTATTGCAAATTTATAATTTTGTATGATATAAAATCTAAGGTGTTGCTTATCTTGGTTAACTCTGATTTTATCAGTCTCGTTTGAAAATAATTTACTCATGAGGTACAGAACAATAATGAGGAGTTGCATAATGGTATCACCTCATTGTATGCTTATTTTACGCGTTTGTAATCAGGAGGTTTGAAGTCAAAACCAGCTGCAGCATTGCGAAAAAAAAAAAACCTCATCGCCCCGAATTTTTGTCTGCTTTATTTTAATATACTTTGCTTTATTTTACTTTGGTGGCGAAAGTGGTTTACTAATGAAAAACAAGGTTACTTCATAGTATGTTGCACTTTGAGGTTGTTGCGCTTGTTATTAATGTTAGCGTTACGTTCAGTCAACTTTTTTGGACTTATAATTTAGGAAATAATTGACTGATTTTACTACAACACGTTTAGCAAATAAATAAAAATTCGCATATAAAGTTCAGAACAAAAAAGGAAGTAAGCAATTTACAATTACATACAAGGAATCTTTGATATCCACCACTTTAAATGAATAAAATTTGTTAGCATTGGTAGATCAATAATTGTAATATTGTGAATTACAGCTTTGTTTAAGCCATCATCGCTCAAACCCCTTTTGAAAATTGACTTAAAAATATAGAGAGCGAAATTCTTTTGTTCCTAATTTCTGCAGTATTGAGTGCTCCAACCATTCACGACAGGCAAGCGCATATAGGAGGAGAAGAAGAGACCGGCATAACCCATAAAGATTAAGAATGTTCACACTTTATGCCTATTTCGGTGGTAGATATAAAATGTTGCTTTATTATGTACTCTTTTTAATTCCTTTTGTTATGCACCATGTCCATGATGCGGAAATCTAATTTCGATTTTGCTAACACACGAGGTTTTGTAAACGCTAATTAAACAAAACTAGTATTTTTGCAGACCAATGAGGTGCTTACATTTTCATCTCTGGCATCCATATGTTGCAAAACTAGTTTTGCATTGATAGTACAAATTTGTTTAACTTGTCCAATCTACTTTAAAAAACAATGTAATCTTAATACAACTAAAAAACAATTTTAATTTTTGGATGTATTAATGAACAAGAGCTAATGCCATATTTCTTCGAAATTCTTCGTTTCGTATGTACCTTGCCACAAATCCATTGGTGAATAATTTTTTTAACCTTACGAACGTATTAACGTATAACGTTCAATATGTACAAATTACACATGAATAAGAAAAGAGTGGCGTGGGAATTGTTTAGGACTCTATCTTTATCAACTTGCAAGCAAGTGATAATTGGAATTTTGATAAGAGCTTCAGCTCATTCTAAAATAGATGTACCAACCAAACGTATTTTAATCAAATCCAATCAAATCAAATTGAGATTTGGATTAAATTTTGTGTCAATATATTTTGTCGCACTTTACCATTATTTATGAAATACACTACACATATAGTTGAACAACGTATAGAAATTGTTAAATTTATTACGGAAGCAATGAACTCATGTTCTATGCATGTGGGATGAAGTTCATATTTGATTAAATGACTTCATAAATAAGGATTGTTGTATTGTTGATCTAAAGAAAACACATCTAATGTTCCTTAAAGTTTTTTTCGTGTACAAAAATAATTTCAGGGTTTAGCTTATAGGGTAAAAATTTCATACCCATGCATGAGAATGGCATCATCCTCAGTGCAGAACACTAGTAAAATATTATATTTGTTTTTTCGTGGCAAACATTAAATGCGTTTGACTTCGCCGAAATGTGGCTTCAACAAAATGTTACACATAGTGCGATAAAATCAATCTATTAGGAGAAAAGTTCAATAATCACGTAATCTCCAAAAGACCATACGATATAGTTATAACTCTGTTGAACTTTTTACTTCCCAATAAGCCGAACGCTCTGCGACCTTACCCATGGTATTCAGATTATTTGTGTTATTGGTGAAATAAGGCCAACATTTACGCGTAAAAGTCGCAAACTTTGGTGTTCAAAAATTTAGTTTTTTTAAACAAAGATCGCATGAACAAATATCTAAAAGAAAAGAAAATTCTAGTTGATATCTTTTACAGTTCAGTGTTTATTATAAATTATAAAAGCAATTTCACAATTGATGATCGTGAGTTCATTGTTTTCGTAATAAGTTTTAGGAATTTCTGTACAATATGCATGTATTGTATGGTCCACAACAAATCGCAACGTGCGAACTGTATGTTATAAAAAAAAATCTCAATCAGAAGTGTGTTTTATTTACGTTTACATCCGTAACCACAAAATGGATGACCCTCGGCACAACAATCTTTTCTAATTTGCAACTAAAGAGGCAAATGTTTTATCCCTTTCTAAGAAGAATTCATTTGCGCTTATTGCGAATCAAAGTCTTCAGAAATTTGGTTATTCCACCGTCGTTAGTTTGTTGAAATACTAATCGCAATGAAAATGTGGTCTTAAAATTGAGTGGCTTTAACCGCACTTAAGATATAGAAGGTGAAAATTACTCAAAAAAAATTAAATATTATTATCAATAATTGTTAAATTGAAACTTTGTAAAAATACAAAATTATTTTCAAAATTGGTTTAGCTTCCATGGTAGTGGTATGCCGAAAAAGCTGTAATTAATCACAAAAAGTATCCTTCATTAATTGATAAAACTTTTATTCTCCTATTTATTTATTTTCTATTCAAATGAAAATTTAATTTTACTGAATCTGACAACATAATTTCTGTGATCTTCTGGCATCATTTACCTCTGAGCACATCAGCCGGTATGAGGCGTTTGTAAATTTTTATTTCAGTTTCGGTTGCCGGATTATCCTTTTCTCCATTAATAATGCATGCACAAAACACAAGCAAACCTAACTTAGCCACGAAAGATTTCATCGCACGATAATTTTTCCGCAATTAGTTACTTTTCTCGATAAGGTAAAAGAAATGAAAACGAAACGAAATAAAAAATATTTTTTTTAAATTTTTCTTTAAATTACTTTCTACTATGAAGCAATACGAACTCGCTTTATAATATAATATATCAAAATTATATAATTTGTGCGTGCCTTTATTCGGCATTAACTGAATACTAATTCCAACGAAACGTTGAAAGCCAAAGTGAGTACTGAATTAAGTTTAAACATTGTATAGGCTGTGATATTTATATGAATTGTCTAAGCGCTATATAAAAACAACACGAGACGAGCTGGGCTAACTGATTGGTTAATTTGTCTTTATGCATTTCATATTACAACCACAGATAATCGCTAATCTCTGCTTCAGTATAATATTAATGACATGAGAAGTGTTTACCATGTCGATTTCGTTAGTTATCTACTCTATATTTAAATAGGGATGATCGGTTCATTCGTTTTTTAAATTTGAGTTTCATCTTATGTATTATGTATAAGTGAAAATGCAAACACGTTGCACAAAAAAAATTCAGTTCATAATATCGTTACAATGGCAAGAAGTTAGTTATGTCCCTGGTTTTCTTAAAGTTATAAAGATCGTTAAAACTAAATTTGTTTGTATGTTATATATTTTTTTCCTTTTGAATATATTTATTAATGCAGTCCCGTGTCAATATGATTGTGATCTCCCCTTGTTGCCTGGATTTGACGTAAGAAGTAAATGTTCACATTCTCTCCTTGCATTCTACACACATGAAAGAATTTTTGGTAATATAATTTAACAGAGGAATTAGTGTTGTCATTGTTGTCAGTCATTATTATTATAATACATAATTTAGAATGTTGTAGTGCAGAATGTTGTACGAATTCACAAAATAAAATCGTTTCTGTTTCTCTATGTCTTGTGGGTAATACCCAGATATATAGTATATATATATATATAGTATACTAGGTTCGTGCGGATGTCACACACGGGAGGACTTACGACAAAATCACCTCAGATTATAGCGATCGATTCAAAATGTTTTACTCAATCGATCTAGGGACGTCTGGCTGTGTTTAACCTACAGATGGTAATTTTTGACACATTTTTATAAAATTTTATGCATCGATGTGTTTTGGGTCAAGGAAAAAAAAAGTA
The DNA here is from genome assembly GCF_014805625.2 of Glossina fuscipes. NCBI lineage: Eukaryota > Metazoa > Arthropoda > Insecta > Diptera > Glossinidae > Glossina > Glossina fuscipes. The sequence goes on from NW_024003102.1 coordinate 9,604, forward strand.
ATACGAAACTTTTTTCATTATGCAAAATATTTCAAAATTTCATTCATTTCAAAATTCCAATGAGGGCTTTCACGAAAAGCATGCCTTTACAAAAAACAATGTGCAATTTTTAATTTGTTATCACAAAAATAAATGAACAACTTTGCTTACTATATAAGCAAAGCAAGGTAGGGTGTTTAATGATTGATCTTGCCCGAAAACGATATTCTTATTTGTTTTTAATGGCGCTTTGTCTTTACACTGACAAACTGGTTTCAAATGCGTTTTGTGAAGAGTTCAATGTCTACTTTTGCCGTCTAAAGAAGGAAGATATATGAAGTTGATATTTAGAGAGCTATTTTAAATGGAACAAAGGAATCGGCACAGGTGTTTGGTTTAGCGCCTTCCCTTTACACGGAATACATTTCTTCATTTATTTTTTCGATTAAAAACGATTATTTTATATTAATAAAAAACCGTATTTCGAATTTTGATATTTCAGTAATTGAATTTTCAATATGTTAAAGTACCTGGCAGAACGAGAAATTGAAGACACAATGAAAAGCCTGACCAAAATGCTTATGCAAGTAAATTCTAAATTCGTTGGAAATCAACCTTTTTTTTGTTTTTCTTTTGCACAGTATCAGCACCTCTCGGTTCACTCCGACTGACGATATAACTCATTTCATCTCACACCGAGAACATGGATCAAACGTAATTTTATACTTGCAAACAAGTACAAACCAACTCAATTTTCCGAAAAAAAGAGGTTCGGCAAAAAAATTCATCAGTTCGCCAGCTGTGCGCGCGCGCTCTGGTCGTACTGCTTTACTTTGTATAAAGAAATTTCGCTATTTCTTTTTTTTCCTGCTTTATACACTTTTAATGTCTGATTAAAGTATAAAAATGTTTAAATAAATTGAATTATATTGAACTGTTTGCCCTTACATTCATTTTGGTTTTTGAAATAAAGACTTGTCGTCCTTTTTTGTTTTTATCTCCGCTTGCTCTTTGTGTACTGGATCGTGTGAAGTTTGCGTCTAATTCGAGATATCATTTCTGTGTACGTGATAAACATTTAGTTTTCTATTACTATCTACCTTGTGTGTTACTTTTTGACATATATGTTTTTTGCACACGCTTTTGTCATGCGAAATGTGCAGGTATCAATGGTGGTGTTGTAAATGCAGTCCTTGATCCTTCGAAAAGAATACGTTGGTCACAAGACCAACCGATTGTACGAAGGGAGATATTACTACTTATCCTTAAACTCGAAGTCTCAGGCTTCCCTTTCTATTTAATGAAATGGATAAGCTCTTATCTAGGCAACAGATCATTCAGGATTTTGTTTAACTTTAATGAAGTGTATTTTCCGTGACGTCTGGCCTACCTCAAGGCAGCCACTTAGGATCCATTTTATTTAATTTATACATTAATGATTTGTCCTCGGTGACTCAATCCAACAAGATCTTAATGTACGCTGATGATGAGAAACTGGTTTCTTCCTTTTCCGTAGAAGCGCAATCACATCAGCTTCAAAGTGACTTGAATAATTTAGTTGCTTGGTACTCTTGGAATCTTCTGAAACTAAATCTAAACAAATATTAGAAGCTTTCCTTCTCAAGAAGAAAGTCATTCATTACTCAGTATTTCATTGATTCGCACAAGTTGGAGGACGTCGATTGGTTCACAGATTTAGGCCTTATATTTTACAATAGGTTTCGTTTTAACTTGCACACTGAGCTCTCGTTAAGCAAAGCTATGTCCGCGCTTGGTTTTATAGAGAGATGGTCTCTTTAGATGATCGTTACATTACGAAAAGACTATACATATGTTTGGTTAGACCTATACTCAAGTATGCCTGTATTGTAGTGCTATGTAGATTCAATTAAATCTGTTCAAAAGCAATTCTTGCTGTTTGCCCTTAGGAATTTGCGTTGGGGCCCGATTGCCTCCCTTCCACCCTGTTAAAGTAGGTTGCTCCATTATCCTTACCGTCACTTCAGAACCGTAGATTTGTTCTTCGCATTTCCTTCGTAATCAAAGTAAAAAATGGTACTATTAACTCGCCCGCATTATTTGGTGAGATAAGCTTTAATGCCCCTAACCGCTTTTCTAGGCACTTTATCTTGATAGAGCTTAGAAAATGTAAATACAATTATGAGCTGTTTTACCCGCTCAGAGTTGTTTACAGAAACCTAAATGAAGTCTAACATTTCATTCTTAATATCTCATTTTTTATTTAAAATAATGTTATTTTTTTAACGTGTTAGTTGCGAAGCTTACGCATGTTTTCAATAATTTAGGAGTTTATTTATAACCTGGATCTCTTCTTGTTGCGGGTGTGCTTCTATGCTAGCTTATTTTTTTTTTCTTTTTTATTCTTTTTTTTCCTTTTATTTATTTGTATATGAATTATTATTTTTAAGTTTTTATTATTCCTCTTTTTTTATCTTCCTTTATATTTTATACTAGTTTTTAAAATAATTAGTATACGATTTACTCCTAAGAAGTACTTGAATTCGACTGTTAATTTTCTTTAGCTAAAATTCATGTGCCAGTAAGCAAAATAAAAAAAAAAAAATAGCGACAGTGACTTTGATTTCATGGTAATTTGTTCTATAGAACATTTGATGGGGAGATAAACTATGCTTTATTAGATGGCCGAAACCCTCACTTCCAAGTGGTGAACCACGGGCAACGGCTTCGGCCGGCTAAGAAGGGTTTAAGGTTTTGGGCTACTAACTCGGCGACGAGTTTCTGAGAGATGGTGGAGGGGTTGGCTGGAAGATGAACTCTTCACTCATTAGCTAGTTACTACCTAGGAATTTTCTGAATGGGTTTAAGTACGTAAAAGGTAGAGTGCATGGTAGATCGCTTCTTCTATGTCAGTGCAATATCCGAGACTTATATATCTCGATGAAAAGTAGTTCTGGGGATGGCTAACCCGGATGGTATGGCCAATCCGAAGGCAAGAGTGGTCTGAGAGTTCAGCCAGGCAAAGTATGCCAAAGGCTTTGTAGCATAAACTGGGAGCCACGCTCACTAAGCCATGTATGCCTACGGGTAAATGATGGGATTAAAATTGAAAGTTGTAAAAAATTTAAAATTATCTCATATATGTATGTAAGACATCTTATGAAATATAAGATGCATTGAAGGATTTACTCGATAAAGGGCCGATCGATTCTCGATAATATATAATATAAAATTAAAGATGTTTTGGTTCTTTGAATATCTACCTCTAAGGGGTGCATATTAGAGTGTTATATCCTTAAAACAATATGAGTTAATTAGATGTATAAATGAAAGAAAAGGGATTTGACGGCAGGCTTTTTTACCCTTTTTGCCTATATTTTTACATTTTAAATTATACACTTTGAATTATATTCACGGATGCCTAGCGGCAATGGTGTTTAATTGATTAACGGCGCTTGTGGAAACCCTATGGTGGAAGCAAGCGCATTTTTTCCCTATTTGAACTCATATAGTTAATCAATTTGTGAACCCTGACTGCTTGGGTGCGGCCCTTCGGGGAATACTCGTGGTGGTTATGGTTGGCAGTTCCAAGCCAAAGTGGAACAATCGAGTGCAGCTAGGCTTCACCACTGACCAGAGTGGGGTTAATAAAGCATACGCAATAAACCGTTCTGGACTCTGGTGCTGCTTAGGCCCCTACTCTGTGGGGATTGTCAGAGGGCTTATATTATGCTTAAAGTGGCTTGGGCCACCGTGGGGTTAAATCTTTCAGGCAGGAACCAACGTTAAACCTATTCCACAATCAATATACATTTGATATGTATATATATGTGATTTGATATGTATGTCGTAATATATATATATATATATCCGCATTATGCTAATTTATTCCATTCATTTTATTTTTTTTGTAAACGCAACTAGGCTCAACGCGTTAAAAAATATGGCGTCCAACGAAAAACCAAAAAGAAGAGAAATTTAAAGTGTCCATATAACAGAATTCTTGTTACTTTAATTAATTAAATTTTTTTCTTTATATGTTGCTTTCTATGAACATATGTCTCTTCGCATGACGAAATATATTTCGCTTACATTTTTGGGTGTGAACATTATGTAGTGCACAATGGAGGGCGTAATATGTGCTGACACCTACGTATTATATCTGCCTCGCTAAGCGAAGCTCATTTTCAACGAGATCGTTTATGCTTGTGAGTTTACCACTGCAAGTGTATCATTTGAGCGAAATCAGAAAAAAATATTTAAAAAAAATATTTAAAAAAAAGTAAATAAATAAAAATATTTTTTTTGGAATTATACGTTACCTATAATTGTAAGATTAAAGTTAGTTCGAAAACGCTCATGTTACAAAATTACATTAACTAATATTTAAATTAAAATTATATATTTTTTTAAAATTATATTGGCAATTCTACTTTCGCTTAATTGTTTTTTGCACTTTTTTTCTGAAAGTTTTTGTTTTCTTTCTCCTACACAGTTACGGGTCATAGCATCGTTTTTGTTCTAAAATATCAATATTACATAAGAGTACATAGAAATTGTTTCCCAACGTGCTCCATCTCTATTGACATCATCGGTGGAGATATTTCTATTTTCACCATAGCTAAGGCTAGATTTTCTGAATTTTTATCTTCTGCGCTGGGTTTGGTCAAATGAATCTGCAACCTTGTTTCACTGGGTTTTAGTCTAGATTAATTCTGTATTAAGTAATAGGTTACTGGATTGTAATCCAGATCGATTGGGAATTATCCTACTGAAAAGTTTGAAAGCTTCATAAACAGATTAGGCAACATTTTCAAGATGCCAAACGAAAGTTCACCAAATAATACCAATAAGTTAAGTGAAAATGATACGGATGGAGGTAACATCGGTAGTAATCAGGGAGGCTCGCGGGCAGAAGCCACAAATCCAAATCAACAACTGGTGGACATGCTAAACCAACAAAAAAAAATTCAGTTGTATGCAAGAAATTGGAAATTTGAAAGAGGAAAGGTACAGTGAAGTTAGGCAAATTCAAACGGGAGATGCCGAAGATACGCAAAATTTTAGAATTTCAGCAGCAGCATCTACATCCAATCAGGATGGTCAGAACGGAATGACATTGTTCAGCTAAACAGTCAGAAGTTCGTCTACCTAGTGATGATGGCACCTGTACGCGAAATATTGATTTAAATCGCTGGCTTTTAAAATTTGACGGATCTGGCAGGGGTCTTCCAGTCGAGAGTTTTATTTTTAGGGTCGAACGATTGAGAGAACAGCAGCAGATAAGTTATGACGAGTTATTCGCTGAATTCCACTACTTAGTATCAGCAAGCGCAAATAAGTGGTATTGGCAACTAATAAACGACCATGAAGGAGATCTTACTTCTGATTATTTTTTGCTCAAAACTAGAGAAATCATGGAACGTAAACAGCAGCGTGCGGAGACTACTACGCGGAAACCCATAACCATACCTTAAGTATTAGGAAAAATATACCTGAGCCGGAGTTAATTAAAGTCAATAAATCCAATATTAAATCAAGTCTGACGAATGTAAAAGGACGGAAAAGCTGCTTAGAGAAAATAGAACAAAAACGAAACACATTAATGAAGTTGGATAATAATGTCTACATCACCAGCGATGAAACAGTTGAAGCTTTCGATGCTCGTTGTGATATATTGAATGATGGAAATTGTGGATACCAAAGTTAAGAAACTTTGATACGTTTTAGTATCAACAACCCATTCGTGATCGTCATCAGGACACTTTTAACCATATACTTCACATTTTCATTTATAACCGAATCACTAATGTTGTCTGAGGCTAAAAATATTCTGTCAAAATTACATTTATGTTTTTTGCTATTAACAGCTCTGTAACTTTAAAATTAATATATGGTGAAAAGTCAACGTGTCTCCGGCAGCTCAGTAAAAATTTAAAAATGATTCGTAATATAAAGACAAGACTGTTTAAAAAATTCAAGTGGACTGGTTGTACCCTTGATCATATAAAGTACTTAAATCTAAAATGGGAATTGAATTCTTTAAAACGATTATGGTATTCAAAATAATTAGGATATATTAAGCGAAATTGTTTACCCATCCTGAAGCTTCAACAAGTTCGTAAATGTTCAAAATAAAGCTAACGAGATTCATGTCTGTTAAGCGTTATAGAAATATGAGTCTGATAGTTGCGTTATTACCAATGTTGTTTGCTGAGTGTTCTGAAAAATCACATACGATCAATAATGTATGCACCGGTAATTATTCGTATTACATTAAACATTGTCTTGCTTGCTCTAAGGAGGTCCTCAATGAAACAATAAATTTCAAAGCCACTTATCATTCAGGTCCTGACATAAGCAAATATGGCGCCCTCAACCTGTGAGAACCTCAAAGAAGGTATATCTCCAACTATTTGGTTAGATAAGTCATAAAAAAGTGTTTGAGGACTTTTTAGGTAATCATAGAGCTGTAGCCAGGCTTAGTGCTATATTAAACGTAGATGGAAAATTAGTGACTAAAAAACTTATTTCATTAATTAATATGATTATTACTCCTGTGCAAGATGGATAAACTAATAACTGGCTTCAGTCGTATCTAAAAATCGAAAGCAATTTCTACTGCATTATACAATAATTTCATGCAGAATCAATGTGACTTCAGGGGTTGCGAAGGGAAGTCATCTGGATCCAGTCCTTTTCAGTTTATTTACGAATGATTTATCGACGTATATACGTCGACGCTTTGGCACATTCTACCGTTCGTGGATGATGTAAAAATTTCCGCTCGGATAATTCAAGTTGGATTCCTTCAGAAAAAACATAAAAAAGTATATAATGTCATGTAGACCAAAAGTATTCAATACCAGGAATCAACAAGTTAGCAGTAGCCTGGAACGTATGCAAACCCATTCATCGCAGATAATTGGTATGTATGCTCTGATAACAGTTACAACGACGATCAGTGCTACAGCTATGGCAACACAGGGAGAACTTTAACACCCACAACACATGGTAAAGCTATCAAAATTTAAATTGATTGCATTCGATGGCAAAGGTTGTTCAGAGAAACAACGATTCACACATTAAGCACGTAACGGCGCCAGAACTTACAATTTTATAATTGCAGTTAGTGCAGATCGTGAAGGCAGAAATTGTTTAATTTCATGGGAAGAAGTAGAACAACATTGCACTTTGTAGCTCTGAGGCAGAAGATATTGTAAAGTGCGGGTACAGAAGCCATACGTTTAAAGAGGTTATCCGAATTTCATTTCCTTTTTATTTAAAAGCACACCTTGTTTTGTGCCATTTACTTCTTGTACCGCAAGAAGTCACTGTTAAGATAAACTTGAAGAAATTAATACATGTGCTTTTTCATGGAAATTGTAATATAAGATAGTTTAATGATCCCTTTTTATCGCCTTGTGTTAAAAATGCAAAAAATGCACGAAGAAAGAGATTGCGCAGTTTACGTGCGAGGATTGTCAAAATCATTGGTTCGGAGATAGAGCACTAGAAAGACGGGAAAAAGAAGACGAAGATGACGGACTGTATCTTAGAAAAGCGAATTTCATAAAAACTTCGTACAGCTGAATTAAAACAAAGACTGGTCGAACAGCTAGAAAAAGACCGACAAGACTCGTTCATACTTTAATTCGGATACTATATCGAGGGAACAGAGACGAGAAAATATTGTAAAATCAACGCATGCTGCGAACACATATAGACGAAACGTACCAGCTAGTTGGATACCAGAATAAATTGCCAAGGAAAAAGACACAGACGCCGTGAAAAGTGAAATAAAAGCCTTAATAAAGAAGTGGGTAAGCTACAAACTAATGATGTAACCACCAGCTCTATAAAAATAAAAACACCCCTATTTGACGACACCTCTAACTTAAACGCATTCAAGATACAATTTGGTGTTGTTCCAACAAAAAATATGTGGGATGATGACGGAATAATAATAATAATAACCTCCTTGGACGGAACAGCAGCGGAAATTATCCAGATAATCCCGGAAGGAAAAAGAACGGAATTCGCGGAAATTATGGATGCATTGGAAAGGTAATATGGTAGTAAACATGTGAAGAAAGAGTTGTCTTCGCGCTGCCAGAAGCTGAACGAAAGAATCCAAGATTATGCTCTCGAAATCGAACGCTGGGCCAATCTCGCGTATATCGGTGTGCCCAACGACGGAAAGACTAAAAATCGACTTCGTGACGCGGAGCTTAAAAAAGCTGTATGGACGTTACCTAAAACGCCGTTTACAAGCAGATAGTGTGCTATGGATGTCAACCATGAAGGTGAGACGCATGGAAGTAACCAGCGAGAACAATAATTCGGAAGTGGTCTGCTTCGCCAAGTCCTGCACGAAAATAAGCGAATGCCGGCTTGTTATGTCTGCGAAAAACCTGGTCATTTTGCGTGGAAATGCCGGTCGAAACGCAAAAGAACAAACTCCACATCACCTACACGAATTAGTAGTGAAGAATGTCTGCAAAGGTAGAATAAGAAGAAGAGACCAAAAGCAACCGCGCGTAAATGCTACAATTGCCACAAAGTTGGGCACATTGCTCGTGGCTGTAAATTTCGAAGGAAGGACACGCACTTGAGGTTGCCCATCAACAGTGAAGCAGTACAGCATAAACGCCACCTTAAAGGAGTTAAATCGACGAAACTGTCGGATGACTGTGGCAGGCAGAAGCAGTAAGTGACAGGATGAAAGCAAGATGCGATCTGAGAAACGCTTGCTCGGGACGAAGAGGATTAAGTAGAGAGTAGTGTTACGAAAATTCCAAATCCAGTTAATTCCAGCTAAGTAATTTTCCATAATAAAAAATTCCTAAGGAGGGAAAAACCGAATGCACATTCGAAGGCGCGTCATGCAGCTGCAGGTCGATGAAAACGATTAGTGGGAAAAGCAGACAGGGATACTTAAACTTTATAAGTATAAAAACTACGAATTTGGGTTACTATTAACCTGCTTGTAAAAATGTATATAAATAGAATGTTTGTGGAAGGGATAGTTAGTCGGACAAGAACATAGAAGTTCAGAGTACGGCCAAAATAAGTTGTGAATAATCCTATATACAAAATATCCACGGTCCAGTGATACGGACTGCATCTTACAAAAGTGAATTTTATGACAGTATGTTACACAGTTCTAATACAATAGGTCTTTCTTTCCTATTTATTTCTTCTTTCTATTTTTTTTTCTTTATGTATAAACCTCGATTTATCATAGGTTTGTGCAGGAGCGAACGATATTCACGGTAGTGTAGTGAAAAATACGAATATCAAAGAGACGGTATTTCACCTTACATTCGGGGAATAGTCAAACGAGATATATTTAATCTTTATTGCGAACGAAAAAAACAGAGCGAATGCTTTTAGACTCTACGAGTGCGCACTTATGCGGACGGATTTGCTACCAGTAAGGAAGCAAAACGCTTTCTCACAATATGCATATGTTATTCTTTGAAGTCTTGGTGTCGATGAGAATGGCTGTTCTGAACTTTTTGACTTGGGATTGTTATAGTAGGTCCACTTTTTATCACCGATCACAACACGCTAGAGAAAACTCTGTTGAAACGGTTCAAAATGGTATTTTGAGTCAATTTACGACGTAGCGATTTTTCCTCCGTTCGAATCTTTCCCATTGCAAATAAGCGTCTATAACATGTGATTAACCAACTGCTAAGCTATGCGAAAGTGTTTCGAGAGTTTGAGCTGGGTTTTCGTCTAATAATTTTTACAATTCGTTTCCGAGCTATTTTTCGTCCCCCATACCGTTCTTTGATGACAAAGATAATATCACCACTTTTAAATTATTGAGACCAAAAATGACAATTAGGATGAATCAGCATCACCAAAAGCTTTTGAACATGCTTAGTGCGCTTCGGCAGCGGATTTCTTTTAATTAAACAACAAAAGTGGTGCAGGTCCAAAATGCAAGTTTGAGCGCTTCATGATTAGCATGGGCACACGCTGAATAACTCAATAATATTAAATGAAAAATTGTCATTTTATGTAGCAAAACGTCAAAATCATCAGATTTAGTCGTTATGTACGCTGGTATTTCCCATTTCTTTATCATTTTTATCTGTAGAAGTCGCTGTCCAAACTTTTTGCAAATACCAAATATATTAATTTTTCAAAAATTCCAAACCATTGGTTTGTAAATTGAAGCGACCAATCTGTTTAGAATTGTTTCTTAATGTCCCCTTGTTTGTACTTATTACCGTCTGGCATGTTGCTAGATGTCATAGTTAACCTTTTAACTAATAAGTGTAGAGTTATCTAAATTATAGTTTAGGGTATCCATCATTACGTCATTGTTTGCACATAGCACAAACTACCTGAGTACCAACTCGTACGGAGTGTAGCTAGTGGCTATGTGTAAAGTGGTATTATACCCAAAACAGTAATACATTATCCGTTTATCCCTAAAGACAACTTTAGATGGTGTTTTAAATTAATTAAGTGTCCTACAGTTGCGCTTTCCGCTTCCTAAGGTTTGATGGTGCTACTAAGCGAAAAGAATTTGTCAGTGTTTAAGTAACTGATGTGTGTTATTTAAAGGTTCATTAGTACAGATTTTACGACTTTTAAAGAACCACATTTTAAAGTGGATTGTTTAAAAATTACTTCCGTTATCAGTTTCGCCTTTTTTGCTAGGGATACGACAAGCTATTTCAGATTTCGTTAGTTCTCATTATAATCTCAAAATGTAGTGGTGTTCATTAGATATACTGAAAAGATCAATCGAATTCATCGCTAATTTTTTCCAGTGTGTTTGGTTTGGTTGTGGCATCACACGCTACACAATTATTTAATGTTGTTATTTCATTTAATAAAAGAAAAAACCAGTTTGTATAACGTTACTTCTAAAGTTAAGCAAAAGCCAAAAGTTGTTTTAAGGTGCTCATTTACGTATAGAGTCTGTTTGTGCTTTTTTACATTCTATTTTGGTACTGCACCAAACAGAAAATTCGATGACCTACCTTGACATGGGCTCTGCATAGCGGATAGTCGCTGTGCACAGCATTCTTTGTACTCTTCTGCATCGAGAAAAAAAAGAAAAACAACAATATAACGTGAAGAAAAGAGAATCGGTAGTTGGAGATCGGCGGCAATAGCAATGAGAAGGATAAATTTAAGCAAACTGTGGCTAAAATAAAATCATATGGATAGCGTTTGTTTACTAAACGTTTATGAAGAAGCGTAAAGTTAACAAACTGAAAAACGTGATTTTTAAAGTAAAGCGAAAAGAAATTGTTTTCGTACGAATACACTTTAGTTTAATTTTTTTTTTATACCCACCGGTGAAGGGTGGGGTATACCGATTTTTTTTTCTTTTCCATATGTATATAACACCCAAGACGACGTTTCAAAGACTCTGTAAAGTATATCCATTCTTGATCAGCGTGGAATTAGCCATGTCTGTCCGTCTATGTAGATCAGTGGTGTTTGTTGCTGGCACTCTTCTGGTCACAAAAAGGAAGATATTGCCTGTAAATTCAGTAGAAATATTGAAAGTTTATGCACGCAGGTTAGTACTGAAAATGACCCAAATTGGTCAGAGCAGAAGCCCGCAGCGGAGCGTACACCAAACGCAACACCGTTTTTCTTAACAACAAATTTTTGGGTTTTGCCTCGTTACTCATAATTTATAAAAGTTAGAACGATAAAATTTTACACATTTACTTTACGAAATACTCTACTATCTATGCGCAAAAATGGGAAAATCGGCCATGCCATGAGCTTTTATGCTTATTAATCATAAGGTGAACAAGGCAGGATGTTTAATATTATTTTGTACATTCCTCAAATAAACATATATTATTTGCCTAAAGAAGCGTTAATTCTAAAATAAATATGGTGGATGTCATCACCTTGTGGATTTATTTTTTCAGCGATATGGGTATCAAATAAAAACACTGGCACAGTAGAATACGAAAAGGTAAGTGTGTAAAATCTAATTTAATTGTGGCGGCCATGGCGCACAAATTTTTTTTGAAAAATACTGTCCATATGGGCTTAGAGAACAGAACACGAAAAGCTAGATATGTTAAATTTAAATTAAATATGCTGGACGTCATGATGACGGTAGAGTAATTTTTGTTCGCAATATCGTTCGGTTTTTTATAACAATAAGCAAAACAAGGTGCGCTACGCATTTTAATATTGATGGGTATGCGAGATTCGGCCGAATATAACTTTTTTTTTTTGTAATTAAATTACCACTTCAAAATCATATTGTGATTGAAACAAAAAGCAAACGATATGGTTTAGTTGTAATAAATATGTCACTGTTTTGTCTATCAAAAACAACGAATACAAAAATTTTTAAACTTTGCTAGAAATTTGCTTTTACGTATAGCAATAACCAAACTGTGTATTCACCTGCATTTAAATATACACCATCAATTTTATTTTCATACTTCGTCAGCTACATACGACACAAACACTGTGTTCCCGTTTAAAAAGGTTGTATTTAAAATTCAATTATAAAACGTAGTCGGATAAAAGTTTGTGCCTTTTTAAAGAACGATGATTGTGTTATTATAATTACTTTTATAAATATCAAAGTAAATACTTAATGTCTCTATTGGCTATGTATTTTGCCAATAAATTTACAAAGAGGGATTTATATGGAATACCGGATAACTTAGATCATAGGCTTGAGATTTAATATATTTAAAACAATTATTAATATTAAAGAATTGAAAGGGAAAAAACCATAAGAGTTTAATAAGTAAAATATAAGCAAATAGCATTGAAAATTTGCCTCACAACGAGTATGTGACAAATATAAATACTAATGTAAATACTAATAAACAAAAAAAAAATCAATAAGAAATACATAATTGAAAAGAAATTTACGTTATTTGGTTGGCAAGATATACATATATTTTTCCACTATACACAGTACAAATTATTTTTAAACATGTTTGTCAATATAATTTCGCAGATTGAATTCTCTGGGTCATTCTAAGAAACCAAAATTAGTAATTGAAAAACAACTGTTGCTAATTATGCTGATTTACATTTTTCGTTCCGCATTTACTCAGAGCCATTAAATAATTACATCATACTCACAATAGCTAATTGTGAAAAAATCTCTAATTTCTTAATTGACTCAGGTGCAGATATTAGCTTACTGTGAGAAAAAAAATTTTAATGTTCGTATGCTAGACCGCTGCAGACTAATAAGTATAACGGCACAATAAATTCACTCTTTAAGCTTCACAATCATAAACATTAAATTAGATAATTACACAGCATAAAGTTCAAACAACATTTGAAGACATTAGCCACCTAAGGAACATTGGGTTGTGATTTTCTCCAAAAGTTTTACTGTAACATTAACTACCAAACGTATACCCTTAATGTTAATACAAAAATAAAAGCCACTAAATTCCTATAACAAGCAACATTGTACAACACATGTATATTTTCACGATGTCAGCTTAGACATAAATATTTCTGTTCAAAGCGTCAGCAAAGCATCACATCTAGGGGGAACATTAGAAATCATAGGTTGAGAATATTAGGTTGGAAAAAGTAGAGGGAATGACGCTTGTTGCTTGTGCAACTTGGTGCTTGTGTGCACCGAAATAGATGGGGCAGAGTGAGACTTTTTTATCTATGTTTGCTGTGTATTGCTTTGAGATTATCGCTGAATGTTTTCGTTGGGAGGCGATTGACTTATTGCTTCAGGCTAGCTGACGTGCTGTTATTAGGTAATTTGGCGATGGAAGAAATATTGATATTTCCGTAAGGTCCATGCGCCGACAAGGAAGGGGGACGCTTAACAGGGGGAGATAAGCGTGCTTTATGTAAATTTGGAGGGGAAACATATTGGTCTTTTACAATATTTACAAAAATATGAGTATTCAAATTTCCTAAACGTTACAGTGAGCTCTTTACCGATTTCCAAAAAAACCTTTTTGTGTTTCCACAGAAAGCTTAAAAAAATCTCCGTCTCACTTCCTGCAGCCGAAATAACGGTGTACGAATTTTCGAATGTCCCTGCCATGGAAAAAATTTCATATATTAATGTCAATGGTGTATAGAAAATAATTTAAAAAAATAATTTAAGTATTCAAATAAAGCGCAGAAAAGGTAGACTTCACATTACTATACTGGAGCGGAAAAAATTAAGCTTACTAAGAAAAATCGGTGACACGCTATCACCTAAGGAAATTTCATTAAAATTAAAATTAGTTATCCTGACGGAGGTGTCAATTTCGGGTTAAAACTCCCAATTAGTAAACACAAAGAGCAGCTGCGCTACTTTATTATTTTATAGGAAAATAGGGTTTTACAACAAAAGATAAAAAAAGCAACGTAAACATACACAATATATTTATAAGCAGAATAACAATAAGAGCGTTAATATAAAAGTAAACAAATTTGTGTTTTGATTAGTGATAAAGAAGATTGATTGATATCAGACATATTTTTATGTATTAATTGAAGTTAAGTCTAATAAAACAATTTGTTCAGTGCACTTTCAATTTGAAATAAATGGTCTGTATTGTTTGGTTTTCATTTCGTGCAAAATAGCGCATCGTATAAACAAAAATTGAAAATCACATAATATAGAAAAAATGTTTATTAGTTAAGTAGATAAAGATAAATAACACAAATAAATTCTAAGAATAAAATAAATTGCTTTTATATCTTCTTCTACATTGTTTTCTTTTTTTGTTATTTGCATACAAAACCATATAATTTGTCAATTCCCATAAAATTTTTTAAAAGTTGGCAAGAAGTTCCAACCCGCAAATAGGAATAACTCCTCATTGTGTCAGCCCCATAACGATCAATCTCTTACTTTCATGGTTAAACTAATCAGAAGTAAAGCAAGCACAAGAATTGATTTTAAATTGCCTACGTCATATTCATCGCTGCTAAAAAAACAAAAAATAATACATTTTCTAATATTAATCTCCCCAAAGGCATACATATAAGGAGCTATTTTTATATAGAAATCGTCACATGCTGTCAGCCTTTTAATAACACCAAGTGCGTATCTATCTATCTATCTCGCATGCACAAATGACGCAAAGGAGAAAAGCAAACTTATTTTCAATGGCAAACCGAGGATCAAAGAATGTTAGAGCTGATTGAAGAGGGTCGCGAATGAAATTAGTGAAAAGAAAAGAAAGCAACTCTAGATCGAAACATTTTAGACTGTTCAGAGAATAAAAAAGCGTAACGTTGTCTGCATGCGTTAGCAAAACCGAACTTTAAATTGTCGTAGAAAGATTATTAACATAATATAAAAACAAAAGCGGACCAAACTTCCAAAGTCCATACAAATTTCATTTCATTTTTTCATTTCTTCACTTATTAAGTAACTATAAGTCATAGGCGTATTACCGCGTGACATAGATACATTTCATGGGCAAAAAGAGACTGCAACATAAGCGAGTATACAAGTCAGTTAAATGGCTGCTAATAATCTTGCTCTATAAACTTCGTAATCATAAATTCCTACTAGCAATAAAATATAAATTATGTGTTTAGCGGTGCGGTCATTTTTCTTCTAAACTAATAAGTTTGAATACAAACAATCATCGAGTGATCTGCCATTCCAATAATTACCAATACGAACAGTAGAAGATCCCTCGGTTGGTGAGTTAGACAAACGTGGTATTAATATGAAAGATTCGATTTAGAGAACGAGTCGTTCGCTTGAGGATCGAGTATGAATGATTTTTTAGGGACAGATAAAGAACTTGAATTTTAGTGAATAGAGAAAGGAGAAGTTTAAGAAAGCGATTAACGAGAGAGGAGATATGGTCCCTAAGTTTGGCCTTAAAAGCAAGACGTAATATACGGTTAACAATACTCTAAAGCCTATCTATGCTATACCTTGGGCACCCAAGAAGACTTTAATATAATAGTTACCGGCCGTCATGAGGAGGGGATTTAATTTAATTTTATTTAACCTTTAGAAGCTGATATAAAGTTAGGTCGTATAGTTTTCGGTGCCTAAAACGAACTTCGACAGAGGCATTGTTAAAGTGGGGACCATAGTTTAGTTTGCGATCAATCATTACGCCAAAGCGGTGTATTGAATCTATAAGATCACCCAGTACGAAAAGAATGGAAGAATAAGACTTTAGTCTTATTGAAGTTAATGCAAAGCATGTTATCAATCATCCTCGAGTTAACAATTACGAAAAACTCGTTAATATTGTGTTCGAACGAATTAAAATTATTTTCGGCATCTCTATAAAGGAAAAATATGTTTCCTGCATATGCGAAAAGAGCGCAGTCATTAGGAACCGATGAGATGAGACAAGTGGGGGCTCAAAATGGAACCTTGCGCTACACCACACATAGTCTCGGTTAGAGGAGAGTTAGAGTCATTCACAAAACAAAATACACGACCAAATAAACTTACGAGCACTCCAAGGAAAGTTGAATTCATAGAACAAAATATGCGACCACATAAGAGGGAAGTAGAATTTACCATACAAATACTTTTGTTAAATCGAGAGCAACAATACCACAACTCCTATCAGCATTGCTATTGGTCCTAATGGACTCCGTGACGGAGATTAAAAGTTTCGAGGCACAACGTCCAGACCAAAATTGGGACTGGGCATCTTTCAGTACTATCATTCAAAACGGAATCAAGTTGTTCCTTCATGATATGCTTTGCAACTTTAGAGAAGCAGAGTAGGATGCTAATTGTTCGAAGATTATTATGTGCAAAAGAAAAAACCCCGTTAGGAACGCGTCTTATTCGAGGTGCTTCCCATTCCTTAGGATATTTGGAGATCATTGGGACCGTATTCACGACCTGCAATAGAGGTATGTGGAGAAAAATCGAGTTAACAAGTTTGACGATCAAGCCCAACCGATGTAGATGTTATTTTTCCAGAAGCACTTTGAAGAATATTTTCGTCCGTGTTCTGTAATGAAAAAAAGCAATCTCTATCTATATCCATTAAAAAATGGTTGTGAATCGCGGAAATTTATTTGATTTTGCACGCAAAACTCATTAACAGCATTTACCTCTATTTCGTTGGGGTCATCTCTACTAGTATACCTTGATTAGGGCCCATTTGACACATTTGCTTAGAGTAAGCATTGCCGAAGCAGTTAGTATACGCTTGGTTGCCTTTGCATTCTCATGACATACTTCCCCCTACTACACAACTTGCGACAAATTGGCCAGTCAATAGCATCAAAGGGCTGAAGATATCGTTTATAGGCAATTTTTTTGAGGGTTATTGCATAGCAGATGGGGAATAGGTGTAGTTACGAGTACGAGTACCAATTAGTATTTAGAATCGAAAATGATATGTAGGATCTTGTGTAAAATAGTGGTTATAAAGCCACGTTGAAAAGACTTGCGTAGACACGCAATTTGAAAATTATATTACACAAAAACAAATCCTCCTAAATAACTAATGATTGCATTAATATTGGGCTTTTTAAAGATTTTATAATAGATTTCGGTGCCAAGTCTGCTGACCTTGATGAACAGTGACAATGGGAGAAACTAGGCGAAAAACCAGACGCAGCAGCTTGACAATATTGTACAGAACTGAGATTCTCACTTATGAGAAATTACTCGATAGGTGAAGTGGATTGCTTCCGAATATTAAAATTAGTTGATAAACAGAGACAATTTCTGAACCACATACGTTGCAGGAGCTTGCTGGACAAATAGAATGAATGGGGCCATAATTTAGGGAATTTTAACTACCATTAAGCGCAACGTAGGTTCCTTTCAGACCGATTAAAACCGCAAAGCTTAATATTCGCTCAAAAATTCCATGTGTTACCCCGCTTGCCGTGCTGCTCGCCTTCCGTGTTGTTTCTCCCTGGTTTTTTGTCTTTTCCTTTCTTCGTATCCTGTTTTAAAGCCAACCGCAATTTTCAATAATTGTGATCACTTAAATGGAAGATAAAGAAATTTCGTCTCAATTACATGAAAAGTCCCATAGCTTATTTATTCAAATTTACGAATATTCTTGAGGCTGGAAAGCTGTGAGTCATACTGCAGCTAGAAATACCTCCGTCCAAGATTGTGCAGTTAAATACCATGCAATTATAGGATCTAATTTAAAAACTCGCTATTACCGTATATGCAAAAGAAATAAAATTTGACAGAAGGTGTGATGGCCCCTAGCGTTCGAACAGAGTATAGACTCTGTCAAAAGAATCAGTTCTGAAAGAAA
Source organism: Glossina fuscipes (assembly GCF_014805625.2). Taxonomy (NCBI): domain Eukaryota; kingdom Metazoa; phylum Arthropoda; class Insecta; order Diptera; family Glossinidae; genus Glossina; species Glossina fuscipes. The sequence continues at coordinate 27,774 of NW_024003102.1, forward strand.
GAAAATAGTGGCCATTGTCCCGCAAACAATTACAATTGTACCTAACGGAAATTTTAACCATCATTCACCAACACGGTTACCAATAACGAATTATCAATGAACGAATTCGCAGTTGTTAGAAATAAACTGGAAGAATTGCTACAACTTAGAGTTATTTCATTGGCAAGTAGGCCTAAAAAGCTATCTATTTGAAATGACCATAGATATGGCAATGGAATGGAAGAAAATGGAATTTAAAGGATTGTTTATCAATGCTGATGACTGGGTAATGTTTTAAAGAATTGCAGTCAGCACTTACTATGGGTTTGGAAAACGGTTTTTTCCATGAAATGATGTATGGATCTAGAAAGCATTTGGTACCAACAAAACCTTATCTGAATTCACTAAAGCACTGTTTTTATCTTGTAATTCGCTAAAGAATTTGGCTAGCTATTATTATCCGGATTTTTCAGAAGTTAATTAACGATTATATGATGGAGATTTACATCAATGATGTTGTAATGTAAGCTGAAACAGCAGACTTTTGCTCAAAAAAACTTTTCGGTCAGATATAACCTTGAAATAAAGTAGAAAAGACAATATTCAAACGATTGAGAAGTTCGTAGAAATGTCAGAGATATGCAGTCGTTCTTAGCTCTCAGTCCTCAGGCTATTTCAGAAGATTTATTCAACGATATGCACAATTATGCAAATCGTTTATGTATTTCCTTAGAAAAGAGGAAGGAGAAAACCCAAAACCCAAGTTTAGAAGAGCATACGCACCGAAGCCAATTTTATATATATACAGAACAAATAACACGACGGGACTTCATGCGAATGAATCGAAAGATGGTTCAGTGCTCTATTGTTGCAATTGTTTGAAAGGATTCTATATTTCTTTGGAGTAAGAAAATAACAACTTAAGGATAGAAACTTCGAAGTTATATACTGCAACTTTTATCAACGTGCTACACTAAAGTAATTTAAGCCCTATTTATTAATAATTAACTTTGAATTATTAACAGATTGCAAGAGGTTAAAATACGCAAAGGCGAAAATAAATATACTCTGGTTACAATCGGTACCATAGCACAGAAATTTTCCTGCATTTCGCAACTTCCTTAAGCCAAAACAGATATTACACAAGCAACAATACCGTCAAATAGACGGTTTTGTAGTTTTCTGATAACATGAGTCCAGCACAGATCCCTCGATACTTATCGAGGGCAGTACTTTTATACTTTTTCTGCAGCTCATGCAGAAGATGCGGGAATATCCAGCGAATTAATATAGGGGTATTCCACACTTAGCATGTAGGTTCGCTATATATGCTTATTGTTCGATTGAGGCTTTGGTTCTTCAAGAATTTTGAGAGCAAAGTTCATTTATTTGTTTATTTATTTACGAAACTCAGCTTAGTTTAGTAGTTGGTAGCCGAATTCAATTGATTCTTGGAAGTAGATCTTATGATATTTGCTTGACGGCAGTTCCTCCCAGGAAGGCAATATTTGCGACAAGACTGGCATCGGTGGATAACATAAAAAGTTGTTTGGCGGCGAAAGTTCCATCAGTCAACTTAAAGCGTATTAGCATTTTCAAAATGGCTCCTTGTCAATCTAGGGCAATCTCCTCTTTTAAAATACTAGTTCCGACTGAAAACAGTGATATGTTGTTAAACAAACCACTGTGGCCAGTAGGATCCTTAATTAAGAAATTTATCCCTCGAGATCGTCGCCGTAATACCAAAGGAATAGTCTTGTCGCCTTCAAAAAACTAAATGTTTCTTCAGGCCCATTATCTCTCATTTATCAAAATGTTAGGGGCCACTTCGTTCCACTTTTCTAAATTCAGTGAGCAGGGAATTTTTCTGTTTGGCCTTTACTGAAACTTGGCTAAAACCCGATCTTCATTCGTCGGAACTTTTTCATAATTCTTTCCAAGTCTTTAGAAATGATCGAGTGAATCGCATTGGTGGTGGTGTATTAATTGCCATATCCGCGTCAGTCCCGTCATATTTAATTGATTTTCCCACTTCTCCTGACGTTGAATTTATCGCTATTCGTGCGAATATGCCTGATAAACATCTATTTATAACCTGCTCCTATATTCCCCTAAATTCTGATATCTCCATTTACAAGAAACACGTTGCCCTCATTTGTGAAGTGGCCAAGCGGTCTAGACCCACCGATTTGGTCGTTGCATTGGGTGACTTCAATTTGCCTCAAGTCACTTGGTGTAACACTGATAATTCTGGCTGTTTGGTTCCTACTTCAACGTCTGATAGGGCTGTTGTGTTCTTTAGTGAATTGTTTGATCATAATTTGGGTCAATATAATCGTACCCCTAATTGTAATGGTAATCTACTTGATCTCTGTTTTGCCAACTTTCCTGAGATTAACGTAAATCGTTGCCCACCTTTTAGTTTACCTGAGGAGCCTTATCATCCATCAATGTGCATTTCCTTTCACCATATGAATGATGGTTCGTTGAACTGCTTTAATATGCCAAATCAAACTTTTTTAAATAAATGTTATGATTTTCAAAAAATCAATACTGTATTGCTAAAACATCGTTTTATATGTATAAGGGTTGATTTCTCAACCGGAAGTAGTGAAAGCTTATTGTCATCGTTTTACAATACATTAAATCTAGCTATTGCTGCATCTGCTCCGATTATGTAGTGCCGACCTCGAAGACAATTAAATATTACAAGAAAAAACGCGATATTCAAAAATCTACGAAAAGTGGCTCTGCGCTCGACTATTTCGCTTACTCGGTGGCGAGGCATAGATTTAACTCCCTCAACCACCATTATTACTGCAGATACCTTCAGTTCATTAAATCCTCTCTGTGTGCTAATCCTAAATACTTTTTTAAATTTGTTAACTCTAGAAGCAAAATTTCCACAT
>NW_024003102.1:30761-39498 GCF_014805625.2 Glossina fuscipes
CTCTAGAAGCAAAATTTCCACATATCCCTCTCATGTTTGTTTTAATAGCTCTGATTCCTCGGATGATTTTGAAATCTCAAATCTGTTTGCTGAGTATTTCCGACGAAATTTTTCGATTGCTAATTTCGATTTATCAGCAAACTGCCCACATCTTATAACTAACTCTGTCTCAATTCCTAACTTGGTAAATTCGGAAGATGCCGTTTTTAAAGGGTTGACTTCTCTAAAATATTGTTGTGCGCCAGGACCTGATGGAATTCCATCATGTGTACTTAAATCTTGCGCTGTCGAGTTATGTGGTGTGATCTCAAAGATTTTTAACATGTCCTTGTATTTAGGTGTTTTCCCTTCATGTTGGAAGAGTAGTTTCCTTATTCCTATCCACAAGAGTGGAAGTAGACAATTTGTTGAGAACTACAGAGGCATAGCCAAGTTGAGTGTCTTACCTAAACTGTTCGAGCGTATTGTGACTCAGCATTTTGCCTTTGCCATTAATTCGTATATTTCGGATGAATTCCCCGTTACGTCTGGCGTACCTCAAGGAAGTCACATTTTATTTAGTTTATACATTAACGATCTCCCATCGGTGGTTAATTCCAGCCAGATCTTAGTGTATGCTGATGAGGTGAAACTGTTTTCTTCCTTCATTTGGATAATTTTGTTGCATGGTGCTCTTTGAATCTTTTGAAACTAAATCTGAGTAAATTTAAGAAGCTTTCATTCTCAAGAAGAAATTCATTTATTACTCAGTATTTCACAGATTCGCAAAAGTTGGAGGACGTCGATTCGATCACAGATTTAGGCGTTCTATTTGACCATAGGTTACGTTTTAACTTGCATATTGAGCTCACGATTAGCAAAGCTAGGTCCGCGCTTGGTTTTATAAAAAGGTGGTCCAAAGAGCTTGACGATCCCTACATTACGAAAAGGCGGTACATGTGTTTGGTTAGACCCATACTCGAGTATGCCTCAGTTGTGTGGTCTCCTTCATATAGGTGCTACGTAGATTCAATCGAATCTGTTCAAAAGCAATTCTTGCTGTTTGCCCTTAGAAATTTGGATTGGGATCCGATTGCCTCTCTTTCTCCCTATGAAAATAGGTTGCTTCCGCTGTCCCTACCGTCTCTTGAGAAACGTAGATTTGTTCTTGGCGTTTCCTTTGTAATCAATTCCTTGGTGAAATAAGCTTTAAAGCTGTTTAACCTGCTCAGAGTTGTTTGCAAGAACCTAAATGACGTCTATTACTTATTCTCGTTATCGGACTCTTTAAAGTCCATTAAAGCAACATTGTTTAAAACGCGCGATTTAGACTAGCTTTTATCCTTAAAAGTAGTTACGATTGAAAAATGAATTGTTGTTAAATATTTTCGGTTGCCAGGCTTATGCATGTTCGATGGTTTAGGGGTTTATTTGCAGTTTGGTCTTGTACCGGTTGTAAGTGTGGCTCTATGCTGGTTGTGTACATGCTTTTTTTCCTTCTTATTTGTTTTATTGTACTTATTAATATAATAATTAATAATTAAGTCTTATTATTAATTTAATATAAGTTTTGCTTTAAGTGCCAATTGAACTCAACTGTTATTTGTTTAGTTGAGTTTCATGTATAAGTAGAATTAAAATAAATAAATAAATAAATAAAATAAAATATATATAAACAGAAGTCAAGACAAAAAAATAACAATTCATGTATAAACAAATAAGAAAAAAAGAAAACGAGAAAAAGAGCACACTCACAGATCCAAGCTGCAACCCTTAAGCCATTGCAAATATGCAAAATCTTGGCAACCTATAAAAATAAACAACACCAGTCAATTTTCGAATCATAATAAAATTTTAGGATTGCAAGTTAGTTTAAATACAACGTAGGCGACGTATCAATGATAGTTGTTGGATAGACTTTAAAGTTCCGATATTTTGAGTAAGGAATAGACATCATTCTACATGTTTCTATAAACAACTCTGAACGGATTGAATACCTCATAATTGTATTTAAATTGAGTAAACTTAATGAAGATAAAGTGACTATCGATTAGAGACGTTACAGTTTATCTCAGCAAGTAATGTGGGCGATTAAAAAGTAAACATAAAGAATGAATATACGTTTCGCAAGTGACGGTAGGGATAACAAAAGTATTACTATTTTCATAAGTAGGCAGAGAGAGTAAAGAGAAAAAGCTAAGAAAGAAAGGCTTTAAACGCTTATACAGCTATAAAGCAATAAAATAAAAAACAAATTACTCAGCATTTAGTTTTTGCTATCGAAGCTTATATGTCTCTATTCCACCATGGTTTTCGGAAAACAAAATCCATTGTTACGAATATCTTAGTTTTTACTTGCCATGTTTTAAAAGCCTTTTCTACTGCGTCTCGCGTGAATTTCGTATATACTGATTTTAATAAAACATTTGACTTAGTTAACCATAAATTATTGATTTTCAAACTCTTTGCTTCTGGCTTCCCTGTTTACTTAGTAAAATGGATGAACGCTTATCTGCTGAATTTCTCGGGACGTCTGGCGTCCCTCAAGGCAGGCAATTAGGATTCCTTCACACATTAACGATCTCCCCTCGGTGATTTAATGCAGCCAGATCTTAATGTACGTTGACGATTTTAAAAACTTTTTTTTCTGCTCATTGGAATCGCAATCGAATCAACTTTAAATTGACTTAAATAATTTAGTTACATTGTGCTCGATAAATTTTGTCAAATTAAATGTAAAAAAATGCTTTTTAGCTTTTCTTCTCAGAGATGGAGCCATTCAATTCAGGCAAGTAGGGAAACGTAGATTCGCTCATGAATTTAAGGATTCTCATTAGAACAAAAATTACGTTTTAATTTGCACATTGAGCTTTTTTTAAGTAAAGCAAGGCCCGAGCCAGGGTTAATTAAGAGATTATGCAAAGGGCTATAAGATCCTTACATTACAAAAAGGCTATACATGTGCTTACTTATGCCAATACGTGAGTATGGCTCTATTGTATGGTCTCCTTCCTTATTATGTAAGTTCAATAGAATCCGTTTAAGAGCAATTCTTATTGTTTTTTCTCAGGGATTTGGGTTGGTACCCAGTTGTTTCTCTGCCTCCCTATGAAAATAGGTTGCTTATGATACCATCACTTGAGCAGCGTAGACATATTCTGGGTGTCTCCTTTTTAATTAAATTAATAAATGGTACTATCGCTTCTCAAAGCACCTTACCTTCACTAAGCTTAAATAATGTAAATATACAATTTTGTTTGGAATTTACTTTTTTTTTAAATTACAACAGTTTTCTCTTATAAATGCAATTTTCAACATCCAACATGAACTTGGAACAACCATTACATTAGTCCAACGTAAGCTCTTTTGCTTTCCCGCAAAAAACCTACTACTGTTAAATGTGTTCACATACAAAATCCCAAACCACCCTAAAAATAAAAACATGACTCGATTTGCAGATATGTGATCACCCCCTTGATCTGATAAACATGACGGAACATTTCTCACAAATATTGTGGCTACGAAGAGCAAACAACTCCAAAATGAAACCTACCTATCTCTACATGAAATTAGTATCGAGAGGAGTCATCATATAAGTAGGCGATAATCGCCAAAAAACTTACTAAAAGGATGGCGACAATCACCAATAGAATCGAATCATATAAGCAAATTTTTTTGCGATTGTCGCCAAATGTGCTCTTCAAGTTAAGTCAAATCTGGCGACAATAAAACTGCTGTCGGTAAGATCAAATTTGCATTAGTAGTGAGTACAAACCAAGCCAAGTTACCAAAAATATCCCTTTCAGAGCTGCGTTTCTCGAAAAACAACTCTAAAAGAAAAATATAGATAGCTGTTAGAAAATTAATTATTAATTCAAAAACTTTAAAAAAATTTCAAAAAATATACGTTTGCGAATTATGAAGAAAAAGAAGAAAAAGTTTGGTAAAAGTACATTTTATTTTAAATATCGTAATTTCCCTTTATGCTCGTTTACTGAAAAGGAAGACAATGACAACGGCGACGTATAAGACGGACGAGAAAGGCTTTGCGGGACGCTTCCGACCACCTAACGCTACCTGAAAACGAATAAAGAAATTGTTCCTAGTATTTACAAAGAACGTATAAATGTATAGGTTATATTGTGTATCCAAAGTGGCCTCTCGTTACGCCCTGAGAAAATTTATTACAGTTTTTGGCTTCAGGGGGTTACCTATAGCCAACCTATACCGACCACACCGTAAATGGTGCACAAAACACTTTGGTACAGGAGTCGAGAACAAGACTTTGTGCGGATCGTAAACGCGGACACGAAGGTGTGATTTTAGCAGAAATTTCATCTACATATTTTCGAAAATCAAACTACGGGTTTTGAACACAACTGTAGATGGCTGGCAATTTCTACAAGAGGAGCATAAGAGGTGCTGCCCAAAAGGGCTGGGAAGAATCACACATGTTTATCCATGCGTCCACCACAAAGTGAAAGGAGATTATTTGAATTCTGCAGTACTTCAGGCGATCTACTCAAATAATAATGTTGTGTGGAGGCATCTCAATTGAAGCAATTGGGTGAACAAGTTAGAGAAATGGTGACAAGAAATTTATATATATAAAAATGAACGTTGTAACTATCACAAAAATTACATAAAAATAAACTTGATTTTATTTTGTTTGTTTATAGAAAAGAACAAACGTTTTTTCACACAGGATTAGAAGATAAAATTTAATACAGAAGACATCACTTATATGAATTAACCACTAACTGTATATTATAACAGAACTGTTATTCATTTTTATAAAAAACCTCAAATAAAGAATAAATAATAACTGACTTTTTCTGCACTAAAAGACCTAAGAATTTAAACATCGGATTTAATTTTCTTTTTTGACTCGTCAAATCGAATAACTCCACCAGTCACAAAAAATTGTGATATTAATGATTGCTCTTTTTTTGTCCATTCATTCTTATTTATTTCATATACCGTTAGATGAAACCTACAAATGTATATTCGTTCTACAATATTTGAATTCATATTATAAAGGGAATATTAAAAAACAATGTACATTATTTCATCGTATTCTCAACTTTTTGTTCTATTGAGTTAGCTATTGCGTACAATGAACAATGCTTGCTGTTGATATTAATGCTTTTGCTTTCGGCGCTATGGCGAATTATAATCTTTGAATCGAAACACACATATATTATTTTCACTATTCAATTGATTATGATTATTTCAACATTCAAATTCATTTATCCTTTTAAAGCCTAGCACCAATTCTGCATAATTTTCTATTCAGTTCATTTTGCTTACTTGTTTTTGTTTAGCATAGGCAGTTTGTTTATACAAAACAAATAAACGTCAATTTGACTCTGCTTTTGACTTTGACTGCATTGTAATGGAAATTTAAGGTTATTGATATCCTACAGCACTCAGCTTCTTGAAGAATTGATATTAAAAAAATTAAACTTTTTTTGTATGCCGTAGTTATTATGTTCTCTATAATTGCTGGCTTCAGTTGACCGATTAGAAACGTTTTAGCAGTGTTATCTACGCTTACTTTGAAATATTAGAGCTCCTTTTCAACTATCTCATAAGATCTTTAATATGACAAATCCTGAGCTGTATTTGTTTTTTTTGCGTATAAGGACGAATTTGCAACTGGGTTGGAACACATAGTCTGCCTGTCAGACCTTCATGCCGTACTGGATATTTTTGAAATATTCTCCTGTTTTGTTTAAAAGTTCCGATTGCCCAACTGTAAAACTTAGTGTAGTGATTTCTCTAGGTAGTCGTAAATTTTGGCTAGAAGCAAATGTGGGTGAAAAGTCTGCCTTCTATACCGATCTGAGGCCTAAAAGAACAACAGGAAGTTCCTCAACCCATTTAAGAATTTCTTCTCTACATAAAATGCTGCAAAGGCACGTCGAAACGTGTTATATAATTTGTAAACAGAAGCAACGGTTCACGCGTTTATAGCTCTAGAAGCATATGTGTTCGGCCGGAAAGTAAAACGGTCAATTATAAGTTTTTAGACGTCGACAAAAGGGCAGCTATATCCAGATGGATATGCTCAAATTTGACTTTAGCTATAGCGGCTTATGTCACTGGCGTGCGTACATTTTAGATTTTTGAGACTGTATACAATCGCTGGTCCTGGCATTAACTTGTGTATTCATATCTGGCCAAAAATATCTAGCATTAATTAATCAATGTGCGGCCTTGGTGCTGGGGTAAGAAATGTTACGCAGTTTTTTGAAGATTGCATTTCGAAGTGTGGAAGATACAGACGGTATCGCATCCGTCCCAGGCACTTCACAGACGATTTCGAATTTTAAAACTGGAATTTGAATTAGTAAGAGTGGTATTCAGTTTTAGTAAAAAATTCTGTCGTGCCACATCCTTTTGTTGTTCTTCATGCAAAATTTTGACATATAGGTCAGTTGAATTTAGAGCATGAACGCTCGAGATAAGATATCAGCTACTATGGTTGCAGTCTGCGTCTGCATTTTATGCAGAGTAGAATGCATTGGTTAAAGGTTTGTGATCGGTATAAACTGTAAATTGTTTGCCTTCTATTAAATATTTTATATATTAAATACTCAAATAAATTGCTAAAAGTTGAGGTCGAATGCACAGACTTCACTGACGCACTGATTTCAAACCGAAATAGCTTTTGAGAAAAAGAAGTTTCATGGTTCTACTTCTTCGTTTAATATCTGCTCTAAAGCTCTGCCAATTGCTAGATGTAAGACATCTTATGTAAGTTTAGTTTTTCTATTAAAATAGCTGTGTTGCTAGTGCTCAATGTCTCTTTTTTTAGTCTAAGAATTCAATTCATTAGTCTAAAATTAAAATAATAATAATAGCAAGTTTGGCAACTCTGCGCGTGTCTTGTAGTCGCGTTTTTATTCTATCAACAAATATTAAAATTTTTTTTAGTTGTATTTCTTAGCTTTTTGCTTTATTCGTGTTTAAATTTAAAAAATTCTCTAAAAGAATAAAGTGTGAATTTATTGTATATGAATTTATTAACCATATATGTGAAAAAATCATTTTGGTTTATTGTAAGCAACAATTGAGCTCTTGGTAAAAGTCTCTCTTTTTGCCTTTTAATCTGTGTTTACAGTTTCCGTTAGTTTTCGCTCTATATTTACAGTGGGCAGGGAAGTGAGAAATTTGCTTTAATTTTCTTGAAAATTTGTGCCGTCGAAAAATTATTTTTTTTTTTTTTTTGTTTTTCTTTTTCGTTTTTTTTTCCTTCATAAGCTACTTATTTTGTTTTCAATGGACATGGATTGTTTATTTACTCCATGTCGTGCGAAACTGGCCCTGAATCTGAACGATTCATTTCTTGCTGGTTGTGTGAACGTTTTGGACATGCAAAGTGTGCTGGTATTACCGGCCGTGCTGCTGATGCAGTCCTTGACCCTTCTAAAGGTTTACGATGGTCATGTCCTGACTGTAGAAAGCGGGACATTGATTTCTACAAGCTCTTCACGGAGACGAGAAATTGTTTCTCAGATTTGAGCAAAAATCTCGGCTCTGTGTGGCAGAAGTTTGAATTAATCAAGACTAGGTTTGATGAATGTCGGTATATTTCGCAGTCATCTTCCTCACCTGCTAACGTAGTCTCAACGCGTAGCGTAGCGTGTGGTTCGTCACCTCCTAAGTCCGTTTTGTTGGTGCAAGTTAGCGATTCTTTAAAGGCTACAAATAATGTTAGTGTTTCTGCTACGGCTGAGTCGGTTGGTAATATAGATGTTACAAATAGTCCGAGAAGTCCTTCTGGCTTGAGCTATGCTGAAGTGGCAAGGGTATCTCCTCCCATAGATGTCACTCAATCTTCTCAGGCGTCATCGCCCAAAACTAATAAGGGTAATAGTAAATCGTCCTCTCCTCCTCGCTGTTCGGGTGTAAATGCTGGTCGCCAAACTGAGCAAGCTGCTCGTGCAAGTGTGGTTACCCCCTCTATATTTTCCCCAACTCATAACTCCCCATCCGTTAACCCTGCTGCTCCCAGTACTGATGACATATGCTTGAAGGCAGTTCCTCCCAGAAAGGCCATATTTGTGTCAAGACTGGCACCAGGTACATCTGTTGAAAACATAAGGGGTTATCTGGCTGCGAAAGCCCCTTCTGTCAATTTAAAGCGAGTTAGTATTTTCAAACTGGGTCCTTCTCAATCTAGAGCTATCTCATCTTTTAAAATTCTAGTTCCGACCGAAAATATGGATTTGATTTTAAATAAAACTTTTTGGCCGGTTGGATCATTAATTAAGGAATTTATCCCTCGGGACCGACCCCGTAATGTGAATGCAGTAGCTCTTTCCCCTTCAAAAAACTAAATATTTCTTCAGCCTCATTTTCTCCCATTTATCAAAATGTTAGGGGCCTAAATTCAAAAATTCGTTCTACCTTCCTAAATTCAGTGAGCACGGAGTTTTCCTGTTTGGTCTTCACTGAAACTCGGTTAAAGCCGGATCTACATTCGTCGGAACTTTTCCATAATTCGTTTCAAATTTTCAGAAACGATCGTTTGTATCGCAATGGTGGTGGTGTTTTAATTGCTATTTCTACGGCACTCCCCACCTATTCGTTTGAATTTCCAACTACTCCCGATGTTGAATTTATCGCCATTCGAGTGAAATTTCCTAACAAACACTTATATGTGACCTGCTCCTATATTCCCCCAAATTCGGATATCTCTGTATATAAGAAACAGGCCGCCCTCATTTGTGAAGTGGCCAAGCAATCTAAA
>NW_024003102.1:39508-55480 GCF_014805625.2 Glossina fuscipes
TTCGTTGAACCTCTATAACGTTCCAAATTCAAATTTTTCATATCAACGTTATGATTTCCATAAAATCAATGTTTCCATACTAAAATCACATCTTTCTCATTTTGTGCTCGATTTCTCTGAGGGAAGCATTGATAGCTTACTGTCGTCGTTCTACAATGTATTAAATCAAGCTATTTCTGCATCCGTTCCGATCAAGCAGTCCCGTCCTCGAAGTAAGGATCCCCCGTGGTTTAATAAGACAATTAAATACTACAAGAATAGGAAAAACAACTTGTTCAAAAAATTTTCGAAAAGTGGTTCTTCTTTCGACTATTTCGCTTACTCTGTTACAAGGCATAAATTTAATTCCCTCAACCGCCAATACTACTGCAGATACCATCAGTTTGTTAAATCCTCCTTGTTTTCTAACCCTAAATACTTTTTTAAGTTCGTTAATTCCAAAAGAAAAATCTCCATAAATCCGTCGTTTGTGTCTTTTAATGGCTCCGAGTCCTCGGATGATTTTGAATCCTCAAATCTCTTTGCAGAATACTTCCGACAGAACTTTTCAACTGCCAATTTTGATTTATCGGAAAATTATCTATATTCGATTTCTAATTCGGTTTCAATTCCTAACTTTGTTATATCGGAAAATGACGTTTTTGAAGGATTGAACTCTCTGAAATATAATTGTTCGCCTGGACCCGATGGGATCCCCTCACGTGTACTTATATCTTGTGCTGGCGAGCTTTATGATGTTATATCAAAGATTTTTAATAAGTCTTTGAATTTAGGTGTTTTCCCTTTGTGTTGGAAGACTTCTTTCCTTATTCCTATTCACAAAAGTGGTAGTAGGCAACTTGTAGAGAACTACAGAGGCATCGCCAAGTTGAGTGTCTTACCTAAACTGTTCGAGCGAATTGTGGCTCAGCATATAGCCTTTTCCATGAAATTGTATATTTCTCCTTTCCAGCATGGTTTTCGAAAGGGAAGATCTACGGTGACCAATCTGTTGGAGTTTACTTCTCATGTTTTCAAGGCTTTTTCTAGTGGTTCTCGCACTGATGTCATTTACACCGACTTTAGCAAGGCGGATGATATGGTTAATCATAGACTCCTTAGATTTAAAATCCAGACCTCTGGCTTTCCTCTCTTCTTAGTTGAATGGTTAAGCTCTTATCTGTATGGTAGATCATTCAGGGTTTTGTTTAACCTCATTACCTCGGATGAATTTCCCGTGACGTCTGGCGTACCTCAAGGTAGCCACTTGGGACCTATTTTATTTAATCTTTACATCAATGATTTGCCCTCCGTGATTAAATTCAGTAAGATTTTAATGTATGCTGATGATGTGAAACTGTTTACTTCTTTTTCCGTAGAATCGCAATCACATCATCTTCAAAGTGATTTGAACAATTTGGTTGCACGGTGCTCCCTCAATCTTCTGAAGCTAAATCTAAATAAATGTAAGAAGCTTTCTTTCTTAAGAAGGAAGTCGTTTAGTATCCAATACTTCATTGATTCGCACAGGTTGGAGGACGTCGATTCGTTCATAGATTTAGGCGTTCTATTCGATTATAGGTTACGTTTCAATTTGCATATTGAGTCCTCGTTAAGCAAAGCTAGGTCCGCTCTTGGTTTTATAAAGAGGTGCTCCAAAGAGCTTGATGATCCTTATATTACTAAAAGGCTTTACACGTGTTTGGTTAGACCTATTCTTGAGTATGCCTCTGTTGTGTGGTCTCCTTCATATAGATGCTACGTAGGTTCAATTGAATCTATACAAAAGCAATTCTTGCTGTTTGCCCTTAGGAATTTGGGTTGGGACCCGATTTCCCCTCTTCCACCCTATGAAAATAGGTTGCTTCTGTTATCCTTACCGTCACTCGAGAAACGTAGATTTGTTCTTGGGGTTTCCTTCCTAATCAAATTAATAAATGGTGCAATTGATTCGCCCGCATTACTTCGTGAGATTTGCTTTAATGTCCCTAACCGCTTCTCTAGGCACTTTATGTTGATAAAGCTTAGTCAATGCAAATATAACTTTGAACTGTTTAACCCGCTCAGAGTTGTTTGCAAGAACCTAAATGATGTCTATCATCTATTCTCATTAACGGACTCTTTAAAGTCCATTAAAGCAATTTTGCTCAACAAGCGCGATTTACCTATGTCGTACTTAAACTGATTTAACCTTAGATTTTGTCATTATGAGTCGAAAATTAATTTGTTGTTAACAATTATCGGTTGCCAAGCTTATGCATGTTTGCGATGGCTTAGGGGTTCGCTTGCAATTTGGTCCTGTATCGGTTGTGGGTGTGGCTCTATGCTAATTGTGTACATGCTTTTTTTTTTCTTTTTTTTTCCTCCTTATTTGTTTTATTGTACTTATACTAAGTTTTATTATTAAATAATTTTAAGATTTACTTAAGAGTCAATTGAACTCGACTGCTATTTTGTTTTAGTTGAGTTTCTTGTATAAGTGGAATAAATAAATAAATAAATAAATATCTATCTATCTCGACTAGCAACTCAATGGTCGTGGATTCAAATCCCAAGTGCGGTACAATTTTTAATAAAGCCGAAAGCCTTAGTACTTTAAAACTTTAAGTCTTATTCCCTGACTAAATTTATAATAATAATAATATCTTTGATGCAAAATTTTTTTAATGCTCTCGAATGCGTTAATTGCGTTTTATTTATTTATTTATTTATTCCATTTATACAAAAAACTCAACTAAAAATTTTGACAGTCGAGTTCAATTGACTCTTAGAGTAAAGCTTAAATTAATTAATATGAAAACTTAGTATAATTATAGTGAAACAAATAAGAAGGGAAAAAAAGGAAAAAGAAAAAAAGCGTGTACACAACTAGAATAGAGCCACTCCCACAACCGGTACAGGACCAAATTGCAAATGAACCCTTAAGCTATCGCAAACATGCATAAGCTTGGCAACCGATTCATTTTCGACTCATCGTGACATTTTAAAGTTAAGAGCTAGTTTAAGTACGACATAATAAATACTGTTTTCATGGACTTTAAAGACCCCGTTAATGAAAATAAGTGATAGACTTCATTTAGGTTCTTGCAAACAACTCTGAGTAGGTTAAACAGTTCGTAATTATATTATTATATTATTATCAAATATATTATTATATTATATTATTATCAAGGTAAAGTGCCTAGAGAAGCGGTTGGGGGACATTAAAGCTTATTTCACCAAGTAATGCAGGCGAGTCAACTGTACCATTTATTAATTTGATTACGAAGGAAACCCCAAGAACAAATCTACGTTTCTCAAGTGACGGTAAGGATAACAGAAGCAACCTATTTTCATAGGGTAGAAGAGGGGCAATCGGATCCCAACCCAAATTTCTAAGGGCAAACAGCAAAAATTGCTTTTGAACAGATTCAATTGTATCGACATAGCACCTATATGAAGGAGACCACACTACAGAGGTATACTCGAGTATGGGTCTAACCAAAACACATGTACAGCCTTTTCGTAATGTAGGGATCATCAAGCTCTTTGGACCACCTTTTTATAAAACCAAGCGCGGACCTAGCTTTGCTAATCGAGAGCTCAATATGCAGGTTAAAACGTAACCTATGGTCAAATAGAAAGCCTAAATCTGTGATCGAATCGACGTCCTCCAACTTATGCGAATCTATGAAATACTGAGTAATGAATGACTTTCTTCTTGAGAATGAAAGCTTCTTAAATTTACTCAGATTTAGTGTCAAAAGATTCAAAGCTCTGATGTGATTGCGATTCAACAAAGAAGGAATACATTAAGATCTGGCTGGAATTAACCACCGATGGGAGATCGTTAATGTATAAACTAAATAAAATGGGATCTAAGTGACTTCCTTGAGGTACGACAGACGTAACGAGGAATTCATCCGAGGTGATGAAGTTAAACAAAACCCTGAAGGGATCTATTGTGCAGAGAACAGCTTATCAATTTCACTAAATAGAAAAGGAAGCCAGAAGCTTGGAGTTTAAAGATAAGTAAGTTATGGTTAAGCATATCAAACGCTTTGCTTAAATCAGTGTACATAACATCTTGCGAGAGCCAATAGAAAAAGCCTTGAAATCTCTAGCAAATTGGTGACCGTAGATCGCCCTTTCCGAAAACCATGCTGGTGTGGAGAAATATACGAATTAATGGCAAATGCCAAATTCTGAGTCACAATTCGCTCAAACAGCTCAGGCAAGATACTCAACTGGTCTATGCCCTTGTAGTTCTCAACAAGTTGTCTACTTCCACTTCTGGAATAAGGAAGCTAATCTTCCAACAGAAAGGGAAAACACCTAAATTCAAAGACCGGTTAAAAATCTTAGAGATAACACCATATAACTCGACAGCGCAAGATTTAAGTACACATGATGGAATTCCATCAGGTCCAGGCACATAACTATATTTTAGCGAGCTCAAGCCTTCAAAAACATCATCTTCAGCAATAACCAAATTAGGAATTGAAACCAAGTTAGTTTGGGTAGTTTGCGGATAAATCGGAATTAGCAGTCGCAAATTTTCGACGGAAGTACTCAGCCAATAGATTTGACATTTCAAAATCATCCGAGCAATCAGACCCATGCGACGGATGTGTGGAAATTTTTCTTTTTGAGTGAACAAATTTAAAAAAGTATTTAGAATTAGCGAACAGAGAGGATTTAATGAACTGAAGGTATCTGCAGTAATAATGGTGGTTGAGGGAGTTAAATCTATGCCTCGCCACCGAGTAAGCGAAATAGTCGAGTGCAGAGCCACTTTTCGTATATTTTTTGAATATCGCGTTTTTTCTTGTAATATTTAATTGTCTTATTAAACCAGGGGGGACACCTGGTTCGAGTTCAGCACTGCTTGATCGGAACAGATGCAGCAATAGCTAGATTTAATGTATTGTAGAACGGCGAGAATAAGCTTTCAATACTTCCGGTTGAGAAATCAAGCCTCATATGTGAAAGACGATGTGTTAGCAATACAATGGAACAGGAATGGACAGGAAATGCACATTGATGGATGATAAGGCTCCTCAGGTAAACTAAAAGGTGGGCAACGATTTACGTTAATCTCAGGAAAGTTGGCAAAATAGAGATCAAGTAGATTACCATTTGAATTAGGGGTACGATTATATTGACCCAAATTATGATCAAACAATTCACTAAAGAACACAACAGCCCTATCAGACGTTGAAGTAGGAATCAAACAGCCAGAATTATCACTGTTACACCACGTGACTTGAGGCAAGTTGAAGTCACCCATATATCGGTAGGTTTAGACTGCTTGGCCACTTCACAAATGAGAGCGGCCTGCTTCGTATATACAGAGAAATCCGAATTTTGGGGAATATAGGAGCAGGTCACATTATATGTGTTTATTAGGAAATTTCACTCGAATAACGATAAATTCAACGTCGGGACTAGTTGGAAATTCAAATGAATAAGAGGGGACTGCCGAAGAAATGGCAATTGAAACGCCACTACCATTGCGATACAATCGATCGTTTCTGAAAACTTGAAACGAATTATGGAAACGTTTCGACGAATGTACATCCGGCTTTAACCAACTTTCAGTGAAGACCAAACAGCAAAGCTCCGTGCTCACTGAATTTAGGAAGGTAGAACGGATTTTTGAATTTAGGCGCCTAACATTTTGATAAATGAGAGAAAATGGGCCTGAAGAACTATTTAGTTTTTTGAAGGGGAAAGAGCTACTGCATTAGGATTACGGGGTCGATGCCAAGGGTTAATCTCCTTAATTAAGGATCCAACCGGCCACAATGGTTTTATTTAACATCAAATCCATATTTTCAGTCGGAACTAAAATTTTAAAAGATCAGATAGCTCTAGATTGAGAAGGAGCCTTTAAATTGACAGAAGGGGCTTTCGCTGCCAGATTACTTTTTATGTTATCAACAGATGTATCTGGTGCCAGTCTTGTCGCAAATATTGCCTTCCTGGGAGGAACTGCCTTCAAGCATATGTCATCTGTACTAGGAGCAGCAGGGTTCACGGATGGAGAGCTATGAGTTGGGGAATATATAGAAGGGGTACCCACAATTGCACGAGCAGCTTGTGCGACGTGCCCAGTTTGGCGACCGGCGTTCACACTCGAACAGCCAGAAGGAGGGGACAATTTACTATTATCATTATTAGTTTTAGGCGGTGATGCCTGAGAAGATTGAGTGACATCAGTGGGAGTAGACACCCTTGCCACTTCAGCATAGCTCAAGCCAGAAACACTTCCCGACTTTTTTGTAACTTTTATGTTATCGACCGACTCAGCCGTAGCAGACACTCTAAAATTCTTTGTAGACTCTAAGGAATCTTAGCCTGCACCGACGAAACGGACTGAGGAGAATTCAGAGATGACGAACCACGCGCTACGCTACGAGTTGAAACTTTGTTAGCTGGAGAGGAAGATGACTGCGCAATATAACGACACTCATAAAATATAGTCTTAATTATTTCAAATTTCTCTTACAAGGAGCCGAGATTTTTGCTCAAATCTGAGAAACAATTTCCCGCCTCCGTGAAGAATTTGTAGAAATCAATGTCCCTCTTTCTGCAGTCAGGACATGACTATCGTAAACCTTTAGAAGGATCAACGACCGCATCAGCAGCACGGCCGGTAATACCAGCACACTTTGCATGTCCAAAACGATCACACAGCCAACAAGAAATGAATCGTTCAGATTCTGGGCCTGTTTTTGCACGACATGGTGTAAATAAGCAGTCCATGTCCATTGAAAACAACAAAAGTAAAAAAAGAAAAACTAAAAAATTTCACGGTAGAAATTTTCAGCAAATTAAAGCAAATTTCTCACTTCCCTGCCCACTGTAAATATAGAGCGACAGCTAAAGAAACTGTAAACAAAGATTAACAGGCAAAAAGAGAGACTTTTACTACGAGCTCAATTGTTGATTACACTAAACCAAAATAATTTTTTCACGTAAACACTTAATTATTCTTTTAGAGAATTTTTAAAGTTAAACACGAATAAAGCAAGAAAGCTAAAAAATACACTAAAAAAAATTTAAATATTTCTTGCACAGAATAAAAACGCGACTACAACACGCACGCAAACTGAACGAATCGTCTACGCATATATCGATATCGCTAGTTTTCAACATATAATTTTCATTTAATTCTAATGCCTAACTATGTATCTAATAACCGTCTGTGAGGTCCGTCCGTCTAACATAAGGATGGATGTTAGATAAGGCAATCGGTATCCTTTTTTTTATTCTTTTTATCGAAGCAAACTCAAAAGAAAGAAAATGAGCGAGAGTTTGTGTACGACGGATGAGTATCGAGTTTGATCGAGTGATCAAACAAGACGACTAGCCTGTTTGAAATTTTTTAATATATTTTTTTTATATATTTACATAAGCCAGCTTATTTTTTCGTTTTTTGGCTGATCAAGATCTGTTAAATACACTCCTTCAAACTTGTGAAATTATGTGAAAGCTTACGTTTGACATTGGTTGTTCGGAGTTAGCGTTGGTTATTCAGACGATCATTTGTTTTTACTTTTTCTTTTGAAAACAGCCATAAATTGAAAATAAAATAAATTGCGAGCAAAATTGTTTACTTACAAACATCTGAACCAAATCAAAAATTTTAAATGTTTTCCTATTTTTAATCCAATTGGTATATGTATACACACGTTTTTTTTATTAATTAATATTGATAAAGCGCGACGGAACAACAAATAATAAAAACTCATTAACTGGGTGTATTGATCTTATCGGCACCTGTTCTAATCCATTTTACCAAATACAACAAAATAATAAGACAAATAAAATGTTGTTATTAAGTAATAAAAAGGTAATATTGAGAAAAATATACACATCAGGCGGAGTGGTTCCTTTCCTTATGAATCTTGTAAGATGTAGAAGGTCCTTTCGGAACGCTCCCAACGTTACCCGAAAACGTGCAAGTATATGATTTTATACATTTGTCGTCGACGTAATATAAAATATTTATATTGTTACATGTAGATTTCTGCAAAACTCTCGCGCATCAAACGGAGCCTTTAAATACGTTTTCGGAAAACTTAGTAGGCGTGGTGCCATAAGAAAAACCTACATGTCTCCAGTGATCCGTTTAGCCCTTTTTTGGAGTTGCTGGGAGTTGCTATCAATGGCTGCCGGTAACGATTTGTGTTTAAGCGCTGCGCAGGCATTATTTCTGCGGTTGAAACGGAAATGATACATGAAATGGAAAAAAGCTTCATGTGGAACGGTTCCGATGGAGTATTAATGACAAAACATAACAGTAGTTCTTTGGAAAATTTGATATTCCTGGTGGTAAGTAACTTCTTGTGACATACATGTTTTGCGTTTAAACTTCACATTTCGTGGATTAAACCACGACCCAAGTGTGTGGAACCATTCTAATGAAAGAACTTACTTGGAAGATCATTGGGCTAGAAATGAAAGTAGTTACTGACAAGTAGTTTTTCAAAAATTTAAACCAAGCCCTTATACGTTTCACGATCGATTGACTATTTTAATAAAAGATCGGGATGCAGGTACAATCCAAGGAGGAAGACAATATTTGCAAATGTTTGTGCAGCCCTTCACAACAAAAAAAAAATAAAAGTAAAAAATTTCATTTTAAAACACTATATAGGTAGTGTTTTAAAAGGAAATTGTATTTCGTTAAAAATTTTACATAGTTTTATTTTCTTAATAATGTTAAAGAGTTACAGCTTTGTTTAAAAATGTTTATTTTAAACTTATCCGCCAAAAGTGCTTTCTCTTGGCGAGAACAGCTAAGCAATACGATTTACACTATCCACCTTAGTTTCATCAAGTCTTTCCATGCGACAGTCATAAGATAAAATCTACTGCATAACTTTTTACTTTATGAACTATCTGTTACCCAAAATCCATGTTTCATTAGAATGGTTGTTTTTTTGCTGTAGACTCTGAGGCGGATTTCGATGAACGGAAAATAAGATTGAACAGCATTAAAGAAATCAAAAGATAACAAGGTTTTGCGTTTTGACAAAATCACCATAAAATGTTATAGCAGCTTTAATTTTTGAGATGGTTTTCCTTTCCACTACCTTTCTGATGTTTTGAAGCAAACATAAGTAAGCGATTATTGCTGTAGGAAAGTTTAAGGACGAGTCGTAGATTAACCAACGGAGAACGCTGACGTAGCGATGGGAATCCCGATTCCTTCAAAATGCGTTTAATCGGTCTAGTTAAAAATGCATAAAAGAATATAAAGACAGCGTTTAAAAGCTCGATATTACTTTTGGCAGATTTGCCATCAACATCTAAGCTGTAATTAAGTATAGATAGAATAAATGATGATGTATAAAACTTCGCTTAGACGAAAGAAATCTAATGATAGTAAGCCTTTTCATTATTTTATTACGAACAAAAAGGCAGCGATCTTTAAAATTGTATGGTTTACCAAAACAACGCCTATCTATATATTGTTAAAGGAAAAAAAAGCACACAATTATGTTTCCGACAAAAGCGAAATAACCTGCATTAATCCCGTGAAACTTTGTCTCTACATATATTGCTCCAATTTGACAAACTGTGCGCAATATTCATAAAAAATTCATGAACGGAATTAATATCATTGACTTTGTGAACAAAAAAAAAAAAGACTGTTTACATTAATGTAATGACAGGGCAGTTCCCTGTGGAATCCCGTTACTTAATTGGATAATATGCGATTAGTTTTGACACGAAAATATTTCTTTAACAAAGAACATTTTACAATATTGTGAATTTTAGCGTTTACTTTCCAAGGCGAAAGTTTTCTTGATACAACGTAGCATGCAATACGGTCAAAAGCTTGGGCAAAGTAAAGAGCTAAAAGAAATCGTATTGTTAGCAAAACGATTGAAGTGTAGCAGGCAGTCAACCGTGTCCTGCCCTTTTTTTAAAATCTTTTTGATTATGAGTAATTAAATTGATTCTTGATAAGAACCAAGACAGCCTTCTTACAATAATTTTTTTAAGAAGAGAGAGAGAGTGCTTTAGAGTGAAGAATTAGAGGATACCCATTACATATATTTGGCTCATTATGCTAATTTATTATGCTAAACAAGTTGTTTTAGAGGTCTTACATTTAAGCAAATGACGAGTCTCTTCGAAAATTAGCTTGCGCTGCATAGTTTTGTGAAGAAGAGAAAGTTCAGGGGCATGTTTGTAAGGGTTTTTATCACTATAATGGCGAATAAGCGAATGTGCTGCAATCAATATAATTTTAATATCTTAGACCCTCACATGTGCTGTTATTAACTACGTGATTGTCCTTACCATCTTTACTGTAACCGCTATATTTATAGCAATCAGCTTTATTCGTTAAAAACAGTGATTTGGTTTTAAAGGCGGTACTGGAGCTGTATCGGGAAGTGCCGAAATTAATGCCGATGGGAAAATGATCACTTTCATGTAGTTTGTAGAGCACAAACCACTGCATTACTCCAACGAAATTAGCCGTGCATAATGTTAAATCTGTATGAACAAAAAGTTCTTCTAGTGAAGAAGTAGGCGGAGCCGTAAAAAGTACTGCATGCGTTAAAATATTAAAATATTTCAATATTACATATTTATAAGACTTAAAAAATGTCGAAAACGACAAATAAGGATAAGAAAATAAAACTAGTATGTCCTGAAAACAACAAATAAATATAAGAGAATAAAACTGCGACAATATAAAAACAAGGAAGAAAATTATATTTGGTCGTGACCGAATCCTTTGTACCATCACCATTATCTTAAAAAAGACTAAACAAAGAAAGAGAACTAAGATGGACGCGGTTGAGAAAAAATATGGGAATAATAGGTTGCTGCTTAATTATCAGTCATTTTTAAACGATATTATTAGGCGTTCTGGAAGATTCTTTATTATGAAAAAGGAAACCTAAAAATTCACAGTAATATCATTTGATTGATCTGGGGCGTAATGACCATTTACTTCAATATCTTTCCACGCCTTTTTAGACGACGAACGATAGTTGAATGGTCCACTGTGAAATTGTCGACCAACATTCGAGTTGTCAAGTTTTCGTCCCCTTCCACGGCTGTCAAAAGTGCCTGATCGTCGAAATCCAATGGTTGACTTCTTCCTGGCCTATCTTATAAGCTAATATTGGCAGATTTGAAACGAAAAAACCATTCCCTGCATCAGCTTTCGCAAATTGTGCTCTCTCTGAAAAGTTCGTTAGAGATCGCGAAGTGACTGCGTTGCTTTCCATCCTTTTTCAAAGTGGTACAAGGTAATATAACGAATATTGGTGTGATTGAAGAAACACCTCGTCAAAGAAGCACCTATTGTAGCATTATATTTTTTGAGTAGCAAGCAAAAAACCCGATAAGCAGCGGTGTCAACAGTGTTTGCTGTGTAGGCGTGTCCTTTGTCCGGTTTGGGTCATTTTGAAATGCTTTTGCAAATTGTTAGACGATATTTTCGTTTTTGCGAACGGGAGAATGTATACCACTGATAGTAAATAATGGGGCAAAAAGACAGATGGAAGGGGAATGTATACCACTGATACTAAATGTTAGGGCAAGGAAACAGATGGATAGGCGAACAGAAAGACTTGCTTAGGTATATTTCGGATATAAAACTGACCAAGAATTTACTTAATTTATGGGATTGAAAAAGCGAGCTTCTGTATATTATACAAATATTGTAAAGAAAAATTAAGTTATCATACATTTTAACTTTTATTGCATTCGCATCTCAGTAGTGGGTTGTCAATTTCAATGATTATTATTGGAACAATGTTGGCATACCTGAAAAAAATCAAGTGGGAGGAGGAAGGGAAACAGAAGGGAGAAAACTTTTATAGCTGCATGCCAATTATTAAAAAAATGGCTTCAAAAAAAAAAAAAAAACAAGCAATTAAAATTTGCAAATAAAATATTTAAAAGTAAGAATAAAATATACATTAAAATGTAGACGAAAATTGCGAAAACTAAACTTTCTTTTATATATATTTATTTAAAATTAAAAAAGAAACGGAATTAAAGGAACAGTTTGCGAAAATGAGCACATTGAACCATCTGAAAAATTGTTGAGTAAAATTTTGCAATTTTCATATGCAGCTGCTAAGTTTTGTGTAATGCACAACGTACTGGGTGCTTTGGAATTTGTTGAACAATCGTTGGCATTTAGCGTTAGTAAGTCGACAACTGAATTTACATGACTTTAAACCTAAAAGCCTTACAAATAAAACGTGAACCTGTAAGCAAAAAAGAAATTGAAATTAGATATTTAAAGGCACTTATAGCTTTCAAAAATATTCAAACCGCATTATGGATGCTGATTAAAAAAAAGGAAAATATTTAAAAATGGAAATACTGAAGCAAAGTGACTGTTTATAAGACAATTGCGCTGATTTTAAACCGTAAAAAAATATAGAAAAAAAATGTGTGTTAAAGGAAGAAATGTAACAAAACTCGACAATAACAGTAGCGGATGTAGAAAAGGACAAATGGGGTACTGTCTGTAACATCTTTTCTTTATCTCAGGTCTCAACAGCACGCAGCGAGCGTAATTAGCTTCAATTCTTTCAATAGTGACTTCTGCGTAATCGTCACCATCATCAACGTCATCTTCACACCTGCCGTACCCAGTCGTCAATATTTTTTTTTTTATTATTATTATTATTATTATTTTAATTTTAGACTAATGAAATAAATTCTTAGACTAAAAAAATACATTGAGCACTAGCAACACAGGCTATCGGCTCTAATTTAAATAAATGTACATTAGATAATGAGCTTAGTAGTATTAATAAAGTAATATATTGAATTGATATTCTGTTATGAAGCTGATTGTAAAATGTTCAAAGGGTTAATCGTTCCAAATGCAACACAAAGTTGAGGCAGTCGCAGAGAATGTGCTTCATAGTAAGAGTTTGTCCACAACAGCAGATTGGGGAAGAAGACTTCTTCAGGATCTATTGATGAGTTGCAATTGTATGACCAAGACGAATTCTCGAAAATGTTTGGATCTTGGTTTTCTCAACATTTGTTGGATATAAAGATAGAGTTAATGGAAAAGTAGTGTTGATGATGGTATTGTAAATTTCCTTCTGCAATTTTCTCTTTAACTTTTCTTCCAATGTATCTTTGAAGATCCAACTTTTCCATGACGCTCGATCAGCCTGCTCATTTCCCAGTAAACCGATGTGACTTGGTACCCATAACATTTTAATTTTTCCGTCGGATGTAGTAATTATATTCCTTAATTTGTTGATGGTGCTCCAATCTCGTAGTCGAAGGATTCCGAATAGCTCTTAATATAGACAAACTGTCGGTAACAATGACGGTTTGAGTTTGTTTTTATGGGTAAAGTTCGCGGCGCGAAGGATAGCTCTGGCTTCGGTTGTGAAAGTTGAAGTACTTTCGTGAAATATGTGGTTGAAAAGAACCCGTCCTGTAGCATCTACCACCGCACAAGCAGGAGGCAGGCCAGGAGATTTTGAGCCGTCTGTGTACAAAAGATTCCAACCAGTACTCGCCAGTATTTGAGTTTTCTCAGCTGTTAGATTCCTGAAGACGTAATTTGGAGTATCTTCTTTCTTGTGCATAGACAGAGAGATGTCAAAAGAGCAGTCTTTCAAAATCCAGGGAGGTTTAACACCAAAAGAGCGTGAAATTTTTAAAGGAATGCTCAATTCCTTTGCGGCGCACATACAATGGTCAATTGCAGATGGTGACTTTGGAATTTTCATCGCAATAATAATCTTTCTTACGTCATCACCGAGAATGGATTTGTTTGAATTAAGAAGCTTGGGGACTATTTTAGCTTTTAACTCATACAGTCTATTTTCTAAAGTTGGGAGACCAGTTCCAATTATAATATTATTTATGGGCGTCGTCCGAAAAGCATAACAGCTTGTTCTGACGGCTTGGTGATAGACCGGTTTAAGGATGTTGATATTAGATTTGCAGATATTGCCATAAATTATCAAAGCATAGTCAATCTTGTTTAACACAAGCATTTTGGTAAAATAAGCAATAGTGTTAATATGCGCATGGCTTCTCCAAGCAACGTACTGTATGAAATTCACCCTTGTTAAAATAGAATTTTTTAAGCGAGGACAGTGCGATTTCCAACGATATTTGTTGGAAAAAGTGAGTCCGAGAATATGCAGCGTCTGCACGTTTAGTACTGGTAAGTCATTAATATATACAATTAGATTTCCTGCATCGTATATCTGATTTCGCCAAATGTGCATTTTTTTCGAATTTGTGTGGAAATTTTAGCCCCTGACGAGTTTGCTCTTGCGGAGATCTCTCGTCCAGCTTGCTTCGATGATGTTGATTGCCTTCGTGCTATCTTTTTCTTTTGTAAAAATGTACACATCGTCTACGTAGAGACAAGGTTCCACTCTTGGTAAACGGCAAAGTATTTTGTTAATTTCGTTGAAGGTGATCTGGAAAAGCGTGACAGAGAGAGGAGATCCTTGCGGAATGCCATTCTTTAGCGGAAAGGAATCAGAAAGATGATTGTTGATTCTAACTTTGAACCGCCGATGCGACATGAATGATTTGATGTAGTTGAAGAATTTGGGTCCAACATTCCATGATTTCAAGAGTCTTAAGATAACATGAAGACCAACTCTGTCAAATGCTTTTCGAAATCAATTGAGAGAATTGTTACGTGATTTCGTTCGGAAATTGCTTTGCTTGTGAAATAATCAATATGTAACAGAGCGTCGATGCATCCTCTACCCCGCTTGAAACCAACTTGTTGCTTTGTTATCAGGTTCTTGGATTCAAGGAACCAAGATAATCTAGATGCCATAATCTTCTCTAAAACCTTAGAGAGGCAAGATAAAAGAGAAATTGGGCGATAATCAGATGCGATGGAGGCAATTTTTACTTTGAAATTGGAACAATTGTAGCCAATTTCCACATGTAGGGTATATGGCCAGTCAAAAATACCGTATTATATAGGTCCAGTAATTTGTTTTTACTAGACTTAGACATAGCACTGATCATTTGGTATGAGATGCGGTCTAGACCAGGTGTCTTCCCCTTCAAATTGGAGAGACAACTTCCAAGTTCTGAGGTAGATACGCAATTTTCCAGGAACATGGCACATCTATCGATATTATTTGAAAGAGATATTGGAGTCCTTTTATTTTCGATGAAAGCACTGGAGAAGTTGCTGTCAGAGGAGTATTCACACCACACTTTTCCAAAGTAATTAGAAATCTCATCTGCGTCAGTTAAAGTTCCATTGGGAGTGCAGATGGCAGAAATTTTGTTCAGGTTTGTAGTCCTATTAAGTCTGTTGATTTTGTTCCAGACAACTTTCATTGATGTATTTCTGTGAATTCATCTCGAGAAAAGTTCGAAACTAAGTGCCTTTGATTTCCGTAATTCCTTCCTGAATAGAGCATTGGCCTTTTTGTATAATAACAAGTGATTTTGATCAGGACATCTCTTAAAGCGGTGCCATAGATCCATTTTATTTTTCCTCAAAAACGAAAGCGTGTTGTTCCACCAAGGAACCCTAGCTCGTTTAAAAGAGGTGTTGGATTGAGGAATAGAAAGATGACCAGCCGTGCGAATCGCTTTAGACATAATAGCAGCATCATGGTTGCAGTTCCCGTTAAATGGCTTTGAATTCAAAAATGACTCCACCTGTTTGGAATAATTGATCCAATCCGCTTTATCTAGGAGGAATTTGGCCTGTTTTCCTGGAGTAGCAAAGGACGTTGAAAGTTTAAGATCGATTATAATTGGAAAGTGATCACTATTATGTAGATCATCAGAAATAGACCAGGAAACCAAAGGAAGAGCAACATGTTAAATCAATATGTGAAAAAGTATTATGAGTTGAGAAGTGCGTTGGTTTTCGATCATTTAAAACGCAAAGGTTGCTTTGAAAAAAGGCCTTTTCTAAAACAGTACCGCGAGTGTTGTTCACTGTTGAGCCCCAGATGGTATTCCAACTATTAAAGTCGCCGCATATTATTAATGGGGGGG
>NW_024003102.1:55580-190771 GCF_014805625.2 Glossina fuscipes
CCCCCCCCCCCCCCCAAGAATACGGAGAATAAATTGTAGAAAACGATTGCGAAGGTGGGATATAGAGCGAAAGCACTGTAAATTTTATTTTTAACATTATTTGTATGGCTACGGCTTGTATATTTGAGCTTAAATTTATGCGTTTGTGAGGTATACTTGATTTTATAAAAACACCTACTCCTTGTTTGGAATATGAATTTTGATCAGCATTCGTGAAGTATCCAGTATATGATTTGGGTGGAATAGAATTAAAAGAGGTTCTACAATGGGTTTCTTAAAGTGATAAAAAGGTTGGATTAAAATCACTTATGAGTGTACGGAGTTCATCAAAATTATTATTAAGTCCCTTAATGTTCCATTGTAGAATTTTAAAAACTTTTTTTAATTGTAATGACATGTAAGCAGAGTGAAAGGAGGGTTAAGTTGACATGTCAGCGTCTCCGTCGAGAAGGTCGCTATAGGAATTTTTCGTGAGTGATTTATTCTTACCAGCAGCATAATCTGTACTTAGGTGGTTTGGTACATTTGAAGCGCAACGAGTGGGCGCACGTGAATAATTTGAAATTGAAGGTTGATTAATGGATGAAAGAATGGGATCATTACCATTTGTTGAGTAAAGTTGAGAGCTGGACATTCTGGAGAGTTTAGTATATTGGATTTTAACATATATGTTGTTGTTTCAATTTTTTCAATATTTGGTGTTGTTTTGGTTTTTTCAATATTATCTTTGGCGGGTGATGTTACTGGTTTCGCAACATTATTTTTGGTTAAGGGGGGAACAGGTTTTTCTTTGGAAGCAGTTGGAGTTAAAATCTTACTAGGCTCGATTTGCGAGGCAACAGCAGCGTAGGTATTACTTTTGCCAATTCCATGGGCTACAGATGGATTTCTTTCCCGGTATGTGCGTCGCGCTTCGCCCTTACTACAGTAATTTTCTGTTTTGATTTTTAGTATTTCACGCATCTGTACAAAACGTGGGCATTGTTTGTCTAACGCTGAGTATTGATCATTGCATAACAGATATGAATCTTTAGCTAATCATAGATTAGATTTCGACTTTATGAGCTTTTCGATTGCGTACGGGTTCCCAGCGAGGACCAGTAAATTTCCATCGCGTAGACTCGAGATGGAGTCGATGTATGTTGTAATGCTATCTAGAGCTTTTTTTATAGCAAAAGGGCTAATTTGGGAAATTGTTATTCTAGCATCGGTTGAAGAAATAACAATATATTTTTTATCAATAGAAGTTATGTCACTGATTGGCAACACCGGAAAATCGGAATTTTTACTTTTTTTTCTTAGGGGGGATGCGTCCGCTAATAGATGAAATCTATTCGAGTTTTTATCTGGCGGCCCCGTGGCCATTATGCCTTATGGTTGTCTATTGTTTATTATTTGTGTAAACCTGCTGACCACGTAACATTTAATTTATTATAACGGTAACTCTCCCGTCGAAGGAATGTGATGTCTTCTAGCTTCAATTATCTTCTAATACTCACATGTACATGTTTAAAAAAATTGAATATCCAAGAAAAATTAATAGTATGTTTTCATCTAACAGCGTCAAAAATAATTACTGTAATTGTTTACAAAAAGGCTGAAAGGCTGAAAAAGACATCTTTTTAAAAACTGTGTTCTTGGAATGGACAATAATATTTTTAAAGCCTTTGTTCTAACAATGCAGTAGTTTACATTGTGTAAGGAAGCGATTTTGCTTCCTTACGAAATACAAATCCGTCCGCTTTAGACATCTATCCCCAATCCGCAGTCAGCAAGTCCGATCTGTCCACGCATGCCGTTCTGTGAGCAATACACGGACAGCCACCTCCAATATCAAAATCATAAAACACACACTAAGTATACCTATACCTTGTACAGATAAAATCATAATATCACACACTGAATATGCCTATACCTTGTAACGAGAAAAATGTCTAAACACCTATTGTACAGGCCCACGTGAGTTAGTTCATAGAAACACACACCACATGTGTGTAAAGAGAAAAGTACAAGCACATAGTGAGTATGCCTCCGTAAAACCACAGAAGCACACCACAGCACAGATTAAGAACCACAGTGTACCAAAAAGCTTAGATTCAAATTTCAAAATGTGTTAGCGGAGGCAAGAACTCAATCAAAAGGGAAAAAAGCTCAGATCCAAGAAGTTAAGAACCCCAGTGTACAAACAGGTTAGATTCAAAAACCTCAAAATATTAGATAGCAGAGCCAAGAACCCAAATAAAAGAAAACTTAGATGCAAGAAATCAATATATTAAGAACCCAAGTAAAATCTCAAAATGTTTAAGAACTCAAAGGCTAAATAAAAACTCAAAGTACAAATACAAGTAAAATCCCAAAATATTTAACAAGCAGAATTGAATTTAGGTAGAAAATCCATGCATGCGAAACAAACTTCAGCAAAAATCTCTATGTGTAAAAATGCGCAGAATGTGTAACACCGTTAGGGTAACAAAACCAGCAGAATTGAACTTAGGTAGAAAAAAAAATAATAAGAACATACGATAATGCATAAACTG
Source organism: Glossina fuscipes (assembly GCF_014805625.2). Taxonomy (NCBI): domain Eukaryota; kingdom Metazoa; phylum Arthropoda; class Insecta; order Diptera; family Glossinidae; genus Glossina; species Glossina fuscipes. Next base: position 58,118 of record NW_024003102.1, read on the forward strand.
CATACACAAAATGTACAAAGACACGATACACATGTAAAAACACACAAAGCACATGCAAACACAGTGCACAAGCACTCACATACCTAACGGTGATCGAATCACGCGATTTGGGTGCCTGAGTGCTTAGTGAGTAAACCCTTGAACAAAACATAGTAATAAGCTATACACAAAGTACATGCAAACTCAGTGCACAAGCACACACATACCTAACGGTGAATGAATCACGCGATTTGATACCTGGGTGCCTGTTGCATCGAGTTTGGAACAAACATAATAATAAGCTAGATGTAAGTGATATCAAGTTATTTATAAGCAGAATTATGCAAGTGGTAACTAAGGTTGCGACTGCAGCCAACCTAAGCTAAGTATACTCATAAGCATATGTAAACACACAGAACATGTTGGCAACAGGACAAGCGAGCGAGATTTCGGCTATAAAAGAGCGGCGCATCGCACGGACTCGTTCAGTTTGGTGTCATAGCCGTCTAGTGCTCGCGATATTAAAAGCGTAACGAAAGAGAAGTGCAATTTCCAAACGTACAAGTAAAACGAGGAAAACAAAACAAGCCGGTAATAGCACGACAAGTCGGGATACCTCGCTGGTTCCTTGCCCCAGCCATTTTCTACAAACATCGCTGTACTTCCGTCCAGTAAAGTGGAACCAATAAAGCTAAGAAATCATACACCATTCCCCCCGAAGGTCCTGATTATTTTTCTAAAATTTTCTTGCAACGAATCCTGGATTGACTGAGTCATACCCCGCCTAAGGAAACTCGTTACAATTGCTTTGAAAACTTTAAATAACAGTTTCTATAGGCCATTTTGACAGATGGTGAAATGGGCAAATAAACAAAACATTCTAGCCAGTTAAAACAACACTTTTTCAGTCAGGTGTTTTCGTCCTGTTTAAATAAACAAATTACAGCGTTAAAGAAAGATTGTTTCTTCAAAAAATACACGAAGGTAATTGCGCAGTGTAAAGTTAACTTTCGTTTTGGTAGTCAGCCGTTTCTGCCAAACTGCTGAATATAAAACCGAGAACTAATATTTCATACATGGGTTTGGACCAGCAGGTTGTGAATGAAGCCTGCGCGCAATGTAGATGTATTAGCTCGATTGATCACAAGTTATACCACATTTATTACCAATATATTTTTCTAATTTGCGCGGTGCCTTATGGACCAGTATATAAGGAAACGTCGATGGGAATCTCAGTCCACAGGACGAAGAATTTTTTTGCTTGCTAAAATTTCGTTACATCCAGATAGTACTATAGAAGGATACACGTCGGCTACACACTTGCCGAAGACGACCACATTACTCCTTACCCTCACACACCTATACACACTCGAACGAGTACATACATACTTACATACGCATCGCGAAGAGAAAAGAGATCCCCTAAAATGCTAGTTCCGACTGAAAACAGTGGTATGTTGTTAAATAAACCATTGTGGCCAGCAGGATACTTGATTAAGGAATTTATTTCTCGAGATCTTCCCCGTAATACCAAAGCAGCAGCCCTATCGCCTTCAAAAACGGGCCTAAATTCAAAAAGTCGTTCTACTTTCCTAAATTCAGTAAGTTTTCCTGTTTGGCCTTCACTGAAACATGGTTAATACCTGACCTTCATTCTTAGAAACTTTTTCACAATTCTTTCCAGATTTTCAGTAATGATCGATTAATGTATTAGTTGCCATATCTGCGTCAGTGCGTCCAATAAAATAAAATTTCCCACTTATCCTGACGTTGAATTTATCGTTATTCGAGTGAAATTTCCTAATAAACAGCTATTTGTAACCTGCTCCTATCTTCCCCCAAATTCTGATATCTCCATTTACAAGAAACATGCTGCCTTCATTTGTAAGTGGCCAAGCGGTCTAGAGTTAACGATTTGGTCGTTGCATTGGGTGACTTCAACTTGCCGCAAGTCACTTGGCGTAACAGTGATAATTCTGGCTGTTTGATTCCTACTTCAACATCTGATATAGCTATTGTGTTCTCTAACGTATTATTTGATCATAATTTAGTTTAATATAACCCTATCCCTAATTGTAATGGTAGACTGCTTGATCTCTGCTTTGCCAATTTTCCCGAGATTAACGTAAATCGTTGTCCACCTTTAGTTTACCTGAGGGTCCCTATTCATCCAACAATGTGTATTTCCTTTCAACATATTAATGCTGGTTTGTTGAACTGCCTAAATATGCCAAATCCAAGCTTTTCATTATGATTTCTATATTGTATTGCTAAAATCTCATCTTTCACATATTATGACTGATTTCTCAACTGAATGTATTAAATGCTTACTGTCATCGTTCTACAATATTTTATGTCTAGCTATTTCTGCGTCGGTTCCAATCAAGCTATCCCGACCTCAAAGCAGGTGTCCCTCCTGGTTTAATAAGACAATTAAATATTACAAGAATGGAAAAAACACGCTTTTAAAAAATATTCGGAAACAGGCTTTGCTCTCGGCTATTTCGCTTACTCGGCGGCAAGGCATAGATTTAACTCCTTCCCTGTTTGTGAATCCTAAATACTTTTTTAAATTTGTTAATTAGAAACGAAAAATTTCTACGCATCCCTCACACAATTCTTTTAATGGCTCTAATTCCTTGGATGATCTTGATATCTCAAATCTCTTTGCTGAATAGTTCCGAGACAACTTTTCGACTGCTAATTTCGATTTATCAGCAAACTACCCATATTCTTTAACTGATTTGATTTCAATTCGCAATTTGGTTATTACTGAAAATTACATTTTAAAGGGTTTAGCTCTCTAAAATACAGTTGTGCGCCTGGACCTGATCGAATTCCATCATGTGTACCTAAATCCTACCCTGTCGAATTATGTGGCCTTATCTCAAGGATTTTTAACCTGTCTTTGAATTTAGGCGTTTTCCCTTTATGTTGGAAGAGGTCTCTTTTTATTTCTATTCACAAAAGTGGAAGTAGACAACTCGTTGAGAACTACAGGGGAATACCCAAGTTGAGTGTCTTGCCTAAGTTGTTTGAGTAAATTGTGTCAATGTAAATATACTTATGAGCTGTGCTCAGAGTTGTTTGCAAGAACCTAAATGACGTTTATCACTTATTTTCATTATCGGACTCTTTAAAGCCTATTAAAGCAACATTGATTAACATGCATGAATTACCTATGTTGTACTTAAATTAGCTCTTAACCTTAAAAGGTCGTTATGATTCGAAAATTAATTGTTGCTAACTGTTATCGGTTGCCAAGCTTATGCATGTTTGCGATGGCTTAAGGGTTCATTTGCAATTTGGTGCTGTACCGGTTGTGGGTGTGGCTCTATTCTAGTTGTGTACACGCTTTTTTTCTTTTTCCTTTTTTTCCCTTCTTATTTGTTTCACTATAATTATGCTAAGTTTTAATATTAATTAATTTAAGCTTTACTCTAAGAGTCAATTGAACTCGACTGTCAAAATTTTTAGTTGAGTTTCTTGTATAAATGGAATAAATAAATAAATAAATGTTTTTTCCCCCCTTCTTATTTGTTTTATTATACTTATAATAAGTTTTAATATTAATTAATATAAGTTTTGCTTTAAGTGCCAATTGAACACGACTGTCAATTTGTTTTAGTTGAGTTTCATGTATAAGTAGAATAAATAAATAAAAATAAATAAATAAAAAGTAAGCCAAGCTTTCCTACGCAGATATGCTCTGAAAGATTAAAACCGAACCAGAATTAAGCCAGCTTGGTAAGATAGTGCAGAAGATAAGAAGAAAACAGAAGGATAATTGCTTCAGCAATTTACCGGACGGAAAACGGAAGAGCTAAGAGGAGCAGTGAGCTCGTCTTTTAGGAAAGGAGGCAGAAGTCAGGTGTCTAAAGCACCACGAAACAATCGAATGCAAAGACGTCGATGAGTTTACCATCAAGCATGACATAAGTAATGCATTTAAGTCCCAATACAGGGCGGAAACCGTCAGCACAGGGGTTTCGTGAGGGCGAGAGTCGAGAATTTATGCTGCTACCTCTTACACTCCTCCAATCTGAACGCAAGCGAATACCAACGCACGTAAAACGAACTCGTGGCAGACGCTCGAGAAAGAACATCGGTAGTAATTGCAGGTGCATTCAATGGGTGGGCCCTCGATTGTGGTAGCATGGCCTGAAATGTGGAAGGACGCATGTGGCAGTCGAGTGAAGAGTACACGAACAGTCATCACCAGGCCATCTACCTAGATATCAAACGCGAGGAAGGCAAAAAAAGGAAGCGTCTCAAATGCACCGGTCTAATATGAAGATGTCCATCCTTCGGCGAGGAAGACTTTAATATTATTATGGACTCTAATGAGAAGGAAAAAGTACAGGCAGGGGAGGATCCCCGTGTTAGGACGAAATTGCGTCGTTGAGAACGAACTGCTTAAATGCCAATAGGAAAGTATAGCCTTCGACGGGAAAGGTAAACTGTTGGCTCTCTATAAAAGCCCGCGCAGTGATTTAAAGAAAGCTATAAAAAGCAGCACAAAAAAAAAACTTCCATTGTTTATGCCAAGAACCAGATATCAATCCGTGGGGACGGTATAGAAAGTCATTTTGAAAAAAGTGAAAGGACGGAGGATGCCGCAAGCCGCCAATATGAAAATAATAGCCACGGTCGCGATGTATGGGAGCGCACTTTGTTTGGACGCACTTACCTTGAAAGTAGAGTATCGAAAGCTGGTGGAAATGTATCCGCGCTAAGGCAGACATGCGCATTCCAAACATTGACAGAGTACGTCGCCCTTGTGATCGCGCCATGTCAATCGATATTTTGGATAAATTAAATATTCAAGTTTATCGCAACGATTTCGTTTCCTTAGTTTCCAATCGATAATAAAACTTGGCGCTGGTTTTTTTGGTGATTTTGATATAATCACTTTTACATACAGTGACAACTTAATAGAAGAAATTTGTATTATCTTATGTGTGTCCGAATTGAAGAAAAAGACAACGTTCAACCCGGGTTGATAAGAGCAGGCTGTATTTGCTATTAGAACAGCAGATTTGGGTCCGACTTTCCGAGATAAAAAGTGTCTGAAAAAACACTTTAGAAGCATTTCCTTGTAAAGAGATTTGCTTTAAGTGCTTGTTCTATTTATATAGTAGTCATTTTAAATCCTAATTTTCACCTTTCTGTTTTTATCTATTTTTAACACTGAATCATGCTTGCAGTAAACTATGCGAGTTACGGCTGATGATAATACACGAGTAAATTAGCCTCCAATGCTATTAGCACACAAATCGTTATTACAATGACCAGCGGAGAGATCAAACGATAGTACTATCAAAAAGTTTCTTATTTGTATGAAGACCACGATTTGAGTGACTGATCTCGGCTGATTTGAAAAGCAAGCTATAAGCTCTGGTTGATTTTAATTTTGTTGCTGAATAATCGAATTCAAGTTATTGAGTAGTTATTAGAACACTATTGACAGACAAATTAAACCTTTGCATATAAGCATGCTAGAGCTTGAAGGATCCATTGCTCGATCGCCTAATTAGCGCTATTGTAAATCATACAAAAAGCTAAAAATGTTGGAAGTTTTGCTATGCCGATATTATCTAACGATAGAGTGTGGTTTCCAGTACACGTACTTCTACTTTGTGAAATGGATAGAAGCTATTTTTATTTGTAATATTTTATAATGAGTAACCAGTATTCCAGGATTAATAGCTATATGATTCATAACCGATTGCGCTGCCAATATTTTAACCTGCGTTTCCTTGTCAGGATCTTCCATTAAGTAAGATGATGATTTTTCCAAATTAAATATAATGCGCAAATCAATATTATTTAGTAAGTGATTAAAAACATCTTCGTGCACTTTTCTAAACAATTCAACTATATTATCAAACAGGTCAGTTAATTGTTTTTTACCATCATGGAAGATTTCACCGGTGTAGTACTCTGGATAACATCCAGAACTTGATAAATGTGTTTGACCAGCATCAGTGCAATAATTAAGTAGACATTGTATGTATGACCTGTAATAATAATTGTTGTCACCTTGCGAAACCAGAACATTATTTAAATACGCGGAGACACTTCGAAACATTGAATGTAGAAGATTATTAACAACGCTACACGTATTTTCCGTGACATCAGAACTATCTTAGCTTTTCAGTCACATGACCAACTTTAGATAAACGTTGCAAACGCAAAAGCTTTCCATATGTATCTCCGTTACCAAGGCAGAGAAACTCTATAGAGCTAGGATTGTCTAGAATTCGAAAAGGATTAAATGTGACCTTTCTTTGTTTAGAATTCTGCTTTCTATAGCATATATCTAATAAATCTTGATCGCTTTCTATACATTCTATATGAGTGCTCATTACTCCAAAGTAAATATACCCTTTACAATCTTACGCAGATTGAATTTTTTTCTTGCGTTTCTATTTAGATCTCTTTTGTGACTGACCTATTTTCTTTGTAATGCTACGTCTTATATTACTTTTTCCAGAGTCTTTTCAAGATGTAAATAATATCTTGCTGACTGCTTTTTCTGCCAAATTATTAAAAGCCTTTTTGCTTTGCGCTTTCAAAATGTTTCTATGCAGTTTGCGATTTAAATCACTGAGAACAGATTTGCCAGTATCGCCATTATGCTCTTTAATCGCATTCAAACTGGATAGAAACAACGGTTTTAAATTTCTAAAAAAAGACGCGAAGGATGAACCAATGCTGCGCTCATGTTTTACTACTCGGGGTGACATATGTAATGATCATATGTGACATATTTCATCTCCAATTTGATTAATATGAAGTATACATTTGCTCTCTGTCAGTCTTTTACACTTCGGAATGAAATATTAAATGTTTTAATTGAAGTGAAGCAATATAAGTAGGTAGAACGGAATCACGAAAATTATATTTGGCACCGTCTGCACTAACTACGAGTATAGAGATATCATTTATAGTAGCAGCTTCAACGTTGTAGTACTCTATGTGTTTGAACTCGAAACATTTGCTTTTCTCATTAGAAGACAGAACACGACGACATCTTAAAATTTTATCTCCAGCTCCGATGTTTTATTATATCGGTATAAATAAATAAAGGTGACTTTTGCTGAAGGTTTACAATATTTATAAATGAGGACGAAGTATTTTGCGTAAACGCTAACTTAATTGTAGTTTAATAAAATAACATAACAATAGTCCATGTAGTTCATGGCTAAAAATCTATTGGACAAATGAACTCAAAATATGATTGTAATATTTCTTTATTCAATGTTAACGAAATTATACATTTTTGTTAAGTAATCCTCTTAAAACTATTTTGACCCTTGGATGGAATTGGAGATTTCTAAACCGATTTTTATTTTCCGTCCGGTTTCATAGCATTTGCGTTTTTAATTAAATCATCTTTGTTTTAAATCGGTTTCCAAGTCGAATCTTATACGGAGAAATGCGTTTCTGAATTCTCGATTTTCTGTCCGATGTTGCAGGTTGTTTGCTTACTTGGTGAGGCGTGGCTTCAGTGTTTCCATCATTCAAGTAACTTTGTAACTTTTTTCTTCTCTTTTGGGATATGCTATGTTTTTTAGAGAGATTTCACGTTTTTCAATGTTAAAATCATTTTTAAGAAACGTCATTTCAGGTATACGATCGAAGTTTTGCTTAATTAGTTTAAGTTTCTTTTAAGATAAGTATTTAATTTTTGTTTAATTTTGCTCCACTTGTTAAATTCTAAAAGAGAAACGTTGTTGAATGGTATAGTAATAACTTTCTGTTAATAAATTCTGTTTGTCATCCACCATCACAGTGTATGCATTTGGGTACAATAAAATGACTTTATTTAGTTTCGGCTTAAATATATTTACCATTAAGTAACAAGTTTTCAATAAATTAAGTAATAGTGATGCTAGAATTATAAGTAAGAAGCGCTTCTGCGCAAGACCCTTTCTTTTGGATGTTATGGTCGCATTTGATCTCGAATCAGAATTTTTTTTATACTTTTTTGAAGCCTCCTAACCTTAATCTAGAACATTAGTGTTTCCAATTAATGTGTTAAAGACAATCTCAGTCAAAGTTTTGATCAGTTCATCATCTCAACTATGCTGATAGCTTTTCTTAATTTGTTATTATTGGTTTTCACTCGCTTTAAACTCTTTTTTAAGACCATTTTCTCTTGTGGCGTAGAAGCAAAAACAAAAATTCGAATTAATTCATTCTATGTCTTCATAAATCAGTTACGCACTGTGTATAGTCGATTAATAAACAATCGTGAGGTTTGCTAGTCACGAATTTATATATTCTCACAGGTGAATTCGGGATGAATTTCCCTCGCTAAATGTTTAACTGTAGGATATCTCTAGGATTTTTAAAAACAACTATATATTTTGAATTCACTGCAATATCTCTTGTGTGCGACGATTTGTGAAATATGTTTTGTGTTACTACAATGACAGGAAAATTCCTACGGTGTGGCCCCTTTGTGAAAGGTTTACAAACCGTTTTGTTGAAAGCGCCCAACATTAAGTCATCGAGTACGACGATAGTTGGTTCGTCGAGAACATTTTCCAAATTCTCTGGTATTCTGTTGTTATATTTAATATTAGCCACATTATCCATAGCAGGTTTCATATTTTCTTCACGACAATACAAAATTATTCGATCAATTTTTGCACTTATCAGGCAATTTTTCAAAAATGTTGTTTTGCCTGATTGGGATGGTCCACTAATATCCATAATAGAGGATTAGTAAAATTTATAAAGCATCTTGGATTATTAGCTATAAACTAAAAAATAAACTAAGACTTAATATAAAACATCATTTCATAAATATCTATTTAATCTTAAGCAATAACTTTAACGGCATCTGAGGTTTTTTCAATGTAGATAAAAGATTTATATAAATTGTTGAAAGTGCATCTAAATTTAAAGTTACTTCAACGATGCGGTTACTTAGCAAAATAATTGGGTAATTTTATGGAAGATGTTTGAGTGTCCACGGATGTAACTTTGGTCTTCAAATATTTTTTAGAAAATTCTTGTTTTTCTCCTCCCACTATTAATATATAACCATAATCATAGCGATTCAACGGTAATAGTATATTACTTAAGCAGGAATAGTCTATCTCACCATTTTACACCACGAATAAATTTAGCACAAAAATGCTTTTGAATTTAGTGTTCTCATTTCATTCCGAATGGAGATCTAAATAAAGAGCTGTAATCTACAATAGAATTTACACTCGTACATGCTAACCCTTTAATAAAAATTTGTTTCTGACTTCCATGACAATAATGGAAACCAACAAAAGTGATCGTAGTTATAGTCATGCTAATGATAGTTCAATGAGTCACTGCTAAATACTAAACCCATTTTATATAATCTTCGAAATTATGTTCTAAAAAATTTACGTTACTTTCAGTACTAGTTTCTTCGTGTCAATACATAAATCACATATCGCAAAGTGTTCAGAAAACTCCGCGTTGACCAAAAAGAAGTCAAGATCATCAATTAATTTTTTGCTTGGAATATTTTAACAATTTCAAAGCTAAAATTATATGTGTTTTTTCGCCTTCAAGAAATTTTAAACTAGTTTTATGGCTAGAAGATAATGATATGTGATTTTATTGGTTTTACCCGCAACAAATGGATTCATTTGATGGCATACAAGGAATACATACAACTAAAATTGAATCAATTTGACTTTATAGAACCTGAGAGCATCCGAAATCATCCAACTCTAGACAACATTAACTGTAATTTTAAATTTAAGAAGAATGGACAGTGTCTGTTGATTGTTAAGCGAAAAGGAGATAGGGTAAAACTTTATGTTGAACGAGGAGATTGATTACTCGGATTGGAATTTTTTGTATCCACACTCCTATGTCAGAATATTGTGTTAAAAAAGCAAATCTCGTGCTTTTATTATAAATATTTTCGACCAAAGTGCGTGCAATTAAATAATTCAGTTGGCTGATATCTCCACGAGAGATTGAGTGATTGTTGAGATTGATTTGTTAATATTATGTTTCGGAGTTTCCCGAGAGATGTCAAGCAAGATTAGTGGGGTCATTAAGTTTCATAAGCTACATTTGAGAATTCTGAAAAGTAAATGTCTAAAAATGGGTAAAATTCAAGTAGTTAATGAAATTTACAAACATTCAGTCTGATCAGGGGAGGGAATTATCACACATACACTCATAGGAAAGGATCCATATGTGAAAAATTCAATAGAACATCAAAAAAACTTAATGTGGAAAATGTTTAGTACATTCTGAGTTTTTTATACTTTCCAATAGGAGAAATTTTGTTAGCTGCACAGAAAGGAAGCCAGTAGTGTTTATAATGAATAGTAGACGAATAATCTAGGTGAACTTCTATAACGTAATCACTACTTCCATCGATATCAACAGAGCAAATGTCGAAATCTTTTATTTCAGTTTCACTTAAAAATACAAAGTGTGCATAGAAAAGTTTTTGAGACATGGCCCAAACATATAAATTGTTTTAGAGTTGCTTTTATCATAATTTGGACTAGCCTTATTGTTTGGTTCGGACAACCTTTGGGTACACTAAGTAATGCCACCGCGAATGCTAGTTTTGAAAAAGTATGAATTTTAGGATCGTCCATTAGTGCCAAGTCAACTTTAGTGTATTTCAGCATGGCATTCCATTCATTGATGGTGCTGTACTATAATTGCATAGATCTTGTTTATATATCAGTAAACATAAGATCCTTAAATTCTCGAAGACATCGGTAAGTATCTAGACAACGCTTCCAAGGTATAGAACCATATAATCTTTCAGGGTTTGACACTCGCACGCCTTCCATATCCCCTGGGCAAAATTTTAGTCAGCCTCGCTACATCCGCGATCTGATATATAATTGTAGAAGCACTTTCGGCTTGGTAAAATTGTTATCGTCTATATAATTGTACGGAAAGCCGCCATTACGACTTATTAAGGAACATTTTTTTTGATTCTTAAAAGCTTTCGTTAAAACTTTAAACTGGTGGGGCTCCAAATATTTGACCAATTTTTTTAAAATAGAGTTTAAAAATCGATTTGAATCCCCGTAATTTATTAAATATTTTACTTTATTTCTCTCCATTACTCTCTTAATAATTGATATATACAAATCTTTGTTATAAGGTATAACTGACAATTGTATGATAAATAAATGAATATCGTACCTACTTAAATTATGAAAAATAATTGGAAAGTAAGATAGCTTAACTTGAAAAGCCTTCCTACATTCGTTATTGGTGAACGCGATAAATTCCCCCTTAAAATAAGTGAAGTATTTATATTTACTTCTCATTGTTGCTTTCTCGCATGCGTAGCATTTGGTGTTTTGTATCTCTGCTGGTTTTTCATTTTATGATGGTTGCTGGGGGCTTGCGGGGTTCTTCCAGCAACCATGCACCATTTAAAACAATAGACATCAGCATTTTTCACATTAATTGTGGATGTTTTAGTGTATATACTAATTGGCAAGGGTATATGTGAACTCACAGAAGTGAATTCCAACATGCAGGTGGTTAATTCGCAAAATTTAAATTCTAATATCGCCCAACCGCTATCTCGTTCCTGATATTTTCCAGCTACTTTTTTAATTTCGATAAAAAGCTCGTCAATCCTACCGTTGACTTCACTGCTTTCTCTTGCAACAACGAACTTCGTCAAGGAATGTTTTATTGTTAGCACCATTTCTGTATCCACTCCCTTCATGTAGTTTCCAAAAAGCCTCAAATTGAACTTTACAACGTTAAATTCACCTAATTTGGTTTGAATTTGCTCGTGTATATACGTTCGGATTTCATCTAAAAATTTGTCGATTGATATCTCGTCCTTCAAGTTACTAACCATTTTGTATTGAATTACATTTTCCGATGTCGGTAAAAATGTGATAAATACATTTTCTTTTGAGAGCACACCTACGTTCTTCCTGTGCTTAATGGTCCTCAATTGGGTTTGTATTTCGTTTTCATCGCAAAAACTTGGCTCGGGGCACGATATACCTCACTGGCAGGTACTTTCGGCTTGGTACTGGTTTCAAAAATCCTTTACGTTTAGTGACGTTGGTTGTAGACAGATCGTTGTTCATAATGGAGATAGTAGGATGGTTTTCTATAAATGCGGCTTCACAGTGCTGCGAACTCTTCACACAGATGCGTATGAAACAATTCGCGTTCAGTCGCGACGACACCACAGAAATTGCACCTTGTACGTCGAACACCAATTGTTCTTCATTCAACGAATCAGCTTGCTGCAAATCCAGCTAACAGGATCTTGCTAACTTCGAGCATTAATGGGCCAGCGATTTCTCAACTTCCTCGTCGCAGAAAATACATTTATAGTAGATTCATCCGATTTTTTATATATTTTATATGTGGTATATAATTTTTTGACAAACTGCTCGACTTGAAGTTTTGATTACTTTTAGAATACGTTAAGAGAAAGCTCTGCTTATATAGTATAGAAACGTTAACGAAGCTTTATCTGTAAAATTTCTTCTATCTTTTGTTGCCAAGTTTTTCTCGATAAGTACTTTTAAGTATGGTCATACAGTAATAAATAAAATTCAATTTGGTCCTTTTTTGTTGTTTATGATGCACCGTAACACTAATTCTTTAACAACAAGAATATAAAAGAGGAAGGATCATTAAACGTTTGAGTGTTTTGAAATGCGGTAGGGTGAAACAGTCGCACCACCCAGAGTGCACTTTATTTTACTTTTTTTCTTCCTGGAAATTTGCATTTCTATTCACCTTCGTGTTTACATGTTATCAACATTTTAAATAATGTATATCTTTGAAGGAATGCCTTATTCATTAGGATATAAAAAAGTAATATGGTGAAATAGTTGGACCACCTAAAATAAACCTTATTACTTTTCTCTTGGAAATTTATTTATTCGTTCGTGCTTAATTGCTATCAGCAGTATAAATAATTTATGTCCTTGAAAGAACCTTTTTTCTGTATGTTTAGTTGTGTTTTGATTAGTTTTTAATTATATATTTTATTCAATTTTATTTGTTTAATTTATATATGTATTTTCAATAAATTGTGTATCTTTTCATTTCCACATGCACTCATTAACATAACTATGTTCGAGTGTTCATGCACTTTCATTTGCATAATTGCGTTCTGTGTTTGTCCTGACCGCAGACAATAATATCGTTTGTTACGTAATCCAGACCTTGAAGTGTGTCGTCGATTGTTTACATTAATTTGCTTATATTGCATTTTTCGGCACACTTCACGCTGTTCATATTGCTGGAAATAAATATATGCAAAAATGCAAGAGCATCATTTTTATAAGTTCAGTTATATCAAAATAATTCTTAATTAGTTCATAAGAATTATAATTTATAAGTCACATTTTTATCAATAAAACTGTCTTTGTACTATTTTAATATTGCATTGATCACTTTCTGTTTTTTATAATCTATATAAGTTGTTACGACTTGATGCAACATCTTGTCGAATCCTGCCAGCTAACTGAGTCTTTATTCACAACATTGGTATTGCGCTCGCACTTCAGCATTCTAACTTTACAGAAAGGATTGATCCAAAGACATATTTTGTGAATGTAGCATGAGCCTGTGCAATTGCAAAGATACACATGTGGCACAATTTTTTTTGTTCACACTTTCTTACAAGTCTGTTTTTCTTGCAAAATTGAGTTGAATTTTGAATTGTTTGTAGGTAGGAAGAATGTGTGTAACTATTTAAAGCGGAGGTTGTTCTTTCAACCACCTTTGCGAGGAAACGATGTGCACGTGTTAGCGATGTGATCTGGCGGGGAAATCTTGTATGTCCCTGTATGTGGGCGGGTAAATAGACGGAGAAGTTGTTTATGTGCGTGGGTGTGACTTTGGCTAAGGAGTGACATTCCGTAACGGCCAAGTGTGTAGCCGACTTTCCCTCATATATATATACGTATATACTACAACCCGAACATGACATTAGTGAGCAAAGCAAAAAAAAGAGGTGTTGTTTTCTGTCGGCTGAAATTCGCGTCCACATTCTCCCATATACATACTACTCACAGTTAGTTGCTGAGATCGCAAGTTACTTTAAATCCAACGTAGGAAGATTAAATCATAGACATAACTTAGGTTTCTGCAAAAAAACCTGAATGAATTAAACAGCTCATAATTATATTTACGTTAACTATGCTGAATGAAGGTAAAGTGCCTAGAGAAACGAGCACGAATCGATAACATCATTAATTAAGAAACACCAAGAATAAATCTACATTTCGTAAGTGATGGTAAAGAGAATAGAAGCAAATCATAAGGAGGCAATAATTTCATAAGGAGGGAGAGAGACTAGGGGGTCTCAACCTAAACTCCTAAGGTCAAACAGCAAAAACTGCTTTTGAACAGGTTCAACTGAATATACGTAACACATATAGGAAGGAGAAGACACAACAGAGGCATGCTCAGATATTGGTTTGACAAAGCACATATACAGTTTTTCTGTAATGGTGAAATGGAACCCTTAAATCGATGAACGAACCTACATTTTCCAACTTGTGTGAATTAATGAAATACTCAGTATTAAATTACCTCCTTTTTGCGAAAGAAAGCTTGTTGAATTTTTTCATATTTAATTTCATAAAATTTAACAAGCACGATGTAACCAAAGTATTTATCTCAAATTGAAGTTTATGCGGTTGCGATTCCAAGGAGAAGGAAGAAAACAGTTTAATGTTGCCAGTGTATATTAAGATGTAGCTGAAGTTACTCACCGAGGAGAGATCATTAATGTGTAGATTAAATGAAAGCGGCCCTAAGTGGCTACCTTGAAGGACGCCAGACGTCACGGAAAATTCGTCCAAGGTGATGAAGTTAACCAGAACCCTGAATGAGATCTTATGAAGATAAGATCTTATCCATTTCATTAAGCACACAGGGAAGTCAGAGGCCTGGGTTTGAAGATAAGAAATTATGATTAACTAACCCGAAGGCTTTACTAAAATAAATATGCACAACATCCGTGCTTGAACCACTAGAAAAAGTCAATCATTGATAAAGCGCAAAGGATCAAGATGTAATAAAAATTCATCATTATGCTGGATATATTGCACTTATCTTATGAAGTGCCAAATTTGAAAATTCAGGATTCAATTGCTGCAGCTCTCCCAATTTATGTTGCCGCCGGTGTCGACATTTTGCTTTTGAGCTCTTCATTGCCGCGAACAAATAAATAAACAAACACACAAAAAAGCCAAAAACTTTAACTATTTATAATAAAAATTCACTGGTTTTTATTATTTACGATTGAGTGAAATTTTCGACAAGTTCACGCTGTACCGACTTGATCCAACCTATCGTTTGCATTTCTCGTTTGTTTTTTTTTTTTGTTTTGTTAAAAATGCTTTTTATTTCACTTCATTTGATTTAACGAAGAAGTTTTTATAATTGGGCTTTTACTTACGTTAATATGATTTTGCTACTGATCGTATCATATGGTTGGTTTATTAACAAACAAATGTCAAATTTGCCGCTTTCTTTCTCCTTATTTTTCCGAAATAAATGTCGAATGACGGAAGCCATACAAATGCTAAACTAAATGGCTCTCAGATTAGGTCGTCGAAGTGAGCGCTACATAACTAAAAGATACATAATTAGCAGTCAGTTTTTCGTGATAACTGGTCTTGAAAATATCTACTTATAGAACAAATTTGTTCGAAAGTATAGTTATTCTGCTTTTGTCTTATTTGAGTAATATGAAAGAACATAATTTATACCAATTTTGCATACACACTCAAAAGTCAAGTTTTTAAACTATATATTTAAAATATATTTCATTCATAACGGAATTGAAGGTATAGTAAAAGTTTGACTTGTCTAGTTTCGAATAAGTTATAAACAAATATATACACATTTTTGTATGCAATGCAAGCTTCTATATACACTAAGTAATGGTTTTTGTATCCACGCCCAGTCATAAAAACAAAGTAATGAATACAATATCTGTAGTTATATAAAATACAATATCTGCAGTTGGATAAAAACACAACACCACCTTATGGGATAGCGGTTTTACAAAAAGAGAAACCTTATTTAAAATCAATGGCAACAGATTCGTTAAAACTCATTTCATAACTAAGTCGACACTTTCGTTAGTTCGGCAATGACACATGCGAGTTTACTTTACCACTCTTCAGAGTGTCCTTCAAAAGGGGTGACGAATTCAAGCAGTAGATAGAAGTTTCATTGAGGATATCGACTCAAACGATGCATCGCCAATTTTAGAAAGCAGATTTAATAAGGTCAATATACACCTTATATCATACAATTCCAGCAAATTCAAGAAGAAGAAATTAACGTAACACTCAGCTTTTCAATAACGTAGTGGTCGAAATAATTGTTCAACGCTTAACAAGCCCCAAAAAAGACTTAGACGTATTTTCTGCAGAAAGGAGCTGTAAATGGAAATTCAATATTGAATCATTAAATAATGTAACATTCTCTAGCTATGACAGTCTACATAATAGTTAAAGGATAGACCTTGTGAGTGTTGATTTTTTGCACTTATTCAGATTTAAAGACATATCATTTCGCTTACACCAATTAGATAATTGGAGTCATCTTAGAATAGCATATCATCACACCTCCAATTTAATGAATGATCTTAACACACCATCGGTGACCATTAGAACGTTCTAATTTTTTATACATGAAGGTAGATCATTAACGAACAATAAAAAACCAGAAAGAGGGTGGCTATCTTGATATAACATCAATACAGGGATGTAACTGTCAAAAGGAACACCCAGGAATGTTCGATATCATCAATTTAATTAAATTAAAAGGCAGCTCATTACGGTTTAACTTATACAAGAGAAAAGAATGCGTCATACTAACAAAGGCCTTTAAAAAGACAGTGTAAAGTATATCTGTTTGTTTCCTCGCCGAAAGCCCAAATCAATTCGCAGCGATTAGTCGTCGCAGATAGTGAAATGGCGTTGTGGCCGTGAGATACTTGCTCCAATTGGCGCAATTCGCCTGACAGAAGACGATCATACAGTTTAGTGAAAACACTAAGCTTTGCAATATCTCGAATCATGCTTATGAAGTGGTGAAATGTAAGGTTGCTTCCGTAACTAGGGGAAGTTATTTTTTCTAAATTAACTACTAAAATTAATAGTTAAGAGAGAACAACGCACACCGCCGCAAAAAAGAAACAAACATCGTGAGGGCCAGGAAAAGAGAACAATTTCTGCAAACACAAGGCCTTGAACTGCTCCGACAAGATGATTTCCGGAAAAATGTTAAACGAGTTTAATCTGCTAACTTACGCAGGATATAGCTTTTAATGCTCTCATTTGTACATTGTGCAAACCGTGAAATAAAGATTGGTTTTTTTGCAAAAATCATCGCCGATGAGCGGTGGAGCTAAACTGCTAAATCCACTAGCCGACGTATTAGTGTCGCAAATAGAAGCAATCAACCCTATTTCTTTCGTTGTAAGTACATTAGTTTGTACACACAACGTAAAGGTAAAATAAAAATAAAACTAGATCATTGGATTTTTATGGACGCAGTGCAATTTAGTGCATAGTAAACCAGTACGAGAATGACTAAGTATCATACAGCATAATTTGAAATATGGATATTTTTTTGTGATTTGCTTTTGTTCTAATCCTAAAGACAACTCATGCAAGCGGGCGACAATCACCAAACAATCGCTAACTGCGCTCTGAGTGACGTGAAATCTGATCGCAATAAATTTGCTATTGTTAAGATCAAATTTGCATTAGTATTGAGTATAAACCAAGGAAACTTACCGCATATCTCTCTTGCGTTTATTGGAAAACAGCTGTAAAAGAAAAATATAAACAGTTGTTAGAAAATGAATTACGAATTCAAAAATTAAAAAATACACTGTGTTAAATTTTTGAATTGTGAAGAAAAGGAAAAAATAAATTGATAAAAGTAAGTGCGATTTCTTTTTAATTATCGATCTAAATTAGGGAATGTCAACCAATGTGTACATTTTCATCACAATTTATCGTAACTTCCTCTAATGCTCGTTCATTGAAGAGGAGAACAATGAAAACCTCGAGGCACAAGAAAGGATCACTACAAAAAAGGCATTACGGAATGCTTCCGACCACTTGGCGCTACCTCAAAACTTGTAAGTAAATTGTTTCTAATATTTACAAAGACGCATAAGTACATTCCGCGTTTCCAAAAGCTCTTTATTATGCATTGGGAAAAATTAGCGCAAGTGGCGGTCTGAGACGTACATATATACATACCGCCGGCATTGCGCTTCGCGCTGACCTTATTCGCTTCAGGAGGTTACCAACGGCTGCCCTGTAGTGACCACACCGTAAACGTTGTGCAAAACGCGTTATCAACTGTTGTAGCAGACGCGTTACAAGAGTTGGAGAAAAACCTTGCCTGGAGTGAATTCAATTGACCGTAAAGGCTTTTACTACAAATTTACTACTCCAGGTGATAAGCATTTAAAAGTTTTGGTTTACAGCAAACAACCATTATAATATCATATATGCTTTTCAAAGTCAACGAAAATCTAGCAATTCTCATTATTGGGAAAGGAAAGCACAGCCTGAACGAAATAGTAGAAGCAACAAAACAAGAAATATTAGAACGCCAACAAACTATCTCTCTCTAATTT
Organism: Glossina fuscipes; assembly: GCF_014805625.2. NCBI lineage: Eukaryota > Metazoa > Arthropoda > Insecta > Diptera > Glossinidae > Glossina > Glossina fuscipes. Next base: position 76,746 of record NW_024003102.1, read on the forward strand.
TTTTTCCGGTGATAGTGATTGTTCGGCGAACATCTTAAAAAAAACATACAAGCAAATCCACCGCAAAGCGAGGAATATTAGTTATAAAAGTTAGTATTATAATATTTAGTATTTTGACAATTTAACTACAATTTTTGAACATTTCTCTAGTTTACTGGCGTATGTTGCAGGAAGAATGGAAGAGCTGCTTCAGCTCAAAGAAGTTGGGAGAGCCGCAAACGTTTCTGCAGCGCTGCACAACATTTGCGTCCATTACAAAGTCGAATGAATGAATGCTCCAGCTTATAAAAATGAAGCAATTTTCTTATTTGTAAAATTATGCTAATTAACTACTTCGTGAATATGAAGTTAATGTTTTAAATAGACGTGCACAGTAAATGTTGACTATTGAACACTAGTTTTGTTTGGGAAAGAAAATGTTTGTTCATGCGCTCAAATATTAACGTCTGAAAATAATTTTACCTCATACAATTGTCTATATGTAAATGACTGCCATCAATTTTGCTTGCTTTAGTGGTTAAAATATTATTTACAAACACACTTCTTAAAATTATTTTTATTATTTAAGATTGTTAACGTTATGATCCTACAATGTCAATCGAGATTATTTCAAAACTTTTTTAAGAGTTTATTTCAGATGGTTTTTGGGTTCTCGATTTTGTTTCTTTGACAAAAGTCTCAGGCATCACCAAGTTTTCTTACCGTTCCCTTCACATTTTTCTATATACAGATTTTTTATTTTTGTCCTCCTATTCCTCAGTTTAATATTCGTATTCTCATACATTTTTATATCTCTCACTTTAATTTTCGTATTGTCATACTTTATTGTTCATGTTTTTTCATTCCTCATTCAATATTTATATTTTCATAACTTCATGTTTCATTTTAATATTCATATTCCTCATATTTTCGTTTTCTCCATTTAATATTCATATTTTTGGATCTAAGGCTTATATTAGTTTGGGGAAAAAGAAATCCATTATTTTTTAATGAACTTCAGGACTTTATTTAACATGCTTCGGATTGTCCGATTTGGGTCAAATATGCACCGTTTTGTTGTATGATTTGTTGCCATTTTAAAGGTAACTTCAAAAAGCCTCTCTCATAGAAGTCCTGGTCTCTATTTGCAAAAAACTCTAGTAGTCGATTTTCACAATCCTCCCTAGATTCCAATTTTTCATCATTAAAGAAATTTTGCAATGCAAGCAAAAGATGATAATCGCTTGGTGCCAAGTCCGGACTGTAAGGCGCATGCATTAAAACTTCCCAACCAAGCTCCCGAAGTTTCTGGCGAGTCACTGCAGATGTGTGTGGCCTAGCGTTGTCCTGGTGGAACACGACACCTCTCCTGTTGGCCAATTCTGGCCGTTTCAGGTCAATTGCTATCTTCAAACGGTCCAGTTGTTGACAGTAGAGATCAGAATTTAGCGTTCGGCCATATGGAAGCAACTCATAATAAATAATCCCCTTCCAGTCCCACCAAATGCATAGCAAAACCTTCCTGGCCGTTAGTCCTGGTTTGACCACCGCTTGAGGTGCTTCACTGCTCTTTGAACACGATCGTTTTCACACAGAGTTATCGTATGTGATCCATTTCTCATCTCCAGTCACCATCCGTCTAAGAAATGGGTCTATCTCATTCCGTTTGACCAAGGCTTCGCAGATGGAAATTCGATCCATCATGTTTTTTTCTGTTAATTGGTGTGGCACCCAAACATCGAGCTTCTTTTTGAATCCAACTTTGTGTAAATGGTTTAAAACTGTTGTATGGTCGATTTTTAGCTCCTGGGCGATGTGACGACTGCTAACATGCCGGTCAACTTCGATCATTTCTCCGCTTTTATCGACATTTTCGACGACCGGCCTACCTGTGCGAGGTGCATCTTTAACATCAAAAATTCCTGAACGGAATCTACGAAACGAAAATTGCACATAATTGGAACCATAAACACCATTCACAATTTTAGCCGCCTGGCTTGCATTTTCGCCTTTGTCAAAGAAAAACTGTAAAATGTACCGAATTTTCTCTTTGTTCACTTCCATTTTTAACACGCTGTAACTCACAACTGAATGCACCAAACAAAAAACAGCAAAAGAATTTTTTTACTGCGAAATGTCACCTTTCCAACGAGCTTAAATCTGAAATTGTTTGATCGATACTTTACAAGAAACAGTGCAGCCATCTACCGAAAAAATAATGGATTTCTTTTTCCCAAAACTAATATTTTCGCGTAATGTTATCCTTTATTTGGATATTCGTGGATTCTAGTATGGTCAGTTTTTACGAGAAGACCTAAAGAACTACAAAGTCAACCGCAAGTATTGTAGCGATAAATATGAAATGAGTAAGGACGAGACAAGTATTTATTGTAAATTAATGCCGCTTCTTTTTTTTTGTTATAAACACGGCAGTTTGTACAATATAGGATAAAACTACATAGTTGGATGTTTACCAATGCAGTATATTATTACGAAAATCACACATTTAATGATTCAAATATTTATGTAAACTAGTCGATTTTCCAAGAAACAAAACTTCAAGGAAAGACACTCAAAGGCACACTCATGACTGTTTACCTGTTTCATACAGCTGGCGAGAAGATTAACAACAATTAGCAGAAAGTTAGCGGAAAAAGGGATTCGCGCAAAGATGTCGCGATGAATTTAGCTAATGGTAATGTCTTGTAAAAGCCACCTTAGTAAGCAGCATTTCGCAGATGGCGAAGAGAGTCGAGCCAACAGAACTGAATTGCAATATTCGCACGGATAAAAAACGTTTTAAATAGTTTGTTAATAGGTTTCCTAAGAATTGTAAACGATACCTATACTATCCTAAAAATCACAATTCAGCAGGAAATGAATAAAAAATGTAAAGATTATGAAAGACAGTTTCACATTACAATATTTTAGTGTCGCTCAGCACAATTTGAAGCACTTTAAATTTCAAGAAATTGTGTGAATGAAATCAAAAGATTTCGATTAATTATATGTAGGCGAACTTCATAAACATTCACACCAGGCGAACATTTCAGCTAAATATATGCACTTTCTTAAATTCGGTACATCTAGTTTTCACCTAAACTCCGTTTCAACTGAATGCAGAACCATGTATAAAATAAGCAAAATAACGAGAAAGAATTTCGCGTTTGTAGCACTTTACAACAAATGTGGACGGAAAAAAATAGGGTTTCAATAAAATCTTGAGCTTCCATCATTGCATAGGTGCAACAGGTGGTAAATATGTAACCGTCATTGACTCGGTCCATTATAAATCTTTCCTTTATAATTCCTTCGGTAAGCATTTGTGTTAACAAATAAGTAAATACTTTTGTGAAAATTTGTTCTTTTGTTTAATTTTTTTTTTCAGTTTATGAAGCAAACTATAATTTCATTGCTACGGGTATTATAGCTTACAGCTCACAAAATGGTAGAATTATTATGTAAAAATTACCATTTAGACGCCGGCTATTTAGCAGCAGACTGAGTATTCTCCAATCAAACATATTACTGGCGGCAAACATAATGTTCCCATATATGTGGTTTTGTATTTTATGGGCATACATATATATCGTCGCATATAGACATTTCGCGCGTCAAAAGTGGGTTTGGAATACATTTTAGGGAAAATTAAAGCAGGTGATGGCTGAAGAAGAACCTACATACATCCGGTGATCAGTTTGGCTCTTACTTTAAAGTTGAAGTCTCGAGACTACCAATGGCTGGTAAGTTAATTTTCACTCAGGTTTTCCACAGAGCACCCATCTTTTGTATCAAACATACAAAGTGGAAGAAAAACTTTGTGTGGAATGGATTCGCTTTGAGGATTTAATTTCCGAGACTTTCCAAATGAGGCGAATAAGTGAAGAAATACCAACCGGCACAACTTCACCACTTTCAAATTGAAGTACATTGAAATAAAAGACAAAAGGAATAAATCTACTTGAAAATGCTTTGTGAAAATTAAAAAGTTGTTTTGTTTATGTAAATTAGCATAAGTTTTGTTTTGCGACTCATTCTAATAAGCTGTATATTCTTCAAAGGAAAATTCATATGATGAGTTATAAATATCCAAAATAAAAAACGTAGAGTTCACAGTTTAGGTTAACAATTCATAGTTATCCTAAGAAATGCAAATATGGAAATAAATATTGTCTTAGCTTTATCCGAATCTTCGTCACTTTCGAAGTTACGTGGTCGAATTAAATAGTCATTATCTTCCCAAACCTAAACTAACGGTAAAAATAAAACAAACACAAGAACTTGTAAACTTACTTTATTTTACTTACAACTCATCGAAATTCCGTGCCGCATAATGTGTGTAGATGATTTGTGGCACCGACTAAGGAAGCAAAGGAAATAATCATTGCAATTTGTCTTTTGTTTTTCTAAAAATGTTAATTAATTTATTTAATTTTATTGTATTAAAAATTTTATATAATTTTGCTTTTATTTTCGTTAATATAATTTTGTTGCTGATTGTACCATTTGGTTTGTTTGTGTTGTAATCCGCCTAAATAGCCGAGTAGGCAAGAGTCTTAACTAGCAACTCAATGATCGTGGGTTCAAATCTCAAGTGAGGTAGAGTTTTTAATAAAGCCGAAAGCCTTAGGTGCTAGTGCTTTCAAAGAGTGCTTTTAGTTTTAGAATTTATTCTCTGGCTAAATTTATAATAATAATAATAATAATGGTTTGTTTGTAAACAAGCAAACGTAAATTTGGCTTTTTTCGTCTTATTTGATATATCGGACAACGAAAGTCGTAGAGGATGCAAGAATGAATGGCTTTCGAGTTACGACAGGAAGTGGGGGCTACTTAAGTAAAATATATATATTTATCGTCAAGGTATTACTATAAGAAAAGTAGAAAGGGAAATTTATAAAATATAACAAAATATTCATCGAAAGAGAGCCAGAACAAAAGAGAGAAAAACTTTTTTTTTTTTTAAAAACTTTTTAGGAGAAAAAAAAACCATATTTATTATTATTAGGAATTTATTTGGCAAATTTAATATTATTTTCTTTATTAACAAATTTGGACCTTTCATCACTCTTATTTTGGAAATATTTCGTTTATTTTTTAATAAATGTTACAAAAATTGCGCTGCATTTATATGGTCTCCGTGTAAAGAACTCGACACGTACCACTTTTTTCTCCTATACGAAATGAAAAATGGGCACCACACAGATCTGTCTTTCATCGAATTTTCCTAGCTCGTATGATCGTTTTTTTGAAAAAAAAAAAATTACGTAAACGAAAGTTAAGGAATAGAAAGGGGGGAAATAAAAAAATTGAGAGTGGTTCAAAATTATGACAATAATGTATCGCAATTTTCTAATTAACATAAAAATGATACCATAAGATAAATAAGCATTCATACTAATTAAAATGTGGCAACCCATGACATGCGATATAGTTTCTTCCCTCTCAGGCATGAATGGTCGATTGTGGAAGATACATAATATTTATATGTTAAGTATAAGAGAGTGATAGCAAATAAGGAACGACAAACAACAACAAGAATTCGACGAAACGGCAGTTATTTTCATATAGCGGTACTACTTCTTCATACAAATATTGATATTATAGGTGAGGCACGTGATGCTGTGAATAGGTACCATTAATGTTTTAGTTCGATTTCTATCCTCTTCGTTAGCATTTGTTCGAACATTGTATACTAAATTTTTGTGCGCGTATCATAACTTGCCGCATTTTGTTCGTGTGCTAGACTCTTAGTAAATATTTTATACTAGTAAAAGAAAATGTTTATAACAAATTAAACCAAAACAGAAATAGTGAAGTAACAACAAATCAACTTCAACATTTATGAAAATTTTGGTGAATTTGTGTATATTGCATGTCAGTGTAAGTATTTGTTTACAAAAACATTTTTTAATCAAACACAACAAGCGAACAACAGAGACCAAAAACAATTGGACAATAAACAAAAATTTTCCTATCTACGATCAGAAGGTATGCTACATTTTCACCCAATTCAAAATCGAAGAAATACGCACACACAAATTCGACAAAATAAAATGTTTTTATTGCCTACTGTTAGAACACTTAAACCTCCCATAATTGAAAGGAAGTACTACTAGTCCATCTGTTGGCAGTCTCTATTTCCGTATAAAAATGTATTTTCTTTTTTATATATAAATATTCACATCTAATAATACGTACGTAAATCTAATAGTTATAGGCAATGGAATTAATATTCACGACAACAGAAAACATTTTTCAAAGAGAGCGCAATGATTCAAAATGGACTTTTTTCAAGTGAATGTACGAACTTTTAATCTTCATTCCATCGCAATATTAACTCTCATGTATATTTAAGTTTAAATCTTTCCAAAAATTTGAAGACTGAAATGCAATCGTAAAAAGCAGCTTAGTTTTCTTTTATACATAATTTATGTATTCATCAATAAAAAAGTTTTATATGGGCAAAACTTAAATAATGAATTTATTACCGGAAAAAAATGATTTTATACGGTAGTGAAGTCTTAGAATAATATTAATGTTTGTTTCTAGGATGTGGTTTAGTCAGATGAGTTTGTTTCTAAAAAGCCAATGGCATCATTAGATAGTTAATTTTTTTAATCTTCGAAACTGGATTTTACTATGCGAGATATTTAACCCAGTGAACAAATGCATTGTTCTGAGAAATCTAAAATCACATGGAACTTGGAGATGTCTTACAATTTTCTTGAATAAATTAAAATACTTTAATTTTTAAAAAGTATTATAAAGTTAAAATAAACTATGTATTTCTAAATTGTTTGGTTTTCTTAGGAAGTTAAATTAAGAACTTTATAAATCTCAACACTGGTTTTATGTTCTAGACAACTTTTCTTACGGAAAAATTAAAAAGTTATTGCCACATTGTTTTTATTCACCACCGCTTTAAAGTATGAACAACAATAAACAAACTTTAACCATTTTGAGCACGAAAAAATACTAAAGAGAAAATGAAACAGTCTTAAAATTTTTGTTATCTAATTCGAGCATCATATTTAACTGTTCACATATATATTTAAACCTAGCTGTAGAGTGTTCATATGGAGCGTAAAGGAGTTGACTTATGAGAGACAATGACAACTTATTATGCATTTTTGTTGTTATGTAAAAAACTTGTACGTTCATGCTTGTAATTTAAGACAACAATTCTCAATTTTAGCACCAGTTTCAGTAGCTTATTTTAACGTATTTGAAAATTTTTGAATTGTACTTTTACTTTAAACCCAATATGTTGTACATAAGGGAAGCTCGCTTATAGTACGGAGCCAATACGGAACTTTTATTTATTAATGGGTACAATATTTGGTGGTGTTTCATTTATTTTTGAACCGCTGAACACTGTGAACGACCTTTTTTCTATCTAGGATACATATGTGATATGATAAGAAAAGGGAATTTCGCAAACTTAAACTTAGTAGATGTTTTAGGGGATATTCCTGGAAAAAATTCATCACGTGAAGTACATTTTCCTGTTGAAATATCGGACTTTCTCTTACGCACTGCAAACAGACTGCCTGAATCGAACCCTGCTGGTAAGTTGCAATCTTATCTATTTATTGTTGACTTCTTGCTCCTCTCGGATATGGAGACATATCTTTAAAAATTATTTACGTTCATTTAGAAGTATTTTAAGAACACATGTTACTATAGCGGAACTCTAAAGCTATCAATACTTCTGCTAAGAAATTGATATGAAAACAAATGAGTTTGAGATCAGGTTTTCGACGCTAATTTAATGTACAGAGACATCAAATGATTTGAAGAAGCGTTGTGTTTACTTCTAAAATCAAATTGTTGATTTGGATGAAAATTTTCTGCAATACACTTTTTGATTATTTTTATTTAATAACTTGTTTAAAGGGCTTACTTAGTGAGCCCAAAACGCTGGGTAGAAAAATTCGCGATTCACTCAATTCATGTATGAGTTAATTATCGTTTTTTAGCGCTACATTTCCAATGTCATTCAAACCTAGAGAAATTCTTCGCATATTGACCATTTATCCACGTCAGCATTGATACGTTCCCTTTTGAAGATATGTATTAACATTGCTCGGAAGCATTAAAGTTTGAGTTGTTGTCCAAACATATTTCACCAAACATAATAATAACAATAATAAACTTCATTTATTTGCTTGTAGTTGATGGCGTCGTAATGTATCGCAGAACAAAAAATTCCTCTTTAGTTAGCATCGCATATTTAACATCTTCTTACTGAATAGTGTGTCGACAACGGTCTGTTAGAAAATCTTTTTTTATGGCTTGCAAAAAAACCATCCTATCAAGGATATAAACAATTAATGGTATGAATCGCAAATCCCTTACTCGAATACTGAATAGTGTAAAGAAACGTGGAAGACAGACGCGAGACGGGAAAAAATTAGGGTGTAAGTCCCTATAAAACTTTTTGATTGAAGTGACAAAAGAAATGTTCATAAAAAGTACAAAGTTATTGCCGGTGGCCGAGTAGGCAAGAGTCTCGACTAGCAACTCAGTGGTCGTGGGTTCGAATATCAAGTGCGGTAGAGTTTTTCATAAAGGCCGATAGCCTTAGATGCTAGTGCTTTTAAGAGTTTAGTCTTAGAATTTATTTCTCTGGCGAAATTAATAATAATAATAATAATAATAATAATAGCTCTATACTCCTACAATGGATTGCCCCAAAACACATCTAAATAAAGTCCTCTTTTACTTATGATCCATTTGACGCGCCAACAAACTCGTTTATTGTAATGCCACTGATGACTTTCAAATAAACAACTTCTTAAAAAGCACCCTATCCCTTGCCGTAATCTTAAAGTAAATGCGAAAAAATGTGCAAAATTCATCCTGGAGTTGACACGTGCACTATGAATCTAACCAATGATTTCTTCGTGGTAAACCATGCTTGATGTGAACCGAAAGTGTTGATGAACATCATGTTCTTTTCTTGATTATTCTTTTGACATCTTATATCTGAAGCTATTGTTTCATAATTGTTAACTTTTATTGTGGTATTTTTGTGGATAATACAGAAAAGTGGGCTTTTCGTACCAGATACATTCCTCCGGTCTGCAAGTGAAGGCCATCTACGAGCTTTCTGAATATACGGAATGCTTGGTGTTAACCTTGATTATCTTATTAAGCAGTTGATTTTAACATTCGCGCCTATTCCTGTCTCATCACATTAGTGATGACATTGATTAAAGTTTGCTGGGCATACCCATTTTTGTACCATTCAAGGAAAACCGTTATGAGCTTGCCTCTGTATACTTTCGAGCGTAAGTTTCGATGCCTTGACTGTAGCATATAATTTTGCTTCGTTATTAAAATTATATAATAAGGTACTTAAAACACAACTTCTTTTTGATTTTCTCGAACGCATCGGTTGCTTTAGAATTCCACTAGATATTTGTTTTTTTTTTTTTTTTCTGTCTTATATATTCGCATTTATTTTACCGTTGCTGACTTTTGTAGCATGGTAACCCTTTTAATTTCGTCTGCAGATGGAAATTTTAACTCTCAGAAATGCTACGCTGAAAGAAATGCCTTTATTCGATTTTCTAATCGAAACCAACACGACACTAACAAATAGTCGAAAATAAAATTCAGTCCCCTTAATATCCCTTGCTTGTGAATAGTTTCTTAGTCGTTCACATGAATTCAAATATCCCCATTTGAGTTGGATTAGATCTAATTCGATAAAATTTGTTTCCTGGCGCTTATCTTGATCGTTAATAAGAGGAAACTGGCACCTGTTTCTAATGATTATTATATTCAGACGACTGTAATCACTCAATGGAGTCTTTTGGGATACGAAATGTAGAGGAGAAAAAAATGACGAGTGAGGTGGTCCACACAAAAAGTTTAAGCGCTGCTCTGGTAATATTGCGTTTAATTTGTTTCAGACGGCTGTGTTTGGAGAATGGAAGTGAATTATTTGTGACCAGTCTATTGACAATGCTATGATTGGGTCGATCGAAGTAGTCTGGTTCTTGCTTGGGAATTCTATGGGTAGCCTATCGTAGTGTTTTTTGTTCAGAACAGATCTCGTGGCCGAATGTCGCCCTGAACAATGAGTCCCAGACAAGCCCGTTAATAGATCAACTAGTTGTTTTCGCTTAAACCCAACACGAAATTTCATAAGAATTTGTGTGTAAATATAAACGATAAAATCTCGGCAAAGACATAAGTAGCATCAAGGAATGGTTTCTACATATATGAGCCCTTGCTCTGTTGCCTGGAGGCTGAATAATAACGGAGGACCCGTTTTTGAAAGCGGATATGCAGAAACCGCGGGGACCATAGGTTAAATGTTTAGTTTACGGTTTTCATTGCGACCAACAACGTGAGCTTTTGTCAAACACACTGTTGCCCCTCGTTGCTTCTAATTTGACGTTTCTGCCGTTGCTTCCTTGTAAAAGCTGCTTAAGTGTGCACATAGTTGAACTGTGCTCTTAAAATATAAATAGTATTTGGAAAGGTTGCTTGAGATGCCGACCTATATTGAGGACTATCTGTACCTAAAAATCCCTCAGGGATTCCTGTTGAAGGACTTTATTCCCTTTTATCTATTTTGCATACAATGGCACAAAAATATCGCATAGGATTGCCGTTGGTTCTGCTAGATTCTTCAGTATATGTCCAGTATTACCTTTGCTAAGTTCTCAAACCTAACTCTTGTATATCTCCCAAATATTGTCAGTGATTTTTATCCTTGTCCCTTGGCAGATAAATGGCTCGAGCTAGCTAACATGTAATTCAACTTCCACATGCTTCGTCTTATGTCTTCGCTAAAGAGTTTAGACGTATTTCTTGGTCTCCTATTTTAAGGTAATATGTTGTTTGATCAGGTAACATGTTCACAATTTAGTTTTACTTACTAATTGTTTCATTATTCGAACTGTCTTCAATTCCGAGTTCCACTCGGAAATAAAATACCGACTCTGGCATACCATAGAGAAGCAAACGGCAGCCGAAACTTTTCTCATACGTCCTTTCCTTTTCTCATTCGTCCTACGATTATACTTCTCAATGTAATGTCTTTACTTTTGTCGAAACATGCGAAGATGCTGATGGAAAACGGTATTTTTTCTGATCTTTTCTCCTACGAATACCTAAAGAGTTTTAATATGGTTGGGCTAGGAGAGCTTACAACTATTAGTGATGACAAAGTCAAGTTATATATAAAAGTCTGTTTTGTTAACTAAAAAAAATAAATAAAAATACACAGCAGCAAATGATCACTGAGTTAATTAATTACCTGTAATCAGTCCGTTCGAACTCAACATCAAAAAAAAAAAAAAATAAATAGAAAAAATATTTTTTATATACACTCGAGTGCTGTTCACATAAGTTTTTGAAAAACAACTGCAATAACGTATGCGTACACTGTGCCTTATTGCGTAATCCCTTTAGTTATTGCTCCCGAATTGTGACAATTATATTGTGGACGCAATGAGATCTTGGTAAGTGTTATCGTTAATCTACAGATTTGGTATTGTGATGACCGGTGGTGTTAGTTCAATTAATTGACTTGATTATAGGTTTTGTAGTGTTGATTCTTTACGTCTCGATGTGCGCGGTGGTGATATGCGTTGAATTTTGTTCAGAGGAAAAACTGTTTCACAATTTAGATCAGAAATTAGAATTAGAGTTTGCAATTGATCAAATTGTATCAAAACAAAAAAGGAAGAAATTAATTATAAATTAACTTACATATTAATAATAATAGGAAAAGAAAGAAAAGAGAAAAAATTAAAAAAATTTTATTTGCTGTTTTCTGGACGATTCCAATAACGCACAAGTTTTCTAGAGTGCAACAATCGATGACGCTGCTGACGTTATCGATTAGCGAAAGACGCATCTGTTTCTATCCACTGCTCAGATTTCCAACTGATTTCCCTAATTTTCATCACCCGGTCTTTTGATTACTGGAGTTGATAGCACTTCGCACGCTTGACAGCAAAATGATGTATTTATTTAGCTTCATTCTTGAGTCGCTGTTTATTTGCGTTAGAATTTGTTCGTGGATAAATCACAGAACCTTGATTGTCGTGGCAAACCAGTTGGATGTTTTGAAAAAGTAATTCTTACTTGTATTTATTATGGTCACATACCAAGGACATGTCAAGGATGACGATTTCCTAGACCCTTTTGTAAATTCTGTAAAGGAAATATAGGTATTTTCATTGAGCTTAAACATTGTTGCAAATATTTGTTCCGAAAGTCGGTGCTCCGGAATGTTCTATGCCAAATAAGGGCTAGCAGTTGAAATCCAATTTAGTTGGTTAGCTGCTGCTCAAGTACTATACTCTCTGTGTTTTTTCGTTCTTCATTCGTCACAACAAATGCTCAAAAAAGGTGTATTTCTTTGTGCCCGCTACGGCTACATACAAATCCAACAACATCAATGTTGCGAACAATAGTAATGTCAGCAAAAGCAGCAATCTAAGCTGTAATAACTATTCTGACTTTAGTGTATAAAGTAATCAGCGAACAATTTATGCAAACACTTCAGTTATTGGAAATGCTCGGGCCTAATTGGAAAAGCAGCCGACACAATTGTGGTTCCAATCGGGACGACGTTGTTCTTTTTCTTGTCCAGACTTTTCACTAAACCAAACATGTGTTCTGTAAGGAAGGTAAGATTTTAGTGCCGTTGAAAGGGAAATCAATGTTCAGCGCTACCGTCCGAAGAGTGTGAACATTACAAACATTTTAGTTTTAGCAGAAAGAATAACATATAATATGGTTGATCAAATTGAATTCAGCCGTTTTGATACCACTTATACTGCGCTATGAAAAGGGTTTGTCGATAATTTGTCGTTTAACAGAACTGCTCTCGAACAAAGTGTTTAACTACTGCCTTGGCTAAAGAAGAAACCACCAAACCTTCTGTGACCAGAAACGCAGTGGCGCTAAAAAAAGGTAATCGCGACAATCTCTTAACCATCTGCTCCACCTTCAATCTAGAAATTGCATTATCCTTCTAGAAACGTTAATCCCAATTTGCTCTTCTTCTCGTTATCAAGTTCATAAGCCCGGTAAAACCCGGGAAAAAAATCCCAAATGCTAATATTTCGATGTTGATGGTAGCTTTCAGAAAATAATATTAGTTGTTACTCAACTAAGACCCGGAATTTATTTAATTTGGATTATCATATTTAAAATATTTTTAGCGTGATCACCAATCGTCTTGTCATTTAGAGTGTTCCAATCTGTCGAAATCTTTACACTTTGTTTAAAAAGCTTGTTGCTTAGTAAAAGATTTTATACCTAGGGGGAGGCCAGTTAGTGCAAATACTGGTACTTCTGCTATCTCAACAAACGTGGTCTTTGCTTTGGTCAGAAATTCATACCGTCAGCAACGACAGGTTCAGGCGAACCCCTATCCCCTATTGATTGGAAATGTCGTTTCGTCACAAGTATTTGAATTCTCGTATCCTGTTGGTATCGAAAATTATATAAAATGAAAAGTATCCATATGAACATTGGTTATATAATTTTACGCGTAACTTTTTCACTCTGATTTTTGTGACCTTGTTGTCATACAACATCTATAGGAGATCTTTTTGAAGCTTCTAAATCGCTTTGGTAAACACCAGAAAATTCTAATGTAAATCTCAACATAATCTAAGAAATGAAGGCATTTTAGACAAGAATACTCCTTAATTCATTTTGGCACACAACTGGCGGGCATAATGTAAGATTTTTTGTCTTATTGTTAATGCCCTATAGTTCGTTGCCATCAAAACTACTTTTGATGATAAAAATCTAATTCAACTCGTTTGTTCAGACTATCTCATTAGTCTGGATAGTCACTCAGCAATATTTCTTTTAGATTAATGCAATGAGAAAAGAACATTGAGAAGGCATAATAATTCTTCCATTTAGAAATTAATTTATTTTTGATACTTACATTTGTGACGATGGTTTGCAACTGAGATTTAACCAACAGTAAACATTCGCTTCAAAAAATTTACATTGAAAATAGTTTGGAATATTCGTTTGTTTATAAGTATTATTTATAGATGTGGAATTAGTGCTCTAATTAAATAGAAAAGGGTCCTAAGAAGAAAACCGCTCCCATGACTAACATGCTAGCTTATAGTAAAAATCTGTCGCCTGAGGAAAAATATCGGTTTGTATAAACAAACCCTGTGTGGGGACAGAGAAACTAGCACGTAGTAAACAAGAAGTTGCGACGATCAGTTGGCCAACCTACGTAACGTTTCAAATGCTTATTTGCTCTGACATGAGGAAACCATGAAGTCTGCAACATTTGACTTTGATTTCGTTTATGTACACACACACCCCTGTACCATTACAGCAGGTAAGATGGGTAAATTCAACGGCAAAAAATGATTAAATTATTCTACGTATGAGAGATTGGCATGCCTGGGAAAAGAAACAAACAGATGAAGGAGAACAAGAGAGGGGATGACAGGAGGAAAAAAGAGAAAACCGTCCAAATTTATAGAAAAGTAAAATTATTGTCCTGAATTTAAGTATACTTTTAAAATTGATAGTAAAGTTATTAATAACAAGAAAGAAAGTTATATTCAGTGGGGGGCGAATCTCGTATACCCACAACTATTCTGCTTAAACTCTACTCTTCAAGTTGTTTTAGTCGATACCCATGTCGCTGGTATATTAAAAGGAAAGTAACTCATTTTTAGGCTGATAATATACGGACAGACGGACAGACGTGGCTAAATCAACTCAGAATTTTAATGATCAAGAATATTGTTATGGAAATCCCAATTTCAACTAATTGATTTTCCGAGAGAGGTAAAAACCAACAGCAACTTCGTAGCGCGTCTTGCAGCTGTCGGCCGACGAAAAAGACTAGTTGAAAAGCGGATTAGCGTATTTAAACTGAAGTCATCAAATTAAGTAATAGTAATAAGTTGTAAAAATGTAGATAAACAGAATATTTGCGAAAGGGACAATAGCCAGTCGGGAAAGAATGTTGCCAAACTAAGTAAACTGTAAATAATCCTACCCTTAAAGAAATTGATTGTAAATAGACCACGATCTAGTGATACGAACCGTATTGAGAAAGGCAAATTTCGTGACAATACTTTATAGGGTCTCTTCAACAATACTTTTTAGGGTGCTTCCTTTTGACTGTAACATACATTATGGAACAAAACAAACTTAGTATAACCGCTCGAACGTTAATATCCGTACAGACATCTATTATTTAAAAATTCCTAATTTTTTTTTAAGAAAAGAGTAAGGTGCTTATAGTGCAAAGCGCTAATATGTAACACATAATGACCCCCAATTTACTTTCAATATTTAAAAATGCAAATTTTTATTTTTAACGCCGAATATTTTTTTATTACATTCTAATATATCACTAAATTTGATTTTATTGACATTTGATTGATAGTTTTCATCGATATAATTATGATATAAAGGGTTGGGATGTGGTTAGCAGCTAGTTTGATTTTGTTGAACTCTAAAGATTCTGCTATATTTGAGAAAGCTACATTTACGGTTTCATAAAGATTCTTGACCGTCTTCATTTCGTTAGCGGATAGAATGAAGCAGTTTTCAACTCCTACTTTTTCCCAATATTGAAGGTTAACGATTTAATCTTTTAGAATGTCTAATTTTTATTTCAATTTAGTTATTGAAGAATCTGTCTCATCTTGGCTCTTAACGGATCTCAGAATTTTATCAGTTCATAGTGTTACTTCGTTAATTTTTTCAAATGACATTCTATTTATAATTACTTGTCCTTTGTTTTTTTGCAATGCGTTGTTTATATTTTGTTGTAATATTTCCGACAATCCATTTCCAGGCCGCCCCAATAAATTCAGAGATCTTTTGTTTGGCGGTTTGAAGTAGTCTAAATGCATTTTCTTTTGCTTAGCTTGATGGATTAGGAATGGGTAGAGAGAATGAAAGTTGCTGACGTTCTGTTATGATAGATGCGATAGATAGAATAGATATCGTTCACCAATGTCAGTTCAATATTTCCTGTTTGTAATTTTTCGACAGGTTGGTATCTATCCTTTTGGTTTTTTTTTTTAGAGAAGATTTTGTCGCCCATGTTGCAAGTCTTTGGTATGATTTTACTGCGATTATGGCTATAAAAACCGGATAGCTGTTTCTTCGTGAGATCACGAATCATTTTGGTTCTATCGCTTTCTCGTTCGGCAGCATTTGTATACAATTCCCTTCCGAAAAAGACCTCAACAGGTTTTTTCCAATTGTATTGTATTCGTAAATAGGTTTGTCCAGCAGTTCCGCTATTCCGTTTAGAGTGATTTGAAACATTTCATGTTCTCGGAAAGTGAAGTGAAATCTTTCAATTTGACCATTGGCAGAGATGGCATAGGACGCTATTCGGAAAATTTTAACGTTAAAGTGGCTTTTCATCATGAACATGACTTCGTTAGAGTTAAATGATCTGTCGTTATCCATAACAACCGTTTCGAGCATGCCGAAGTTCCTGAATATCTTATTTAAAGGTTGTTTGATGTCTTCCGCAGTTCTTGATTTCATTATTTTTGCCTGCGGGTATTTGGTTAATTTAATTATTGCTGTTAGAATAGACTTTCCTTCTGTGATATAAATGTCAACGTTCATAATTTGTATGGAGATATTGTTAGAGCGGCGGAAATGTTATATACCGGGTGAGATTCACTCTTTACTTTAATTCAAAAAATGCATAAGTAATATTACAACTATTGAATTTATGCTTTTGATGTTATGTGGATTACTTGGCAATGGTAATTGTTTTACAATCTTGAAAAAAATTCTGGTTGTATATTTTTTATTACATTATTATATTTAGGACACCACTGTAGGATGGGGTATACCCATTTTGCTTTTTTCCATAATATGCGTAGCACCAGAGATCCTATGAAGTATATATATTCTTGATCAGCGTTAAATTCTGAGTTGATTGGGTCATGTCTCTCCGTCTGTGTAGTGTGTGTTGTTGATACTTTCCTGGTCGCAAAAATAAAAATATCGACTTCAAATTTGGTAGGAACATTAGAAGAACCTACATGCAGTAGGTTAATATTGAAAATGTTCAAAATTGGTTAGAACAAAAGCGCGTAGTGGAGCGTAGACTGAACGCAATTCCGTTTTTTGAACAAAAATGTTTGGATTTTTACTCGTTACTTGGAAATTATAAAAGTTAGAAGGTTGAAAATCTCCACATTTAGTTTATGAAGCACTCCTTATGTGCAACAATGGAAAACATAACCGATGCCGACACAAATTCACAAGTGATTAAATTTCGATTTTTCACTTTTTGAGGTTTTATGCTTATTTATTATAAGGCGAACCAGACCGAATGTTTAAAACTATTTTTCGCACCAATTAAATGAAGATATATTATCTGCATAACAATAGGTTCATTTTAAAATGAGTAAGGTAGACAACGCGATTAACTTTTTCTTAATAATATTAGTATAATGGGTAACAAATAAAACAACTTCGAGAGTACAAGGTGCAAAATATAGTGGTGGGTATGCGAAATTCGCCCTCCGCCGAATATAACGTTCTTACTTGTTGAATATAGTCTTTAAATTTGAGAAAAATTTTTTTGTTAAAAAAGAAGGAACAAATAATTGTAATAGGACGTTAATAACTGTTGTTATTATCTCTTTCTGTAGTGGTAATAATAATTTCCGTGTTGTTGGCCTTTTTCTTTTTGCTTAATAGTGGTCGTTATTTTTGCGGGTTTTGCTCCGCTTTTAATTCTTTATTTCCTCTTTCCCATTTCCTTTTTTTTGTCACGTAGTCATATATTCCATGGCTAATTTAAAGGTTTTTAAATCTACACTTCTTCAGTGATTTTTTTTTTTAAATCATCACTAATTTGGTAATTTTCTTTGCTTGAGTGATTTTTTCCTTTTTAATAATATTTGGGGGCACTGCTTTAGAGGTTTTGCGCTTTTCCGCTGAGGGTCAATTAAATTTAACGATTTAACGATATTGATTGCAAGTGATTTGCTTGTTATAAATTTTGCTCAAAAGTAAGGAACTTATTTTATTGCAAAAGTGCTTATAAATTAAATTTATTTTCTCACGAGTAACAACATTCTTAATAGATACCTGAATATTTATAATTACAAATAATTTTGGCATGAAAACGTTGCTTCTCATGGAAAGAGCGTTTGCAGCATAGCGTCAATAAAAATAGTAATCTTTTTACAAGAAGGAGATAATGGTTATTATGCCTCTGTTGTGTGGTCTCCTTCATATAGGTGCTATGTAGATTCAATTGAATCTGTTCAAAAGCAATTTTTGCTGTTTGCCCTTAGAAATGTGGGTTGGGATCCGATTGCCTCTCTTCCTTCCTATGAAGATAGGTTGCTTCTACTGTCCTTACCGTCTCTTGAGAAACGTAGGATTGTTCTTGGCGTTTCCTTTGTAGTCAAAGTAATAAATGGTGCTATTGACTCGCCTTCATTACTTGGTGAAATAAGCTTTAATGTCGCTAACCGCTTCTCTAGGCACTTTATCTTGGTTAGGCTTAGTCAGTGTAAATATAATTATGACCTGTTTAATCCGCTCATATTTGTTTGCAAGAACCTAAGTGACGTCTATCACTTATTCTCATTATCGGACTCTTTAAACTCCATTAAAGCAACATTGCTTAATACGCGCGATTTACCTATGTCGTATTTAAACTAGCTTTTAACCTTACGATTCGAAAATGAATTATTAACTATTATCAGTGGCTATGCTTATGCATGTTGGCGGTGGTTTAGGGGTTCATTTGCAAATTGGTCCTGTACCAGTTGTAAGTGTGGCTCTATGCCGATTGTGTACACGCTTTGTTTCTTTTTTTCCTTCCTAATTGTTTTATTGTACTTATACTAAATTTTATTACTAATTTACTATAAGTTTTGCTTTAAGTGCCAATTGAACTCGATTGTTATTTGTTTAGTTGAGTTTCATGTATAAGAAGAATTAAAATAAATAAAACAAAATAAAATAAAATTAGTGGAGTAATCGACGAATCAGAAATGTGAGAACCGTGCCATCGCTAAAACGAAAAGCATCATAAAACCAATGAAGATAAAATTTTTGTTAACTTTTATATCAAATATATTTTTTTACAACAAGAAATATATATATATATATATATATATAAATACAAATATAAAGCATATGAAACCAAAATAACTGTATTAATATTAAATCATTTGTGATAATAAATTTTCTCTATTAAAACATAAATCTAAATATGTATTGTTTAAATTTTTTTTTTTTTTTTTTTGAGCGAAAAGTATCTTAGGGGTCCAAATTCGGAGTCTCCTATTGAAAACCAAGCACCGGTAGGATAGGATAAATAACGGTCCAGGGTGTAAGATCAGCATGTCCGGTAAGTAGTTTTGTCCGCCCGTTTGTATTATATGGGTTAAAGCACGTACATTTCCGCTAGTTGTAATTGTCTGGAGTGTTCGTGGAATAAAACTTGAAACCCCTCTCTTACAGCCTCTAATCCTTTGGCTTTAATTGGCTTTGCTTATAAAATAATCAATATGTTAAGCAGCGTCGATGCACCCTCTACCCCGCTTAAAACCAACTTGTTGTTTTGTAAACAGGTTCTTGGACTCAAGAAGCCAAGATAATCTAGATGCTATAATCGTCTTTAATACTTTTGAGAGGCAAGATAAAAGAGAGGTTGGGCGATAAGCGGATACGATGGAGAAATTTTTTGACTTTGGAATAAAAACAACTGCTGTTAATTTCTACACGTAGGGTGTATGGCCAGTCAAAAACATCGTGTTATATAGGACCAATAATTCCTTTTTACTTGAATTAGATATCCGCCTGAGTGGCCGAGTAGGCAAGAGTCTCGACTAGCAACTTAATGGTCGCGGGTTCAAATCTCAAGTGCGGTAGAGTTTTTAATAAAGCCGAAAGCCTTAGATGCTAGTGCTTTAAGACATTAGTCTTAGAATTTATTCTCTGGCTAAATTTCTAATAATAATAATAATAATACTTGAATTAGACATAGCACTGATCATTTGGCATGAGATGCGATCTAGGCCAGGTGTCCCCCCCTTTGATTTGAAGAGGCAACTTTCAAGTTCTTAGGCAGATATACCATTTTCCAGAAACATGGCACATTTGTCAATAGCATTTGAAAAAGAAATTGGAGTCCTTTTATTTTCGATGAAAACAGTAGAAAAGTTGCTGTCAGAGGAATATTCGTTTCACACTTAGGAAGAAGATACTCGAAATTGCGTCTTCAGGAATATAATAGCTGAAAAAACCCAAGTACTGGAGGTTACCGGTTGGAATCTTCTATACGCAGACGGCTCAAAATCTTCTGGTCTGCCTCCTGTTTGTGCCGTGGTAGATGCTTAAGGACAGCTTCCTCTCAATCACATAGTTCACGAAGGTACTTCAACTTTCACAACCGAAGCCAGAGCTATCCTTCGCGCTGTGAACCTTGCCCGTAGAGACAAACTCAAAACCGTCATTGTTACTGGCAGCCTGTCTGTATTACAAGCTATTCGGCACTCTTCGACTTAGAGATTAAGGAATATCATTACAACACCCGGCGGAAAAATTAAAATGTTATGGGTGCTAAGTCACATCGATTTATAGGGAAATGAGCAGGGTGATCGAGCGGCGAAATATGCTGCTTCCGCTCCTGTAATTATGGATAATATCATGGAAAAGTTGGATCTTCAAAGATACATTGGAAGAAAAGTTAAAGAAAAAATTACAGAAGGAAATCTACAATACCATCATCAATTAACTCCATCCAGCAAAGGTTGAGAAAACCAAGATCATTTCCGAGAATTCGCTTTGGTCATACGATTGGAACTCACCAATGGATTTTGAAGAAGTCTTCCTCCACAATCTTCAATTGTGAAAAAATTCTCACTATAAAGCACATTCTCTGTGACTGCCTTAATTTTTCTTTGGATATAAGTATTGTATTAGGAGCGATTAATCCTATGGACATTCTACAATCAGCTACAGAACAGAATATCAATACAATAGATTACTTTATTAAAACTCAATATTTCAATATCTCAATATCTAGTGTACATTTATAAATTAAAGTCGATAGCCTGTGTTGCTAGTGCTCAATGTCTTTTTTTTTGGTTTAAGAATTTATTTCATTAGTTTAAAATTATAATAATAATAATAATGATAATAATATACTTAGACGGATATAAGGATATAGAAGCACATTTGCAATAGACTTTTTTTGAAGGTTGTCGGACATGTTTGTTGAAACTGTAGTCGTAACAGCATACCAGTAAGTCTAGATGTACGGCTAGTGTTGAAGATAAAAGAGTTTCGTCTTTTGGCTGCTGCTTATATAGTTGTCGGCTACAGACACTATGCTTCAGAGAATTCGTGTTATATCAGAGACGACGATAAACATACATATTCCAACATTTTGGTCGAAATAGAAATTACGATATTCTTGGAGACACCTGGTCTATCAATAACAGTGGTGAAGCTGTTAATTACCAGCCAGTTGTATGCATGCTCTTTCATTCCCATTATTTGTATGAGCAAAGATTCTGTTATTAGTTTTTGCATATGACGTTGCATTCTGTTAAACGTTTTCACAACGGAAGCAAATACAGTTCTGTGTTTTTACGTGAATACGAGTTGTGGCATGCATATAAGTGTGCACGTACGAGAAAAGAGCAAACAGGAAGTATTCATGTAGCAAATACAACTTGTTTTCCTTTCATCGTTTATTTTGAAGAATTCTAAATTCTATGTTCGCCAAACGCTTTGGTAAATTTCAATGAAAATTTTGATATCAAGAAATATGAAGAAATGGTTTATTATTAAAAAAATGTATGTTGTATGTTATAAGTTATGTTATCTTTATGTAATCTACTTACTTTATTTATATACTTAGGTGGTTACTCCTATATATTTGACATATTTTCTCCAATTGTCCACGTCACACATGAGTTATTCAACACGGCATCTGTTCATATTATAATATTAATATGTTGTTTAAATTCCAGGATTCAATTCTGTTTTAATTTTGGACAAAACTTAGGAAACAATCACATATTTCCTTGTCTCTGGTTAAACGAACTTAGCGTACTAATGTTAGTAATAACTAAATGTTATTTTTCGTTTGCACTTAGCTTAGCTTCGTTTGTGTAGAAATAAGTACATTTGGCTGAGTATTTTTGCGTTGCGTCTGTATAATGTGTTAGTAATTGAGTTTGGTGAATAATTGAATGGATATTCCCTGGATAACAAAGGGTGCGTAGTAATAGAGTACGTACGTCGCAAGCGTGTTTAACAGAAGTTGGGTAATTATTCTATAAGACACCTCAAAATTTTGGTCAAAATTAAAGCAAATAAAATCTCTTTTAAGGTTGGTGATATCAAGAGCAATAGTAGCGCTGTTGATTAGCTGAATGTAATTTCTTGCTCTTTCACTCTCACTATTTGTGTGGACATAAATTTCGTTAAAGAGTTCTTCATATAACGCTAGACTGTATCAGACGTTTACAAAGCAAAAGCGTATAACATTCTGCGTTCTTAATTTAACATGAGCTATGACATACATATAAGTGAATATGCACGAAAAAACTAAAGAGCAGATACCAAAGATAACTTATCTTCATTTCATCGTTTATTTTATATTTAAAATTTCTACATTTTTTTTGGCCACCAAATACTTAAATAAATTTCAGTGGTTGTATTGAATTATATGAAAAAGTATAAAAAAATTATTTCTAATCAAAACAAGGTTACGTTAGAGGAGTAATCCATATTTGTTTAATTTATTTATTATTTGTACATTTATTAATTTTATTTTTACTTATGTACACATATTTTTAATATATATATATTGTATTATATACTTTGGCTATCACGCGTCACGCCCTTGGTAGAGCGCGCTATCTGTTTTTTTTGCAAGACGAGTGCCAAAAAATATATTCTAGAATGTCTTGGAATGTGTGAAATATATTTGTATGCAAATAAAATAAATGAATTTGTAAATTATAAATAAATTAAATGAAAATGAATTACTCCTTTTAAGTTAACCTCCGCGATTTTTCGTCATGTACGCAGACTAAGCAGCTTTGAAAACAAATGCACAATGCAAAACGTCTCATGCCTTTCTTGACTTTACACATATGGAAACACAATTAAACTATATACATTCACATATGATAGCATTATTCATGATATTTGGTCAATTCAATCGTATTCAAAAACAATATATTCATGGTCTTCAATGGATTAGGATGTATTCTCAGATATATTAGAGGGAATAATATTAAGCTATGAAGATTCATATACAGTGTTTGATTAACTTAATGTATGCAGGAAGATATCAAAATTATAATTGTTTATGCGCTATGACTAAGACTCACACGTGAGATAGGTATAAAATCAATTGAATATGCATAGTTAAAAAAAAGGTATTACAAGTATACAGATTAATGCATAGTATGAGCAGTAGCATGGGGGAACGTGGTCTAGGTACGGTAGTATAATGTACGTAGTATTAACAATGGTAATGTGTAAAGATAATTTATAATGATTACTGGAGGAGGGCAGTAAGGAACTGGACACTTCCTTACAAATTACTGTAATGAAACTTCTAAGATTAGTTGAATATACGTTAATTTACATAAACATCACTTCTGTGTTGTTACATTTTTCAATTGGGAAACAATAGCCTCTGTTATTTTGCTCACCTTGTCGTAACATTTACTTATTACCCTTTTTAATAGGTTGTAATTTAAAAATATAATAAAAGTAAAAGAAAAGGAGGAAAGAACAAAAAAGCAGACTATATAACAAATATTTGTAAGGTGACTGAGCACAGGATTATTCTAACGATTCCCTTGTACAGCATAGATTCACTCATATTAATTACTTGACTTATCTAAGCTACATTCTTAAAGTAAAATGCTTATCTTTGACGAATTTGTAAACTTAAAGCGCAAAATTATCTTTTTTACTCCGTCGGCGTCATTTAATTCTGATAATCTTGAGAGTAGGATCTAAAATTCGAAACTGTTACTCATTCTTAGAATAGATATCAATGACCGCGTAAGACACTATTATGATAGAGATGCTACTATGATACCGAATATTGCCATTTCATAAAATTAGTTCCTTGATCCTTAACATTAACAAATTGTTAGATGCAGAAACAAGTTCTATCAATTTTTGGGTAAACTTCAGCTGCATTCAAAATATATACCACAACCATCTATTGCCTTTGGCTTCTTGACCGGTAATTTGCGGTTACTCTGACGGTCGAAACTCTGTTGTTGAGGGTAAATAGATATGAATCCATATTTTCACATTTCCATTTTTGCAGAGCCGCTAATCTGTTGAGTATGATTGCATCGATATGAACCATTGCTAATCATGACCGTTTTTAAACTTTCGTTTAAAATTTCTCGCATGACACGTTATTGTATCATCATGTATCTTATTGACTTTTCCTAAAATATACATACAAACAATTTTTCAATATTTACAACTTTTTTTAATGTGTATTTTCCGAAAAAAAATTATACCATGTCTAGTCGACCGGGGCGGTCATTTGACCGCTTGAAAAATTTATGCTATTTACGACTATATTCTTCGATAATCGCGTTTTTGAAATTGTTTTACGTGTCTGCAATGTAATTGTAGACAATGTACAATTTAATTAATGTGTCCGACATTCTTGGAATATCATTTTATTAGACAAAATAAATAATATCGACGAAGATTGTACGGAAGATGATCAAAAAATTATTGTGACTTATTTGACAGCGATACGGACGAAGAGAATATTTTGAATATACAATGAGGACAGAAAAGAAAGAGATTTATAATTAGTTCCGGAAGTGAAAATGAGGAAGAGATTGAAACTGCTATGGACGGCACTGTTCGGAAAAAAATAGAAGAAGGATATAACAATGGAAGAACATCGATTTATAATATTTTCAACGAAATATCAGGACCGACAGGATACGTTAAACGAAATATTATGAAGGGCAGAGCATTTTCAGCATTTTCTTTGATTATTGATCATAAAATGATTGAACATGTAAGAGAATATACGGAATCAGAAGCCTTTCGAGTGTTGAAAACGAAATGGAATTTATCTATT
The DNA here is from genome assembly GCF_014805625.2 of Glossina fuscipes. Classification (NCBI taxonomy): domain Eukaryota; kingdom Metazoa; phylum Arthropoda; class Insecta; order Diptera; family Glossinidae; genus Glossina; species Glossina fuscipes. Next base: position 101,848 of record NW_024003102.1, read on the forward strand.
GCAAAATTATATATTATATTGGACTTCTATATGCACGCGGTGCATATGAGGCTAAAAATATTAATTTATCATATTTATGGAACACGAAATGGGGTCCGTCGTTTTTCTCGACAACTATGAGTCGAAACGACTTCGCAGCAATCATGAGATTTATTCGATTTGACAACCAAAATCAACGAAGCCAACGCTTACAAAACGATAAGTTCGCATTGATTTTTCAAGTTTGGTATAAATTTATCGAAAACAGCCAAAACTGTTAGAAACCAGGAGCATATCTTACTATAGATGGGCAATTATTTCCTACAAAAGCACGTTGTAGATTTACTCAATATATGCCCAACAAACCGGACAAATTTGGCATAAAATTCCGATGTAACTAGTAAATATATAGTAAACGGCTTTCCATATTTGGGAAAAGATGAAGGGAGAGAATCATTAATCTCACTTGGAGAGTTCGTAACTTTGAAATTAGCAGAACCATATGCGGGCCATGGGAGAAATATAACAGTTGACAATTTTTTTACAAGCGCGTCTTTAGCGAGTAAACTTCTAGCAAAAAGAACTACTCTTGTTGGAATTATCCGGAGAAATAAAAGAGAGCTACCAAAATTAGGAAGACAGGCAAAGGATAGTATGACACGCTTTTCAGCAATATTATACAAATCGACAGATTTTATTCTTACAATTTATAAAGCTAAACGCAATAAAAAGGTATTGATACTTAGTTCAATCCATTCATCCGTTGAAATTGAAAAAAATGGCACCCGTATACCAGAGACAATTAGATTTTACAATAGCACAAAATTCGGTGTAGATGTAACCGATCAAATGGCCAGAAAATATAGTGTAAAATCTAAATGTCAAAGTTGGCCTTTACAGGTATTTTTCAATATCTTAGATTTAGCCGGGATAAATGCTTGGATTTTATATGAAAAAACGACGGGTGAGGAAATATCGAGGCAAGAGCTTTTATTTCAATTGACGGAAGAACTTGGAACCGAATATCAGAAAGAGAAACAGATAAACCAAGAATGCTCATCAAAAACAATAATAAATACAAACACTGTTTCTTTTGAACGGAGATCTTGTCAAATAAGATATTGTAAAGTCAACAAAACAAACAAAATTTGTATAAAATGTAAAAAATACGTAGGTGGAAAATGTGCAATACAAAATGCTGTAATTTGTAAATGTGATGAAAATGCATAAAAGTAAATAAAACATACAACATCGAAAAGCGGGGAACTAGTTTTTATTGTAGCATCAGAAAAATATTTTGTTTACTATCTACTTTACATATGTTTTTTTGACGCGGTCATTTGACCGCTCATGGTAGAAATAGGTATACATGAAATGTCGGTAGCTTTAGTGTTAATCTAATCGTTTTGAAGACGATAATTTTTTGCATGAACTCTCGTAATGCACCTTCTAGCTATTTCATAGCTGCATTTTCATTCAAGCCAACTTAACAATTTCCGAAACTTCATACGGTAGAAATTAAAATTTTGTGGTCTAGTCCACGCATTTTGTCTTGCGGTAGATGGACTTTACCTTGGAACTTATGCTTGAACTCACCTCTAACCATTTCATGTATCCTTATTGGAAGAATGATGTTACTCGTTATTCCTTCAATCACCACTCGAGGCCGTATTACTTTAAATTTTTATACGTTAAGCTTACACAAAATTTAAGCGCAAGGTAATTTTCAGATAGTGGGTTTTATAACGCACGATATTACCAAAAAACTCTAGCCAGATTATTTGTCTATATAGTCTAACGTCTCGGTCCTGGATTGAGATGCTATCCTATATGGATCCTAAGCTCTTAGTTGAATAACCCTGCCGTGTATCTTGCAGTACGGCTGAATCCAGAAGCAGGAAATGCCTTCTTCGTTTCCTCCGTACTCCTCTTCGAAGACCATATTCTAAGTGCTTCAGTTGATTTCTTTCGAATGTGATAACACCCCACATTCCATTCCGGTCCTTTTTACAATTAAAAAATTAACAACTCTACGCATGCAATATTTAACCAGCTACATATGCCAGAAAAGTTACCAATACATGAAAATAATTTGGACTACGCTAAAGACATATGGGTCACTTACGTGTGAGAACTTTGTGACTTTAGTTCATACAACGTGAATATTTTTCCAATTTAATCCAGCTAAAATCAAGAAGAAAAAAATGCAGTGTCGTAAATAACATCCATCTCAACATTAACATATGCAATGCGCGGCTGTGCATAAAGGACTTAAAATAGTACAGTACAAGTGCCGAGATCTAAATTACGTACTCTCAAAATTTTTATTTATGAAGCATCCAGTTTCAATTGACAGAGCTTATTTTTACGTCTAATATATTACTCTGTTGGTTGCTGATTGTATTTCGTCATTTGTGTTAAAATTGTGCGGAGTTTAGTTAGAATTTTTAATTCCTCTAGAACACAGCAATTTTTGAAGTGAGGTGCAGTTGTCCCCCTTCATAAAGACGATAGGAGGCCTCTAATTGAGAATTGCTTTGCTAAACTAAATATTTCAGCGAAATTGTTAGAGCATGTAATTGGTCGTCATATTTATTTATTTCTTTACTTATAACTCAGCTAAAATAAATGAACAGTCGAATTTAAATGACTCTTAGCAGTAGATCTTATACTAATTAATATTAAAAAGCAATATAACGCATATAAGGAAAAGTAAAAAAAAGAAAATTCATGTAATAAATAAGAAAGAAAAACAGCTTACAACTAGCACAAAGGCACACCCATAACCGGTACAGATCGAAGTTTTCAGTGAACGCCTAAGCTCTCGCACGGATGTAAACGCTTGGCAATCCATAAAAGTAAATAACAATTAATTTTTGAATCGTAATGAGATGTTAAGATTGCAAGTTAGTTTAAATACGACTTAAGCAGATCGAGCGTACTAAACAAAGTTGGTTTGATAGACTTTAAAGAATCCGATTAAGTGATGGACATAATTTAGGTTTCTGTAAACAACTCTGAACAGATTAAATAGCTCATAATTACATATCTGTTGACTCAGATTCATGGAAATAAAGTGCCTAGAGAAGCAGTTAGGGACATTGAAGCTTATCTCACCAAGTAATGCGGACGAATCGATAGTACCATTAATTACCTTAATTAAGAAAGAAACACCAAGAATAAATCTACGTTCCTCAACTGACGGGAAGGATAACAAAAGTAACCTATTTTCATAAAGAGGAATATAAACAAGCAGGTCTCAACCGAAATTCCTAAGGGCAAACAGTACAAATTTGTTTCGAACTGATTGAATTGAATCTACATAATACCTATGGGAAGGAGATCACACAACAGAGGCATACTTCTGTATCGGTTTAACTAAGAATATGTATAGTCGTTTTGTAACAAATGGATCCTTAAGCTCTTAATGAAATCTAGCGCCGACCTAGCTTTACTAAAAGAGAGCTCAATGTGGAAATTAACTTATAATCTTTGGTCTAATAGAACCCTTCTATCAATGAACGCATCTAAGTTTTCCAATTTTTGTGAATAGATGAAATACTCAGTGACTTTCTCTTTGACAAAGAAATCTTTTCGTATTTTTTTAAGATTTAACTTCGTAAAATTTAACGAGCACATTTAAGCAAATTATTTAATTGAATTGCGTTTTCAGGGAGAAGTAAGAAGACCGTTTAGCATCGTCAGCGTACGTTAAGATACGGCTGGAGTTAATCATTGAGGGAAGATCATTAATGTATAAATTAAATAAAAAGAATCCTAAGTGGGACGCCAGACTTCATAGGAAATTTATCTGAGTTGGTAAACAAAATCTTGAATGATCGGTTATGAAGGTATTATTTATTTCATTAAGGACAAAAAGAAGCCAGAGGTCTGGCGTTTGAAGACCAATAACTTATGGTCAACTAAGTGGAACGCTTTGCTAAAATCAGTATATACCACATCCGGGCGAGATCCACTAGAAAAGCCCTTCAGGACATGGCAAGTGAACTCAAAGTATTTTTTATAACAGTGGATCTTCATTTCAGGAACCCATGCTGCAATGGAGAAGTATAAGTGTTGATAGCAAAAGCTAAATTCAGAGTAACAATTCGATAAGACACTCAACTCGGCAATTCCTCTATAGTTCTGAACGTAATGTCTGTTTCCATATTTCTGAAGCGGAATAAGGAAACAATCCTTTCAATACCAAGAAAAAACACTTGATTTCAAGGATTCATTACAAATATTTGAAGTAACACCGGATAACTCGTCAGAGCATGATTTAAGTATACATGATAGAATGCCACCAGGCCCAGGCGCACAGTGACATCAATCCATGTAAAACGTCATTTTAGTTAGGAATCGAAGTCGAGTTAGTGATCACATGGATAGTTAACACTTAAATCGGAACCAGCAGCTGAAAAATGTCGGCGGAAGTATTCAGCAAATAGGTTTGAGGTTTCAATATTAGAAGAGGACTCGTACCCATTGAAGGAAATTTGCGAGGAATATACGAAGATTTTTCTTTTGGAGTTGACAAACTTAAAAAAATATTTAAGATTAACAAGCAGTGAGGAATTTATAAACTGAAGGTATCTGCAATAACATTGGTGGTTGAAGTAATTAAATCAATGCGTTCCAGAAAAATAGTCATAAGCAGTGTCACTTTTCATAAATTGTTTGGTAAAGTTTGCTTTTCTTACTTTTGTAATATATAATCATTTTGTTAAACCATGGTAATCATATGCTTCGAGGGTGACGTTGCTTGATAGTAACGGGTGCAGAAATAGCTACAATTAATACATTATAAAACGATGATAGCAGGGTTTCAATATTCAACGTGCATTTCTTCGCAGAAAATCACCTTAAAATATGTTAAAACTCACCATTTTACATTAGTTTCAATCAACCTTTTGAGAAAATCAATTTTTGGTTTTCAGCATAAGTTTTTAAACGTGTACATTCATTAGCGTTCGTCTTCGTTCTATTGTATATTATTGACCTTCCGTCTGCAATAAATCAGGCGAACTGTTCAGTTTCTGCAGTTTGTACTCACTTCGGAACGACCTTTAACCAGATGGTAGTAATATAGCTGTGTGATGCTCCATCCATCTCTTAACGCTAAATTTGAGAAAGTGCAAAAGACTTTCACTCTAATAAAAAATTCTCTGACAAGAGAATACTTCATCCAACGTTCTTGAACTTATATGGCACGACCTTCAATAACTAACTTCGTTTCAGTTTGCATATAGAACTCTCTATGTTTTATTATACCCATCAACGAAGGATGGGGTATATTAATTTTGTCATAATGTTTAAATCACCCAAAAGAAAGCTTCGGGTACCCTACGATGTATATATATTCATATGTCGACTTAAAAGTTGGTAGAAGAATTAGAAGTTAAAAATAAAAGCCAAATTGGTCGGCAGTAAAGAGTAATCTGATCACAACTCTCTTTTTCTACATGAAGCTGAAACCTTCCATATTCACTCTACACAAAACTCTACTATTTGTGTAGATAAATGGTAAAATCGTCCTTGCTACACATAGTTATAAATGGTCATATATATTTTGTTTTTCCTTTTTTGAGGTTTTACGCTTATTAATTATGAGACAAGATGTTTAATATTATTTTGTACATTCCCCAAATAAAGGCATATTGTCTCCCTAAAAATGTGTAAATTATAAAATAAAAGTAGTGGACACAAGGACATGGTGGATTAGTTTTTTTTAACAAATCATTGATATGGGTATCAAATAAAAGGACGATAAGGATAATTCTAAATTAATTATGGTGAACGTCGCGACGTTAATTTTTCCTTAAAAATAACGTTTAGTGGACTAAAGGATGGAAGATAGTTTGTAACCCATTCGTTTTTTGTAACCTTGAATAAAAGCACGGGGCGGTAAAGTTTTTAATGATAATGAGCATGCAAGATTTTGCCCCAGCCGAATCTAACTTTCTTACTTGTTAAGTACAGGTTGAGTAAATTTAAGATCTATACATTATAAAAAGGTTGTGGTTAATAGATTGGATATGCGTCAGTTGCATGATTTTTGTCACATCGTCGTAGAATGAATTGCATCAATCCAAAATCAACTCTCAATTTTTTCGTTAAGGAACTTCCTGCGGAAGTATTATTTTTTATTTCATTGTATAACACGAAATAATAACAATTAACAAGTTTGTAAAAATTGATTTGCTTAAATAAATGTGTGGCCAAGCTCTTGCACACATGCTTGTGCTGGTTACTAAAATATTCGCACTTTAATACCCATTGACACTTTTCACTCTTTGTACACTGTCATAAATTCCTTGAAATTAGTTTTTAAGTTAATTCCTTTCACTAATGTAAGCTTACTTACAAGTTTGAACCTAGAAGCTTTGTTGTTTAATTCAGCTGAATTGAAAAAAGCAAATAAACAATTGGAGAAGTAAACACGTTTCCTTAGGCACATGGCTATGGTTTCAAAGTTCTCTAAAAACGTCTAATTTTATAGATCTTGCTATCCGCTACCATTTGGAAACGTTGTGGTACACAACAACCCTGTGTTTTTAAAATTTGTCTTCAATTCTATTCAGTAACGTGTTTTTGGAAGCGTTTTGGAGTTTCAATCCGAATACAAATTGGTTGTTCGTCGTCTACGAGCGTATATAGTACGCCATATTTACGACCTCGGTCCAAAAATCCGTCTGCGGCAACTTTCTTTAAGCAATATTCAATAAATGCGGTTTCTTCTTATGGGGACACCAATTCGTTGTGGAGTGTTTTCGATAGTTGACCTCGATAGCATACCTTTAATTTTGAAAAAGTAGGCCCCTGCTCAAGTAATTCGATTCTTCTGTGTTGGGATAATTGGAACGACTTTTTGATTGGTTTCTTGGGAAGCAAGTGTCACGTTTTGGTAACTTTGCTGTCACGCCTGTATGAACGCCAACAACTTCGATTTTGGAGATCATCGCTTCTAAACTCTTTTTATTTTAGTGGCCAAACATTTTATGCTAATTCTTTAGCGTTTTTCCTTTCCAATTTATAGTTGTGACACATTCTTCTGCAAACTGTAGTTCATTTTTACATTTTCTCATAAGTGGAATATCTCTTGCGGAGAGATTCAATACCAGGGCTTTACTGCTTCAAATATTACCCCAAAATTTTAATTTTTTTTTAAAATTGATTTTTAATGTTGATATCAGATTTTTAATGTTGATAAAGACGGCAACTATGGTCAAGCGCTATGGTCATATTTTTCTCTTTGTGAAAAAATTTTTGCAATTTAATTTCTTTATTGCGTTATACGTTTTTAAAAGTTTTCAAACTTATTGAAATTTATTGAACTTTTTGTGTGTTTATTGCGAAAAGTGTTTATCGCGGATACCGTACGTGTTTTCCTTTAAATACATTAAAAAAAAAAAAAAAAATTGAAAACATCTGACATTTTATTCAGTAGTTTCCCAAGCCCTTTCTAGTGAGTGGTTATTTCACAAATAATAAACAATAGACAACAATAAGGCATAATGGCCACGGGGCCGCCAGATAAAAACTCGAATAGATTTCATATATTAAGTGATATATCCCCCCAACGAAAAAAAAGGAAAAATTCCGATTTTCCGGTGTTGCCAATTAGCGATATAACCCCTATTGATAAAAAATATATTGTTATTTCTTCAACCGATGCTAGAATAACAGTTTCCCAAGTTAGCTCTTTTGCTATAAAAAAAGCTCTAGATAGCATTACAACATACATTGACTCCATCTCGATTCTACGCGATGGGAATTTACTGGTCCTCGCTGGGAACCCGCGTGCAACCGAAAAGCTCATAAAGGCCAAATCTTTAGCTCATCTATGTGCTATTTCAGCTAAACTACATGAGAAACTTAACTCGGTTCGAGGCGTAATTTATGCCCCTTGCTTAAAGCATGTGCCGGAAGATGAAATTGTTCGCGAAATGGGCAATCAAGGAGTGACTGAAATATATAAATTTACCAAACTGAATGATGACGGAAAAACACGCTCTCCTACAGGAAGGATTATTTTAACTTTTGATCGCTATCGATTACCGCGAACAGTTGATGTGGCGTGGTATAAATGTAAAGTAGAACTATACATCCCAAATCCTATGAAGTGTAAAAATTGCCAACGCCTGGGTCATACGGCAAAAAGGTGCACCAGTTCTCCATCTTGTGCTAACTGTGGTCTTCCTCCACATGTTGAAAACTGTACCCGTAGTTTCTGCATAAATTGCAATGATCAACACTCAGCGTTAGACAAACAATGCCCACGTTCTGTACAGATGCGTGAAATACTAAAAATCAAAACAGAAAATTACTGTAGCATGGGCGAAGCGCGACGCACATACCGGGAAAGAAATCCATCTGTAGCCCGAGGAATTTGAATAAGTAATACCTACGCTGCTGTTGCCTCGCAAATCGAGCCTAGTAAGGCTTTAACTCCAACTGCTTCCAAAGAAAAACCTGTTCCCCCCTTAACCAAAAATAATGTTGCGAAACCAGTTACATCACCCGCCAAAGATAATATTGAAAAAACCAAAACAACACCAAATATTGAAAAAATTGAAACAACAATATATATGTTAAAATCCAATATACTAAACTCTCCAGAATGTCCAGCTCTCAACTTTACTCAACAAATGGTAATGATCCCATTCTTTCATCCATTAATCAACGTTCAATTTCAAATTATTCACGTGCGCCCACTCGTTGCGCTTCAAATGTACCAAACCACCTAAGTACAGATTATGCTGCTGGTAAGAATAAATCACTCACGAAAAATTCCTATAGCGACCTTCTCGACGGAGACGCTCACATGTCAACTTGACACTCCTTTCACTCTGCTTACATGTCATTACAATTAAAAAAAGTTTTTAAAATTCTACAATGGAACATTAAGGGACTTAATAATAATTTTGATGAACTCCGTACACTCATAAGTGATTTTAATCCAACCTTTTTATCACTTTAAGAAACCCATTGTAGAACCTCTTTTAATTCTATTCCACCCAAATCATATACTGGATACTTCACGAATGCTGATCAAAATTCATATTCCAAACAAGGATTAGGTGTTTTTATAAAATCAAATATACCTCATAAACGCATAAATTTAAGTTCAAATATACAAGCCGTAGCCATACAAATAATGTTAAAAATAAAATTTACAGTGCTTTCGCTCTATATCCCACCTTCGCAATCGTTTTCTACAATTTATTCTCCGTATTCTTGGGGGCCCCCCCCCCCCGATTAATAATATGCGGCGACTTTAATAGTTGGAATACTATCTGGGGCTCAACAGTGAACAACACTCGCGGTACTGTTTTAGAAAAGGCCTTTTTTCAAAGCAACCTTTGCGTTTTAAATGATCGAAAACCAACGCACTTCTCAACTCATAATACTTTTTCACATATTGATTTAACATGTTGCTCTTCCTTTGGTTTCCTGGTCTATTTCTGATGATCTACATAATAGTGATCACTTTCCAATTATAATCGATCTTAAACTTTCAACGTCCTCTGCTACTCCAGGAAAACAGGCCAAATTCCTCCTAGATAAAGCGGATTGGATCAATTATTCCAAACAGGTGGAGTCATTTTTGAATTCAAAGCCATTTAACGGGAACTGCAACCATGATGCTGCTATTATGTCTAAAGCGATTCGCACGGCTGGTCATCCTTCTATTCCTCAATCCAACACCTCTTTTAAACGAGCTAGGGTTCCTTGGTGGAACAACACGCTTTCGTTTTTGAGGAAAAATAAAATGGATCTATGGCACCGCTTTAAGAGATGTCCTGATCAAAATCACTTGTTATTATACAAAAAGGCCAATGCTCTATTCAGGAAGGAATTACGGAAATCAAAGGCACTTAGTTTCGAACTTTTCTCGAGATGAATTCACAGAAATACATCAATGAAAGTTGTCTGGAACAAAATCAACAGACTTAATAGGACTACAAACCTGAACAAAATTTCTGCCATCTGCACTCCCAATGGAACTTTAACTGACGCAGATGAGATTTCTAATTACTTTGGAAAAGTGTGGTGTGAATACTCCTCTGACAGCAACTTCTCCAGTGCTTTCATCGAAAATAAAAGGACTCCAATATCTCTTTCAAATAATATCGATAGATGTGCCATGTTCCTGGAAAATTGCGTATCTACCTCAGAACTTGGAAGTTGTCTCTCCAATTTGAAGGGGAAGACACCTGGTCTAGACCGCATCTCATAACAAATGATCAGTGCTATGTCTAAGTCTAGTAAAAACAAATTACTGGACCTATATAATACGGTATTTTTGACTGGCCATATACCCTACATGTGGAAATTGGCTACAATTGTTCCAATTTCAAAGTAAAAATTGCCTCCATCGCATCTGATTATCGCCCAATTTCTCTTTTATCTTGCCTCTCTAAGGTTTTAGAGAAGATTATGGCATCTAGATTATCTTGGTTTCTTGAATCCAAGAACCTGATAACAAAGCAACAAGTTGGTTTCAAGCGGGGTAGAGGATGCATCGACGCTCTGTTACATATTGATTATTTCACAAGCAAAGCAATTTCCGAACGAAATCACGTAACAATTCTCTCAATTGATTTCGAAAAAGCATTCGACAGAGTTGGTCTTCATGTTATCTTAAGACTCTTGAAATCATGGAATGTTGGACCCAAATTCTTCAACTACATCAAATCATTCATGTCGCATCGGCGGTTCAAAGTTAGAATCAACAATCATCTTTCTGATTCCTTTCCACTAAAGAATGGCATTCCGCAAGGATCTCCTCTCTTTGTCACGCTTTTCCAGATCACCTTCAACGAAATTAACAAAATACTTTGCCGTTTACCAAGAGTGGAACCTTGTCTCTACGTAGACGATGTGTACATTTTTACAAAAGAAAAAGATAGCACGAAGGCAATCAACATCATGGAAGCAAGCTGGACGAGAGATCTCCGCAACAGCAAACTCATCAGGGGCTAAAATTTCCACACAAATTCGAAAAAAATGCACATTTGCCGAAATCAGATATACGATGCAGTAAATCTACTTGTATATATTAATGACTTACCAGTACTAAACGTGCAGACGCTGCATATTCTCGGGCTCACGTTTTCCAACAATTATCGTTGGAAAGCACACTGTCTTCGGTTAAAAAACTCTCTTTTAACCAGGGTAAATTTCATACAGTACGTTGCTTGGAGAAGCCATGCGCATATTAACACTATTGCTTATTTTACCAAAATGCTTGTGTTAAACAAGATTGACTATGCATTGATAATTTATGGCAATATCTGCAAATCTAATATCAACATCCTTAAACCGGTCTATCACCAAGCCGTCAGAACAAGCTGTTATGCTTTTCGGACGACGCCCATAAATAATATTATAATTGGAACTGGTCTCCCAACTTTAGAAAATAGACTGTATGAGTTAAAAGCTAAAATAGTCCCCAAGCTTCTTAATTCAAACAAATCCATTCTCGGTGATGACGTAAGAAAGATTATTATTGCGATGAAAATTCCAAAGTCACCATCTGCAATTGACCATTGTATGTGCGTCGCAAAGGAATTGAGCATTCCTTTAAAAATTTCCCGCTCTTTTGGCGTTACACCTCCATGGATTTTGAAAAACTGCTCTTTTGACATCTCACTGTCTATGCACAAGAAAGAAGATACTCCAAATTACGTCTTCAGGAATCTAATAGGTGAAAAAACTCAAGTATTGGACAGTACTGGTTGGAATCTTTTGTACACAGACGGCTCAAAATCTCCTGGCCTGCCTCCTGCTTGTGCGGTGGTAGATGCTACAGGACGGGTTCTTTTCAACCACATATTTCACGAAAGTACTTCAACTTTCACAACCGAAGCCAGAGCTATCCTTCACGCTGCCAACCTTGCCCATAAAAACAAACTCAAAACCGTTATTGTTACCGACAGTTTGTCTGTATTACAAGCTATTCAGAATCCTTCGACTTCGAGATGGGGCACCATCAACAAATTAAGGAATATAATTACTACACCCGACGGAAAAATCAAAATGTTATGGGTACCAAGTCACATCGGTTTACTGGGAAATGAGCAGGCTGATCGAGCGGCAAAGTATGCTGCTTCTGCTTCTCTAATTATGGATGATGTCATGGAAAAGTTGGATCTTCAAAGATACATTGGAAGAAAAGTTAAAGAGAAAATTGCAGAAGGAAATTTACAATACCATCATCAACACTACTCTTGCATTAACCCTCAATTAACTCCACCTCTATATCCAACAAATGTTGAGAAAACCAAGATCCAAACATTCTCGAGAATTCGCCTTGGTCATACAATTGCGACTCACCAATGGATCCTGAAGAAGTCTTCTTCCCCAATCTGCAGTTGTGGACAAACTCTTACTATAAAGCACATTCTCTGCGACCGCCTCAACTTTTCCTTGGCTAGAAGTATAGCATTTCGAACGATTAACCCTTTGAACATTCTACAATCAGCTTCAGAACAGAATATCAATTCTATACATTACTTTATTAATACTACTAAGCTCATTATCTAATATACATTCTATTATTCTTTGTTATATAATTAGAGCCGATAGCCTGTGTTGCTAGTGCTTAATGTCTTTTTTTAGTCTAAGAATTCATTTCATTAGTCTAAAATTAAAATAATAATAATAATAATAATGTTGATATCAGATTGTTTGCATGTATTACTTGAAGGAACACAACAATTAATGGTTCTGAAATTATCGTTTAAGACTAGTAGCTATGATTTAGTTTCATGTGTTTCGGTAGCCATTTCTGTTTTTGTACATATATGGTATGATGTATCACAGCAAAGGTGCTGTCGCGGTTGTTTCTGTTTACTACATTGACCTAAAGAATTCGGTATTTAATTCTGTAAAAGATTTCTGGGTTGTTTCTTTTTTTTTATTTATTATGACCGCTTTTAGCACACGTTTAAATTTAGCGATTTCATAGCTACTGTTGATTTCAGTTTTTGTATGTCTTATATGCAAGTACAGTGCAACTTCACATTCGTCTTTGGTGTTTCGTTTTCTGGCTGCGAACCCTTCCAAAAGAGCCTGTTTTAAGTGTTTTAGTGGCAGGAATTTTTTTTTCTTTTCGATCGCTGTTCTAAATGTTTACTGTTCCACTGGTATGCTTACCTACTTGCTACAGACGTGTCTCCACGATTTATTTTGTTTAACAGTGCTTCGTATGGTATCACACATTTCGAAATTTTCTCGTTTAATGCTTCAGCTTTAGTAGCTACCACACACATTTCCAATAATTTGTTTTCTTCTTCTGTTACTTAGCAAGCCAAAAACCAGAGGTTCGCTGTAATGTGTAAAAAAGGCCCAATTTGAGAACAAAATTGTTTGTTTGGGCCTTAATAAAGTTAGGTTTTTGTATATAATTGTTATCATTTATTAATATTATTCATTTTTTGTATTTCGTAATTGAAGTACATTTGATTAATCTCTTTTTCATTTCGCGTGTTATACGTCCGCCATGTTTTTTTTTCACATATTTTATTAATTTTGCCTACTACTCGCTCACTGAAAAGTTCGAATGTAAACAGAGGTGAAAGGGAGCAGGATCATAATGAGAAACGAAATGACAGTTTATATATCTTGTTGGCAACTTTTAACAAAATAGAAGATAGCGGAGTAAGTCGCTAAGTTGTGTGAACGCAAAATGTCAAAAAAGCTGCGATCATGAAGACTATATATATAATATCAATTTTCGAAGTGTGGAACGGCGTAAAGAAGTAGCATCTTTCGGACAAACAAATAAAAATATAGTCAGGAGATTGAAAAATCCCACATGTAAGTTCACTATGTTCCTTTTAAACAGGTAATCATGCCGTTTCGTGTGACTACACATCAGCATGTTAATAAGGCAAATAATGTCTCGTCTTAGGATGCAATTGATAAACCAAAGAGTTTTATTTATTTGCGGAAATAAAGAGAATAAATGACGACCATAAGCTGAGTTATTTCATCGCTGTTGCCAAGAAAGAACTGAGTGCTTCTTATCGATTGCCTCAAATCAGCAGAAGTCAGAGCACGATCATTACAATGTGATGGCCTGGAAGATGAATTATTATCTCATATGGTGTTGCCAAGAATGCCCATTGTGACTGGGCATCCCGAGCGAATAAAAACAAAATGCATCAAATTTAATTCTATATAATAAAGGTCTGATTTCTAATACGTAAGGATGGATTTTACCTGAGTGAAATAATTGCAAAGCGGGTAAGACAGATTCACTGTCTGACACTATAAGGGTATTTTTTTTGAAGCTGAGTACTCACTAAGCGAATGTTTTCGAGGATCCTAAAACATTCAGCAGAAAATGTGTTACAGGGGCGATTTGAGAAATAAGCTTTTATATTAATATTTGGAAACCAACAGCCGCTGTCTATAACATTGGTCTTCGATCCATCAGTAAAGATGTGTGAAAAATGCTTCCATTTGATATTAACTAACTTCGAGTAATGGTGATACGCTACGAAAGACTGTCGATTTTGTCACTGGTGAAAACTTAATTTTTGGCCGAATATATTAATAACCAAAAGGAAGGTTGAACAAGCTATGTACATTAGTTCCTAGAATGTTGAAATTATTAATTTTGTCAACGAAAACTTTAAAGGAGGGAGGAGAAGAATTGAGTTATAGGAGGTCGTATATAAAACGTACGGCCGGATGATTAACATTGGATAGAATTTTATTAGATGTTTCCATCCATGTTTCCATTGGGTAGTAATTGAAACCTCTCTTGAAGATGCATAACATTTGCCATCATTTCCATCTACTTTCCTGCCATCAAGCGCCAGATGAAGGAATTTCATTTGGATTCTGCATAATTTCAGAAGTTCCTTAGTGAAATGTCGAATAAGAGCGAACAAACGTGTTGAAAACATTGTTTGGTAATTTTGTCAATGCGAGCAGCAGGAGAAAATATCGAACAAAGCTTAAAATAAATAAATTGTATTCAAAGTTCTCAAAATGTTATAAAGAATGATGCCATATATGAGCAGTATGTTCAAATTGTATTGCCTTATGTGGAAATAAGGATACATATGCACAACCGGCAATCCTTGCAAAATAAAAAAGAAAAGCAAAAAAAAAAAACGGCACTGAGTTCGAATTCGCACGGTGGAGAGGATATTAATCACCCCTTATGCCGTCAGAAGAAATAAAATTTAATAATAAAAGCAAAAACTTGACTTTATCGAAAGTGGCACCAAACGAGTGGCGAGAAATCAAACAGTTCTTAAAACAATAATCTTGTGCATTCTAAATCAGCTTTCCAATCTTTATTCGAAAGCCAATAGTAAAATCAATCAAAAAGCAATAACAAAAAACCTTACCTAAGATCAATGCGGTGAGCTGTTATACTTATTGAAAATATAAAAATAATAACTAATTCAAATCGAACACTGTTAAATCAGATAGTTAATCGCGAAATTGTTAATTTTATATATCCAGGTTTATCCATTTTGCGGTTCCGAAAGCATATGTAACTAGAACACTCTGCTGGTTGAGATTTGGATAAAATTTTTTGTCAATATATTGTTTAGACCTTACGATCATGTGTGTAATACAATATTATTCATATACTCCCCTCGGGACATTTTGTAGGAGTGGACCCTTTTGAGGTAATAATAGCTCGGCCATAATGTTTTCAAAGTGTTAATAGTTTGAGGACCTATTTGCGTAAACTCGATCGATTTGGTAACCCAACAAAAAAGGTCCGGCAGTGCGAAATAGGATGATCTTAGTTCACTGTGCAAAACTGTATTAACACCTTCAGCGGTTGTTAAACAATCCATAATGTAAAGTGGCATATCTTATTGAAAGAGGGTTGCTAAAATCGGACGACAAAATGGATAATCCTCTACACATATAAGGGGTCTCTATACATCTTATTATAAAACATTGTTTTTATTCGTTTTCTATTAGTGTTATATGTCGACATTTATTGCTTCTGTAAATACGGTTTATTAGTCGACGTCAAGCATAAATATTTAATTGGCCAACCTACTAGTTTGCAGGTGAAAACTATTCAGATAATAGAGGTACTAGCCTCCTTAACAAATTCCTTTCTGTATTTTTTAAACCAGGCTGCATGAAGTCTATTAAATTTTCTACTGTCCTTAAAGTTGTAATAGAGGGATTAGTACCTTTTTCCAGATCTAAAAGATTACATTCTTCGAAAATAAACTTAGCGAAAGGTGAATTTCAATTTTTGATAAATGTAGGGCATCCAACTCGTTATTGTTCACTACTTGACTTAGTTGCGAAGAACTCAATGACGGGGCGAGATGCGCACATTTCACGGCAGTTAACACGATTACTCTCCTTCGGCATATTCACAACTCAAATACAGTTATTTTAAACAAGAAACTTTTTTTCGAGTTGGTTTTAGTCAAAGCCTACTACTTAACTCTTACCGCGGGTGAAGATATTCATAAAACCGCGATTACGACCCTCTTTGACGTTTTTGAATTCGTTCGCATGTCTTTTGGTTCAGCCCTAACCTTTCAACGCAAAACTTTATGTATCTTTTCGATAATGTAAAACCTTATAGCAAACGTTGCATATTTGCATATATTGATGATGTTCTTATCGCTAGTTCGAAGGAGGAAGAGCACATTGAAGGCTTAAGAATGATTTTCACAAGAGTCGACAAGTACGACTTAACATTTAGCTGAGAAACTAGACGTTCGGATTATCAAATGTAGATTTCGTGGGCCTCTTGACGAGAAGATCAAAGATATTAAGTAATTTACCCTCCCCAGAAGGTTGATCAATTTCAAAACTTCGTTGGAAGGACAACTTATTATCAAAAATACGTACATAACTAAGCTGAATTGATCGATATTTGCCATACTTTAATCAACCAAACTGTTATATGAAAGTTGAGCAGAAAATGTTAGTTTGGAACGAGGTAGCAGGTAAATCTTGTGACGACATCAAAACGAGATTTTCTAAGAATAGCTAAGTTAAACTCTCTGTTACATTTGATGCTTCTTCCTTGGTTATTGGCAGTGTGTTTCAAAAAATTTTTTGGTATATGATTAAACCTTAACATATGTACCATTTTATCACTTTAGCTCCGTAGCATACCTTACATCTTACCCAGTCTACAGAAAAGTAACCTGTCAGTTTTTAAGATTACATTGCACTGTGTCTTTCACTATCCCTCTCTATTTCTAACAATGCTTAATTAGGTGCAGAAGTAAAGCTATAGTAAATTTTCCAATTTTTTCCTCGTTCTTTTACATAGCAAATTAGCATATATTCTTCAATTTCTTTATACTCGTTCACATGTTCACTTATTCACACACAATTTCGTTTTTGATGACTACATCGTTAATGTTTTTTGATATTATATCAAGATTTTGTGTGTGAGTTGTACATTCATCACAAGCGTATTTTGCAAAATTGTTTCCATCCAACATTTAAATTGAGCACTGGTCGAAGCCCGAAGGTTTTGGATCAGAATGATTACATACTCCAAGGGTCGCTGTTTGTGTTTTCTACATTCCGACATTATATGTATATTTATTTTGTTTCAGTTTATTTATATCAGAAAGTTTGGCAAAGCTTGCTAACAAGAAGAATGTTTCTTGGACTCAAACGATCACATGAAGTGAAATGTTGATAAAATGGATCCGTATGTCGTCAGAGGGCAGGCGTCCTAAGCATAGGGTCGCCAATTTTAGGTTGTTTGTCACTCTTAAATTTATTGAATTTGTATATTACTTATTTAATATAAAATCTTTGTTGATAATTCGGTAAAACGTATTTTGTAATCTTTAGCACACAATTTTATTTCGAATGCCGCTGTTGTATTACGGATTCAGTTCGATAGTATCATGGTTCATTTTACATTTAATTTTATTTCATAGTTTGCTTACCAGTAAAATATTCACTGCGATTATAATTAGAATTTTTATCAACGAGTAACGTATATTAAATGCATAAAAATTCTTATTTCTTATGTTTCACTTACCACTTTTTATTTAAGTAGAGCACAACACCATGTGTGTATGATAATTCATGACTAAGTGACGCTAAAAAATTATGGTAGTATACCATTAACATAAGGGCGATAATAGCGATAAAAAATAGTAAATTTATTTACCGCAAAATTTTGCAAATGATGACAGCAAACTTCTTCATAATAAACTCAATAGAAAATTAAAAAATATTCAATTTTTAACTAACTATTGTTTGGTTTCTAAATGAAAGGAAATAATTGACGGAAAAAACCAGAAGTATTATTATCAATTACGTAAGCAAGACGTACCACGACCTATGTATTGTACTCGCCCATACCCGTAGCCCTCCAGTTTTAGGATTTTTATGAATCCCGCCACCTTCTTTGGAGCACCATACCATGTCCGGCGTAGTGAAATACTCGCCAAACACTTGGTGTCTGATTCTGTAGAGGGCCTCACATTCACATAGAATATGATTAAACGTTTCTCTCGTGCCTTGAGAGGATCTGCATGGATCGGTATCAAATATACCCATGTTTTTCAGATAGTATTTGAGGGAGTTATGAACCGTGTGGAAGCCGGTGACTAAACGCAGGTCGATTTTTCTTAATGCCAGTAGTTTGTGTAGGAAGACTTTATGAATATTTTTGCCTGCCTTATGGGATTACCGCAAGCTAATGGTTGTGTGGAGCAGGTTACTCGTAGCTTTGCACCGACGATAGCGAAGTTGATGAGTGCAGGAACTAGTCGTACCTTGAATAAAATTTTACCAGACATGGCGTTTGCAATCAACAACACTACATAGCATTGAAATTTTTGCATTGTTACGCAAAAATGAAACAAGCCCCTAAAACACATCTAACTTGGAAATGAATGGTCAGAGTGTCATGAAATATTGATATATATCCTTTGAGGATTGGTTTTATCTAAAATCTGGATTTGTCAATAGTCATATCACATCTGTTGCCATCCTTTGGACTTATTGAATGAAGCGTTATGTTTAAACGAAAGCATATACAAAATGATTTTTCCGGAAACTGAATATTGCAGTTCCCACAAAAGGAAACAAAGATGTATATTTATTCGTCTCTATTTTCTTGTTAGATTGTTCTAACCCATGTGAAATCACGTACCGACTTCAAAATATTATTATCAATTATGTAGGCAATCCGCGTTGCGACCTAAAAGACCTATTGTACTCGCCCTCCTTTCAGTTTTAGGATTCTTACCACCTTCTATTGTTCGGAGCACCGTGTCCGTTAGAAAATGCTCGTAAAACACATGGTATCTGTTCACTTGATTCCTCCCAGGGCTCATAATGGTCACCCAGAACCAGCGAGGCAGCAAAATTTAATGCCTTTAAGCGTCCCCTGAGATTACCTGCTTTTAATCTGTCGAAATTCGACAGTTTTAATTGCGAGCAGGCAAGACTCCTTTTCTGTGGCAATGGGAAGAACTCTGATGCCCAGCAGCGCCTCTAGGGCAAGTTGCAGGATCTCATCCTCTCAGTAATGCCAACGCACGCTACACGTCAAGTGTTATTTAATGTCGTCGCTGCCGCTTTTTCAGGCCACCAGGCCGAAAGTGCGTAGGTTAGCATAGGGATGATTATGGTGATATAAGACTAGTAGATAATTTTTGAGCTTTGTCGTAAACAATTTGGCAGGCAAAGAATACTCTGGTTTTTCCGTTTGCCATCTTAAATAAGGATTCTGGAGTAGGCCTCTGCTATAGTAGACACCCAGATATTTCACCTGATTTGAATAGAATTTACTCTTTTTCCGAGAAGATCAACAAAACCATTTTTGCGAATCATGCTATCAGTGAGTGTTCATGCCAGCCCACCACAGAGATTCACAACTCGTTCGCATAATTTATGTTCTAAATCCCGGCTCGTTTACACTCACTAGCAGCTCATCTATGACCACAGTGCAGAGGAAAGAGTACACCCCCTTGGGGGCACCGTCTATTGGCCGTAATGGTTAAGGATGCCCCTGCCAGCTCCGAAGCACTAAGCCTGGAATTCAGAATAGTGATTATCCAATTGATAATCAGCTTTGGTTGTATTATCTCCACTACAGTTTTTGGAGGCGGACTGCTTCAAGGTGGATTTTTATACCTTCATAGTGCTTGCTCCACATAGCCCGCTTCGACCGCCTCTCCTCGGCGTTGTATGTGGTATGTGGTTCCTTCTACTTACCCCAGTTTCCGGAATTTTTATCCCTGTTGAACAATTTCCTAGCACCGAATCGAAGCTTATGAAGTCTCTGATTCTGCCAAGGTACTTCCCTCCTGGACCTTTTGGTCTTTAAATGACAGCGTTTTTAGTAGACCTCTTGTAAGTTTGAACAGAGCGCCTGCACGTCAGTGCTTCCGCACAGTTGGGGAGTTGGTTGAGACGTGCTTCTGTTTTCCGAAAGTAGAAAACGAAACGCTCCTCAATTCATATGCTTTCCCAAGCATAAAATAATAAATTTGGCATCACCCCTCACCGCCCACAATATCGAACGGTATGTACTAAGGGTGCGACAGAATTTTGTGGCAAGGGTTTAACGTGGGTTCCTGCCTGAAAGGCTTAACCCCACGGTGGCCCAAGCCACTTTTAAGCGTACTACGCCCCCTGGCGAGTTAGACAATCCCCACAGAGTAGGGGCCTAAACAGCACCACAGTCCAGATCAGTTTATTGTGTATGGAACAATAAACCCCACTCTGGTGAATGGCGAGGCCTAGCTGCACTCAATTGTTCCATATTAGCTAGGAACTCGCCAACCACAACCACCACGAGTACTCCCCGAAGGGCCGCACCCAAGCAGTCAGGACTCACAAATTGATCAACTGACTGCTTCCGCCATAAGGCTTCCACTGTGCTGTTGATCAATTACCACCATTACCCGCAGGCATCCGTGACATGTGTTCGAAAGTAAAAAATAGGTAAAAGGGGAAAACTGATTCGTCATATCCCTTTTCCATTTTTGCATGTATTAATTAATTTACCAGACATTTTCCATCAATCGGCCAAAGGGAAGGCCGTCCGTCAATTCCTTTTTGCATTAATAGTATAATTAATTTATTTATTTATTACGACTTAAGGACAAAGTCCATCATATACCCGCAGGCATACGTGGCTTTGTGAGGCGAGCTTCCTGACCCCCGTGGCTCCCAGTTTATTTTGCAAAGCCTTATGGCATACTTTGGGCGGTTGGTAAAAACAACCGTACTTGCTTCGGATCCTCCATACTTTCCTGGTTGCTAGCACCAAGTGAACTACTTTTCTTCAAGATATATAGGTCTCGGGTATTGCACTGGACATGGCAGACTAGTCTAATGCACTCTACCATGCACTCGCTAGATTACTACCTTCATTGTACTTAAATACCATTCAATATATTTCCTCGGTAGCAACTAGCTATTGAGTAAGAGCTCTTCTTCCAGCCAACCCCTCCACCATCTCTCAGAAACTCGTCGCCGAGTTAGCAGCCCAAAACCTTAAACTCTTCTTAGCCGGCCGAAGCCGTTGCCCGGGGATCACCGCTGGGAGGTGAGAGTTTCGGCACATCTATGCTTCTCATCAAAGCATAGTTCATCTCCCCAAAGGGGGCGACAATGAGACCTCGCTCGATACATGCCATTCTGAAGTAGGGGAAATTAGGTGATTTTCCTATCTCAATCTAGAATAGTAATAGTAATAGCCCTCCCTTCTCAAATGATTTTTCTACCCTAATCTAGAATAGTTACATTGTTTTCTAAAGAGTATTCAAGAAAGCCCTCCCCTCTCAACTTGTCACGTGAGCTTCTCTAAACTATGTGGTGGGCGTTTGCATCACAGCCGACAAGCCAGTCCAGTCTGGCGATTTGAAGTGCTGAACAAGCCTCCGTACCTCGGTTGTGGTTGTCTCTCCATCGCTCCGTCGGTAGGCGGACGCTGGCACCAGTGAGCGATTTCCCTGGGGGAAGCCTTCAAGGCCTAAACCGCCACTAAATACTCCAACATAAACTATGAAAGTGAAAAGAAGGTTATATTGCCTCTCATTAGCAGGGCGGTTTCGGGCCGCCCGTGTTGGGTGTTATAAAGAAACTTTCATTTCTTTGTGCGCAGGCCTTGCAAAGCATCCGCACTTACCCAAAGCTCCTGGATGAGGGCTACGCCAAGACCATCATTTGTGAACGTCCTACGGATTTAGCATAGTGCAGCTTCACTTGGTACCTGACGTGGCTATTTTTTCGATTTAGGCCGCCCGAAACAAAATTGAGCTCTTGAGCTTCGCCCGCCTTTCGGTGCTGCGAAATGCGGCTTGCCCAATTCGCGCTTTGTTTGTCTGTGCCTAGGTGCAGGCGGCACCTGAGTTTTCGAGGCAGTAAAAGGCCTGGGCATATCTTGAGGGTTCGACCCGATCCCTAATGGCCCATTATCTTCTAGGCGGCCTCCCGAAACCTTTTTTGGAAGTGCCGTACTGCGATATTTCTCACTCCACCGCTGCCCTTTTTATTGGTAAAGACGTTCCAACTGCTCGAACAGAGCCCGATGAGCCTTCTCCGTCGTCGGTCGCGGCGTTCAGGCCGTTTTGAGCTTCTGAGCCGAAACTGGCAGCATGTTCGTTTTCCTCAGCAATGCTGCCGAAAATTCGTCCCTGCCAGAGTTAGGCCCGTTGTGTTTCCTTTATTGTCTCTCTGGAGCACCTGCCCCAACTCAGTATTTAATTCTTTGTTCTCGCCTTCCAGAAGCTTTAATATGTCTACCGGGACAACGTTTCACATTCGGGGAAATATCCGACAGATACAGGAGGTCGAGGTAACTCTTCCTCAGCCACAGCTTTAAGAGGGCGCCCTCCCATGGCTTTATGGCTGGCATCGTGATCTTCAGCCATTCCGTCGCCTCATTCAACAGGTAAGTACGTTCCAACCAGAGCAGAAAGTGCAGCCAGTACACTGTTGTATCACGCTTTACTTTCGCTGGTTACGGATCATGTCACACAGTGCACCTTCTATCGACGTCAGTTGGTTGTCCTTCCACAAAGTCTTGGGGTAGTCGACTAATGCAATTCTTATCTTGGTGAACTCTATCACTCCTTTGTATGAAGAGGCAGTTGCGGGTGTCTGAGCCCCTGCACTGGGCGTTTAGGCGGATTGCCGTGGCTAGAGATGGACTAATCATAGATATATCCCGCGTGCTATTAATCTGGGCCTTCGCCATTG
Source organism: Glossina fuscipes (assembly GCF_014805625.2). Classification (NCBI taxonomy): domain Eukaryota; kingdom Metazoa; phylum Arthropoda; class Insecta; order Diptera; family Glossinidae; genus Glossina; species Glossina fuscipes. The sequence goes on from NW_024003102.1 coordinate 125,032, forward strand.
CAGAGGCTGCGCGAATCGCGATTAGGTGCCTGCGTGCCTCCTTGAATGTCATGCCACCTTTGATCAGAGCTTGGTTGGAGGCGAAATATATAGACAATCAGAGGAAGCCCAAAATAAACAATCTATTTTCCTAATATGGCATTTCCCAATTTTTGCGAATAACTACAATATCCAGTGGAAAATGGGCTCCACTTTGAGGACAACAATTTCTTGCATTTTTTTAGGTTTAATGTCATAGTCATACGAGCACCATGTAACGAAATTATTTACAGCGAACTGAAGGAGATAGGAGTGCGTTATTTATGTTTTTTACTTTTTTTTTACCCATTTATACACGAAGTTCAACTAAAGCAAATTACACTCGAATTCGGTGCATCTTAATAAAAATCTTATATTAATTATTGTAAAACTAGATTATAATAAACAAGAAGAAAAAAAGGAGAATAATAATAACAAAGTATAGCTGCACGCCAGGGCCAGATGGCACCTCATCGTGTATACTTAAAGCATTCGCCGAGGAACTTTGTGAGGTTGTATCAATTATTTTTAACCTCTCTCTCAAATTTGGACCTCTCCCGTCGTGTTGGAAGACTAGCTATTTTATTCCACCGCATAAATATGAAAGTAGACAACTCGTAGAAAAGGCGCATTGCCAAGTTGGATGTTTTACCTAACTATCTTGGACGAACTGTATTGTATTGTACTACTCTGCATACTTATTGAAATGGATAAACTCTTACCTTCATAGTACATCGCGCAGAGTTCTTTCCAAATCACTCACCTTTGATGAATTTCCTTAGTCTAATTTCTTCCTTTACTTCTACAACTACCTCTTAAGTCTGATTCGTTGGTGCAAGTGAACGATTCCGCAAAGTTTACAAAGAACGGTAGCGGTATCGTTGAGTCGGTCGGTAGCAAAGTCGCAAACAAACCGAGAAGTCCTTCTGGCTTGAGCTACGCTGAAGTGGCAAGGATGACTCCTCCCACTCAATCTACTCAGGCGTAGTCGCCCTCTTCCCCTGGCCGTTCGAGTGTGAACGCTGGTCACTAAACTGGGTACGTCGCATAAGCTGCTCGTGCAAGTGTGGTTACCACTTCTATATTCTCCTTGACTCAAAAGTCTCCATCTGCAAACACTAGTGCTCCTAGTACACATGACATTTGCTTGAAGGCAGTTCCTCGCAGAAAGGCAACATTTGTGTCAAGACTGGCACCTGATACATCTGTGCATAACATAAAAAATTATCTGGCAGCGAAAGTCCCATCTGACAATTTGAAGCGTGTTAGCATTTTCAAATTGGCTCCTTCTCAGTCTAGAGCAACCTCGTCTTTCAAAATGCTAATTCCGATTGAGAACATATTGTTAAATAAACCATTGTTGCCAGTTGGATACTTAATTAACGAATTTATCCGTCGTGATCGACCCCGTAATACTAATGCAGTAGTCCTGTCGCCTTCAAAAAACGAAATGTTTCTTCAGACTTATTATCCCTCATTTATCAAAATGTTAGGCGCCTAAATTCAAAAATTCGTCCTACTTTTCTAAATTCAGTGAACACGGAGTTTTCCTGTTTGGCCTTCACTGAAACTTGGCTAAAACCTGATCTACATTCGTGGTGGTGTATTAATTGCCTGCGTCAATCCCGTCCTATTCAATTGGATTTCCTACTACTCCTGACGTTGAATTTATCGCCATTCGTGCGAATATGCCTGATAAACATCTATTTATAACCTGCTCCTATATTCCCCTAAATTCTGATATCTCCATTTACAAGAAACACGTTGCCCTCATTTGTGAAGTGGCCAAGCAGTCTAAACGCACCGATATAGTCATAGCGTTCGGTGACTTCAATATGTCGCAAGTCACTTGGTGTAACAGTGATAATTCTGGCTGTTTGATTCCTGCTTCAACATCTGATGGAGCTACTGTGTTCTTTAACATATTATTTGATCATAATTTGGGTCAATACAACTGTATCCTTAATTGTAATGGTAGACTGCTTGATCTCTGCTTTGCCAATTTTCCTGAAATTAGTGTAAATCGTTGTCCACCTTTTAGCTTACCTGAGGATCCTTGTCATCCAGCAATGGGTATTTCCTTTCATCACAAGCATGATGGTTAAACTGTTTTAATGTTCCAAATCCAACTTTTTCAAATAAATATTACGATTTCCATAAAATCAATATAGTATTGCTAAAATCTCATCTTTCGCATATTATGCTTAATTTCTCAACTGGAAATATTGAAAGCTTACTGTCATCGTTCTACAATATAATAAATCTAGCCGTTTCTGCATCTGTTCCAATCAAGCAGTCCCGACCTCGAAGCAGGTGTCCCCTATGGTTTAATAAGACAATTAAATATCACAAGAATAGAAAAAACTCGCTATTCAAAAAATATTCGAAAAGTGGCTCTGCTTTCGACTAGTTCGCTTACTCAGCGGCAAGGCACAGATATAATTCCCTCAACCACCATTATTATTGCAGATAGCTTCTGTTTGTTAAATCCTCTCTGTTTGCTAATCCTAAATACTTTTTTAAGATTATTAATTCCAAAAGAAAAATTTCCATAAATCCCTCGCATTTTTCTTTTAATGGCTCTGAGTCTTTGGATGATATTGAAGCCTCAAATCCCTTTGCGGAATACTTCCGGCAAAACTTTTCAACTGTTAATTTCAATTTATCAGCAAATTATCCATATCCGATTGCTAATTTGGTTTCAATTCCTAATTTGGTTATATCTGAAAATGGCACTTTTAAAAGTTTAACTCTCTAATATATAATTATGCGCCTGGACCTAATGGAATTCCATCAGCTTCAAAGTGACTTGAACAATTTGGTTGCATAGTGCTCTTTGAATTTTTTGAATCTAAATCTAAATAAACGTAAGAAACTTTCTTTCTTTCATGTGTTACTCAATATATCACTGATTCGTATAAGTTGGAGGATGTCGATTCGATTACAGATTTAGACGATTTATTTGACCATAGCTTAGGTTTCAACTTGCATATTGAGCTCTCGATAAGCAAAGCTAGATCCGCGCTTGTTCTTATAAAGAGGTGGCCAAAGAACTTGATGATCTTTACATTACGAAAAGGCTGTACATGCGTTTGTTTAGACCCATACTCGATTATGCCTCTGTTGTGTGGTCTCCTTCATGTAGGTGCTCTGTAGATTCAATTGAATCTGTTTAAAAGCAATTCTTGCTGTTTGCCCTTAGGAATCTGGGCTGGGATCCGATTGCCTCTCTTCCACCCTATGAAAATAGGTTGCTTCTATTATCCTTACCGTCACTTGAGAAACGTAGATTTGTTCTTGGCGTTTCCTTCGTAATCAAAGTAATAAATGGTACAATTGCTTTGCCCGCATTACTTCGTGAGGTAGGCTTTAATGTCCCTAACCGCTTCTCTAGACGCTTTATCTTGATAAAGCTTAGTCAATGCAAATATAATTACGAACTGTTTAACCCGTTCAGAGTTATTTGCGTAAATATAAATGATGTCTATCACTTATTCTCATTATCTCACTCTTTAAAGTCTATTAAAGCAACTTTGTTTAATATGCGCGATTTACCTATGTCGTACTTAAATTAACATTTCATTCCTAATATCCCATTTTTTATATAAAATAATGTTGGGTTCTTAACGTGTCGGTTGCCAAGTTTATGTATGTTTGCAATGGTTTAGGGTACAATTGTGACCTGAATCTGTTCTTGTTGCGGGTGTGCTTCTGTGCTAACTGTGTACATGCTTTTCTTATTTTCTTTCTCTCTCTTTTTTTTTATATATACATGAATTATTTTTTTTAAATTTGTAATTTGTTTTTAAACTTAGTTTGTTACTATTATTTTCCATTTTTACTTCCTTTTTATGGTATACTGATTTTAAAACAATTAGTATAAGATTTTCTATTAAGATGCACTGAATTTGTTTATAATTTTCTTTAGTTGAATTTTAGGTATAAACGGGTAAATAAATAAATGTAAATATACCAAAACTTTGTAATTTTCCCGCATACATAATTCAATCAAATCTTTATTACTCAAATTAAAAATAAAAGAAGTAACACTACTATAGTGGGCCATGGCCCACCAGTAAATATCCTACACACCTTTGCTTAATGTAGTCAACCAAACTCCAAACAATACGCTTCATGAGAAGTGGGTGAAAAAATAGTCTGGTCCAAACCACTTTAAACAGCTTTCATCCTTGGACCACAACACGTCGGTATAGCAAGTTTTATGGAAATAGCTCAAAAATTGCAACTTGCAGGTTGAACACAGAACAAGCAATTAAACTTACATAGATTTAGAACATGATTCTGATTCGATCTGTATAATAAAAGCTCGGTCTATATCAACTCCTTGTGAGTGTTGCACACAATTACAAAAACTTAATGTACCACAATTGTTGTACGGTATAAATAATGTCCTTAAGCTATTAATGCCACCTATTAATTTTCCATATCAGATTATCGCTACGAATTTTCTTCTAAATATGGATACAAGCTTTTTTGAAATACACATTTTTTTTAATGGTCTTGTGAATGATAGGGGTAAATTTGAATTGTCCTGGAAACTAAAGACAAAATCTAGTTTGCTTCGAACTAGCTCAGCTTGGCATCACCAAAATAAGTTAACCTTATTGACCAAAATAACACAAGAGAAAAGTATTGAAGCACATATCTCTCTGTTGTTTGCTTTACATCCGTCTGTGCCTTGTCCGGGGTTCATTTATTGTCTGCAGCCTATCATTAACCAAATATGGTTATACGTTGAGACTTCGCCTTACCCACAGATGCACTATTTGAGTCACACTTCTAATTTTTTGCCAAAAACATTACAGTTTGTAATATGTCAAAACGGTTCATATCTGAAAATGAAAATATAAAGGTGCACTTGCCTACCACTAAGATTCACTTCTTCTTCAAGCCAAATTTTGTTCTGATCTATCAACAGGATGCCATGATGTACATCCTCTTTTTCCACTCACAACCAGTCAGTTCGAATTATGCCCTTTTAGCTTTCAAACGTTTCTAGTTTCAGTCTTTTTTTTTTAGAATAACACATACCAAAAAAATTTTAGACCCATACGTGTATATTCTTTTCTGTTTATTGCGCAGAAAAAGCATATTTTACTCATAGTTTGGCACAACATAGCATTAGAACTAGCGACCTATTTCTACCAAAAACAGATCATTTTGGTGCCTTTTTCATGAGAACGCCGCAATCGCAAAAATACAGGTAAGCTAATGTTCGCCACTAAATTCCTTGATCGATCCAATTGGTCAAACAATTCAAAAAGAGTTCCTGCTCTTTTCCCTTTGGGTCGAGATACGTTTGTGTCTCCTTATGAAAATAGATTGTTTATTTGTCACTTGAGAAATAAAGATTTATTCTTGGTATTTCTTTCCGAATTAAGTTAAAAAATGGTACTGTCAATACGCCGACCTTTTTATGGTGAATTTTATTGTCCCGAGTCGTTTTTCTAGTTTCTATTAAGGTAGACATAATTATGAATTTTTTAAACCGTTCAGATTCGTTTGCAAAAATTTAAAAGATATCTATTACTTCATCTAAATAATGAATTCTTCAATTCCATCAAATCAACTTTCCTTAATACGAGCGATTGGTCTGCGTCATATTTAAATTCACTTGTAATCTAAACGTTTTAGTACGATTCGAAAATGAAATGAATTTGTTTACTATTAGCGGTTGCCAAGCCTTTACTTGTTTGCACTCCTAACTCGAAACTATACCGGCTACGGGTGTGCCTCTGTGCTAGATATGTACACGCATTTTCTCTTTTTTTCTATTATTTATTTATATATAGATGAACTTTGCTCTTTCTATTATTTCTTGACTTTTTTTCTTCATTTTGCTTCATACAATTTGTCGTATTTTTAACAATACTTAGCTTAAGGTCTAAGGGTCAATTGAGTTCGGCTATTATAGATTTTAGCTGAGTTTTATGTGTCAATAAGTAAGTAAATAAATAAAAGTAACAAATGTTTAACAATTACGTGAGTTGCTCGCATTTCTAAATTATTATTTCGCTTAATTTTGTGGACACCTGGATTGGGCGAAAAATAGTATAAATTGTACCTATAAGTAAAATTGACAACAATAGCAAAACAACATCTAGTTTTTCGGAAAAAAAAAAATTAGAGTTATGTTTTTAACTTTTAATTGGAATGTATAATTCAATTATAAATTTAAATGACACGAAATTTTGCAAAAAGATCGAAACCTGGGGGATAATTTCGTATAAAGAGTAAAAATCCTTATCGTCTTTGGGATAACTTTGCATTATGTATAACATGGACATCCACTATTTTTCGTTAACTCTCGTTTTTTTTTGATATTGTATGTATAACAGATAGGAACTACTGTCCCCCAAATCTGTCAAATAAAACGAGAGCAAAACAGCTATCGTTTTGTGTTAGTATTTTCTTAGTAGTCTAAGAAAAGTTGTATAAACAGAAACAAAACAAGAATTTAAGCTTGTAAAAGGTGAGTAATATATTGCTAAATAATATTAGTAAATAAACAAGTGGGGTTGATTAACACACAAGTTTTAGGCAAAATGGCTCCTGTGCCCACTTCACGCTGTTTGGTGAAAAAATAAATCCAATGATATTCATTGCAAAGCTTTATGCGTTGTGGAACAATGCTTTGGTTTATGCAAAGGTTAGTAATTCAATTTTTTATTTTAAAAATATTAATAAAGTCTATTCATTTTTTAAGGTCGCTCTTACGAAGGAGGAGGAGAAGAACCACTTTTAATTGTTCTACAATATAACAAAAATCAAATTTTTATATTCAATATTGTAGTTAATTAGTGAATTACAATCCTTATTGCTTATAGCATATTGCGAATTGATTTTATGTATGGCGGTACTTTGCCCGCTGTGTGATAGTGCTATGTTTCTTATATTTGGCCTTAAATTTTCAAACCACACCTCTTATTTTGGAAACTAATGTTAAAGTTGTTCGTATCGAATTTTATTGCATGTTCCCTACGCTTGACTTGTATTTAATTTGAATTAGTACATACTTGAACAAAAACATTGGAATATATCCGTTCCGTTAGACAACAACAGTGTTCTAATTAAATTTTTCGCGCACTTAATATGTACTTCAATAGAATTGTACGTTGTACTATGTACGTTTTAAAGGAAAGAAAGTATTTAAGAGACTATGTAAGCGCTAGAAATTGGTGTGAGAAAAATATATGTATACATAAATAAATAAATAAATGTAATATAATATTAACGAATAGCTTACAAGAAATAAATTTCTTAGAAAATCTCATAGAAAGGTTCTTCGTTCGAGCTTTTGGCGTTGCCATCATTTCCCCTGAAATGTACGAAAAAGTTTTATATTTTATTTATTATTATTTATTTATATATTTTATATATTTATGCAAGTTATTATAGAAAACAATAAAGAAACTAAATTTCAAAGAAAGCAATGATTTCGTCACGAATTGGTTGTTCATGCCGAATTTTTGAGTAAACGAAATATTTAAAGTACACAACAGTGATACTGAGTTCCAGTCTTCGTTACGTCATCAACTTCATTTATCATCTCTTATATTGAAGTCATCATATTCAGCGGCAAGCAGTTGGCATATAAGGTTCGTCATCGTGTTTATTCTTCGTACATAACATATATACATGATTTGTTTAGTATTTAGCATAACTTAAGTAATCATACATACATATTTATAAATTATTTAAATCGCGTCCTTTTAAATAATGTAGAGACATTCATATAGTTTTTGCTGTTGCAAGTAATATGGATTAAAAGGAAAAGAAAAAAAGCATATAGTACGGTTTTTTTGTGAAAAAAAGCAGATTAGAGAGTCATCGGACCTAACTTAGGGGTCACCCATTGTAAAACATGGGCCGAAGGAGGTCGGAATGCCTCAGGGCTAACGATCTGGTCATTCGGTAACTAAATTTCATGCGTCCGTTCTTTCTTATTAGAGTAAAGCACTTCTATTTCTTCTAAGTGTAACTGTCCGTGGAGTGTCCGTGGGACAAAAATGTAATACTCCCCCATATCCCCCGAACTAGAACACGACTTCCTATTAACGCGGAGTCCATCTTATCGATAATTAGATCATTATTAATTTCAAACCTTTAAGAGGCCGCCTCCTATGCTAGTTTCTTTGATTTTGAATACATATTATTTTAATTTTCGAAAGAACAATATTTGAATATATATATACATAAACGTGGTGACTTATATTTTTATGTGCAGACCCATGAGTTTTAGAACTGAGTAAGTACAGCTTGGAATTTTTGATGCTTTTGGCACATTGCCATTGTCAAACAATTTGTTGTTCCTGCTTATCTACTATTTGTACCATACATAGACGAAACAAAATTTGTTTTAGGATGTGTGACATGGTGCAATGTTTGGCATTTAGGCCCAGGCCATCCACTATTTTCTCTGAATCGTAGTTAATGTTAAATTGTGCTCTATGCTTATTCGAAAAAAGAAACATAATTTAGAACAAGCGTTAGTTTCTAGTTACTGATAAAGAATCCGAAGACCATAAAAATCTTTATTTCTCTCAGTAGCTTTTTATTTCTGGCAACTTTGTCGCGCGGTATAGTCGTATATTTTTTGCGTTGGCAATTAAAATTTTAATTTTTTGTTGAATTTCGTGGCTATTCTGCCTTATAGTGTATGATTTTATAATATACTTTGAGAAGAAAGTGAGTGAATTCAAAGTAAAAGAAATATTTTTCTTTTACGATTTCATTTGACTCATTTGATTTTTGCAAACAAAAATTTTGAGCTCTGATAAAAATCTCTCTTTTTTTTTTTGTTTTCTCTCTTTTTCTCTGTTATTTTTTTTACTGTTTGGAGTTTGTGTTGCTAGTGATCTCTCGTTACAGTGTCAACCTAACAGAGAAGTTTTGCACAAATTGGTTGATAAATTTTTATGTTCAGGATTTTTTTTTGTGATTTGTGTGTCTCTTCTTCATAATCAACAACTGTCTTTTTGACAGGACATCGAGTGTTTATATACACCTTGTCGGGCGAAATCAGGCCCGGATTCTGATAGATTCGTTTCTTGTTGGCTCTGCGAGCCCTTTAGTCATGCAAAGTGTGCCGGTATTCTCGGCCGTGCTGCTGACACAGTCGCTGATCCGGCTAAAGGCTTAATATGGTCATGTCCTGACTGTAGGCAGCGGGACATTGACTTTTATAAACTTTTCACGGAGACCCGTTATGGTTTCTCGGAATTGAGTAGAAATCTCGGCTCCTTGTGGGAAAAGTTTGAGCTTTAAGTCTAGGTTTGATGAGTGTCGCTTTATTGGACACTCATCTTCTACTCGTAGCGTAGCGTGTGGGACATCACCTCTGGCTTTCTCCAAATCTAATTCGTTGGTACAAGTTACCGCTCCCTCTAACTCTAAAATGAATAGTAATGTTTCCGATATTGCTGAGTCGGTTGGTAGCAAAACAGTTACAAACAAACCGGCAAGTCCATCGGTTTTAGGCTATGCTGAAGTGGCAAGGGTATCTCCGCCCAGAGCCGCCTCTCACTCTAATCAAGTGCCATCGCCTAAAAGAAATGAAGAGAAAAATAAGTCATCCTCTCCTTCTGGCTGTTCGCGTGTGAATGCTGGTCACCAGACTGGGCAAGTCGCACAAGCTGCCGGTACAAGGGCGATAACCGCATCTATATTTTCCCCAACTCGAAACTCTCCTACCGTGAACCCCCCCTCCTGTTCCAAATAATGACATTTTCTTGACGGCAGTTCCTCCCAGAAAAGCAATATTTGTGTCAAGACTGGCACCTGAAACATCGGTGGATAACATAAAAGGTTATCTGGCGACGAAAGTCCCATCAGTCAACTTAAAGCGTGTTAGCATCTTCAAAATGGCTCCTTCTCAATCTAGGGCAATCTCCTCTTTTAAAATACTAGTTCCGACTGAAAACAGTGATATGTTGTTAAACAAATCACTGTGGCCAGTAGGATCCTTAATTAAGGAATTTATCCCTCGAGATCGTCCCCGTAATACCAAGGCAATAGTCTTGTCGCCTTCAAAAAGCTAATTGTTTCTTCAGGCCCACTATCTCTCATTTATCAAAATGTTAGGGGCCTAAATTCGAAAATTCGTTCCACTTTTCTAAATTCTGTGAGCACGGAATTTTTCTGTTTGGCCTTTACTGAAACTTGGCTAAACCCAATCTACATTCGTCGGAACTTTTTCATAATTCTTTCCAAGTGTTTAGAAATGATCGAGTAAATCGCATTGGTGGTGGTGTATTAATTGCCGTATCTGCGTCAGTCCCGTCCAATTTAATTGAATTTCCCACTTCTCCTGACGGTGAATTTATCGCTATTCGTGCGAATATGCCTGATCAACATCTATTTATAACCTGCTCCTATATACCCCCAAATTCTGATATCTCCATTTACAGGAAACACGCTGCCCTCATTTGTGAAGAGGCCAAGCGGTATAGACCCACCGATTTGGTCGTTGCATTGGGTGACTTCAATTTGCCTCAAGTCACTTGGTGTAACACTGATAATTCTGGCTGTTTGGTTCCTACTTCAACGTCTGATAGGGCTGTTCTTTAGTGAATTGTTTGATCATAATTTGGGTCAATATAATCGTACCCCTAATTGTAATGGTAGACTGCTTGATCTCTGCTTTGCCAATTTTCCCGAGATTTACGTAAATCGTTGTCCACCTTTTAGTTTACCTGAGGATCCTTATCATCCTGCCTTAATGTGCCAACTCAAACTTTTTGAAATAATTATTATGATTTTCATAAGATCAATATTGTATTACTAAAACATCGTCTTTCACATCTGACGCTTGATTTCTCAACCGGTAGTATTGAAAGCTTATTGCCATCGTTCTACAATACATTAAATCTAGCTATTGCTGCATCTGTTCCGATCAAGCATAGTCGACCTCGAAGCAGATGTCCCCCCTGGTTTAATAAGACAATTAAATATTACGAGTCTAGAAAAAACACGCCAGTCAAAAAATATTCGAAAAGTGGCTCTGCGCTCGACTATTTCGCTTACTCGGTGGCGAGGCATGGATTTAACTCCCTCAACAACCATTATTACTGCAAATACCTTCAATTCATTAAATCCTCTCTGTTTACTAATCTTAAATACTTTTTTAAATTTGTTAAGTCTAAAAGAAAAATTTCCACACATTCCTCTCATGTTTCTTTTAATGGCTGTGATTCCTCGGATGATTTTGAAATCTCAAATCTATTTGCTGAGTATTTCCGACGAAACTTTTTGATTGCTAACTTCGATTTATCAGAAGACTACCCATATCCTATAACTAACTCTGTCTCTTGGTAATTTCGGAAGATGACGTTTTTAAAGGGTTGAGTTCTCTAAAATATTGTTGTGCGCCAGGACCTGATGGAGTTCCATCATGTGTACTTAAATCTTGCGCTGTCGAGTTATGTGGTGTGATCTCAAAGATTTTTAACCTGTCTTTGAACTTAGGTGTTTTCCCTTCGTGTTGGAAGAGTAATTTCCTTATTCCTATCCACAAGAGTGGAAGTAGACAATTTGTTGAGAACTACAGAGGCACAGCCAAGTTGAGTGTCTTGTCCAAGCTGTTCGAGCGAATTGTGACTCACCATTTGGCCTTTGCCATTAATTCGTATATTTCTCCGCACCAGCACGGCTTTCGGAAAGGGCGATCTACAGTCACCAACTTGTTAGAGTTTACCTGTCATGTTTTCAAGGCTTTTTCTAGTGGCTCTCGCACAGATGTTATTTACACTGATTTAAGCAAAGCATTTGATATGCTTAACCATAGACTACTTATCTTTAAACTCCAAGCCTCTGGTTTCCCACCCTACTTAGTGAAATGGATAAGCTCTTATCTGCACAATAGATCCTTCAGAGTTTTGTTTAACTTCATCACCTCGGATGAATTCCCCGTTACGTCTGGCGTACCTCAAGGAAGTCACTTAGGTCCCATTTTATTTAGTTTATACATTAACGATCTCCCATCGGTGGTTAATTCCAGCCAGATCTTAATGTATGCTGATGATGTGAAACTGTTTTCTTCCTTCTCTGTTGAATCGCAATCACATCAGCTTCAAGGTGATTTGGATAATTTTGTTGCATGGTGCTCTTTGAATCTTTTGAAACTAAATCTGAGTAAATGTAAGAAGCTTTCATTCTCAAGAAGAAAGTCATTCATTACTCAGTATTTCATAGATTCGCATAAGTTGGAGGACGTCGATTCGATTACAGATTTAGGCGTTCTATTTGACCATAGGTTACGTTTTAACTTGCATATTGAGCTTTCGATTAGCAAAGCTAGGTCCGCGCTTGGTTTTATAAAAAGGTGGTCCAAGGAGCTTGATGGTCCCTACATTACGAAAAGGCTGTACATGTGTTTGGTTAGACCCATAATCGAGTATGCCTCAGTTGTGTGGTCTCCTTCATATAGGTGCTACGTAGATTCAATTGAATCTGTTCAAAAGCAATTCTTGCTGTTTGCCCTTAGAAATTTGGGTTGGGATCCGATTGCCTCTCTTCCTCCGTATGAAAATAGGTTGCTTCTGCTGCCCCTACCGTCTCTGGAGAAATATAGATTTGTTCTTGGCGTTTCCTTTCTAATTAAAGTAATAAATGGTGCTATTGACTCGCCTTCATTACTTGGTGAAATAAGCTTTAATGTCCCTAACCGCTTCTCTAGGCATTTTATCTTGGTTAAGCTTAATTAGTGTAAATTTAATTATGAGCTGTTCAATCCGCTCAGAGTCGTTTGCAAGAACCTAAATGACGTCTACCACTTATTCTCGTTATCGGACTCTTTAAAGTCCATTAAAGCAACATTGCTTAATACGCTGGTTTTACCTATGTCGTATTTAAACTAGCTTTTATCCTTAAAAAGTCGTTACGTTTCGAAAGTGAATTATTGTCAATTTATTATCGGTTGCCAGGCTTATGCATGTTTGCGATGGCTTATGGGTTCATTTGCAATTTGGTCCTGTACCGGTTGTAAGTGTGCTCCTATGCTGATAGTGTACATGCTTTTTTTTCTTTTTTCTTTTTCTTTTTTTTTCTTCTTATTTGTTTTATTATGCTTATACTCAACTTTATTGTTAATTAATATTAGTTTTGCATTAAGAGCCTATTGAACTCGACTGTTATTTGTTTAGTTGAGTTTCTAGTATAAGTGGAATAAAATAAATAAATAAATAAATTTCAATCTTTAAATGATTTTGGTCTTTTTGCTCAATCGGTGTATTTTATTTTTATATTTTATATATACTTATTTATATATTTTTTTAAAATTTTTTTTTCCAATTTATTAAAAGTATAACTTTTACTTTTTCTTTTTGATTTGCAAATCATATCCTTATAACGAATATTTATATTATAAATATGTACTTATCCCTTATATTTGCTACATATCGTATTATATTCTCAAGCAATTATCGCGCATACCATAATATAGATTATGTCTCATTTGATTGAATTAATCTCGTTTATGACGATTAACTTTTATTTTTTTTAAGTCATTCTCTTCAATTCCTATTAATTTAATTAAAGATAACTTAATTAAGCTAATGTGTTAGTCATTCAGAGTTGGCAAATAGCTGCTTTGCACATTGTTCTTTGTTCAAGATTTAGTCTGGTTAAGAGTACGGCTGAAACTGTCACCTTGGATTAAGTTGGTGCAAACACACAAATGGTAATACTATTGAGCCGTCGTTTGATACTTTGAATGAAAAATCTGAATAACTTAAAACGTATAGACAGGTCACAACATTACAATTGTCCGGCGATAACGTGCTCAGTGAAAATCTGGTAAAAATTCCCATTGCATCACTACTGATACACTCTAAACCACTTCTTAATCATTCAGATCACGTTTTAGTTCCAGATAAAATATGTAGTATTATTTCCAGTGGGCATTTAAGGTTTAGTAACAATGGAAATGAAGTTATGACGGTTGATAATTTTCTGTGCTGGATTCAAGCTTTAACTAACTAAAATCTATGTAGAAATTTCATAGTTTTACGTCGCCATTTTTATTAATTGTGTGGAGGAAAAGTCTTAGATTGCTGTTGGCGATACCATCGTAAGTTCAAGTCGTTGAATGGGAAACACTTAGAATTCAATTTAGGATTTGACATCCCAATCTGGATTTAAGAGAAGTGATTCGTGACAGAAAGCCATAGTTAGTTGAAAAGTTTGTCGTATATTATGACGTGTCCTTGCCGAATTGAAATTTCTATAACTGATAAGGAACTTTTTGTTGTTTGGAATTTGTGTTGAGACATGGGTTACTACACGAAGAATTAAATAAATATAAGTTCACAAAACTCACTATTCACAATACTTCCGAAATTGCAGGGGATAAACTAGCTAATAATATGGTTGAGGAAACTAAAAAATTGCGTAAAGAACGCTTATCGTTTCGAAGACTGCCAAGCAGATAGGCGTATATTTTCGTATGGTTGTGGAACTCCAAATGTTTTGAAATCAAGTTATCCTAAATGCAGCAAACTTTTAAAAGAACTTACCAGGAATATCCTTGGGCCGTTCAATGCCTCTAATGGCGCGCGACTCTCAACTCATTCAGTTTAGAATCAAACAGATCCTGCCGAGAGCGTACAAATACCAAGACATAATCAGTCGGAATTATTTCAAACTGTAAATAAGGTTACAAATAATCCCTTTGACAACCATTCGATTCGTACTTTTAAACTATTCCATGTTTGTTTACATGAATATAACAAAGCTAAGGCCAGAATTATTAATGCATCCTCGTTACCGTCGTCACTTTATAGAGAAACTAAACGGTCTGCCACTCGTTTGCGTTGGTTCTGGAAAACTCTTAAAAAAAATAGAAGAAAGAGGACGATATCGTTCTGCTGTTCTTTTTGATGTTTGTGGAAACGATATTAGATCATTTGTTCCTGTTGAGTTGTTTACTCAGGATGTAGTAGGTCTTGAAACTTGTGCGTCTGTTTTGTGTTTTGCCTCCAATTATGAAGAAAGGTTTCTTCAAGAAAATAAATTTCCTTCGAAGAAGTAAACAAGTTTCAAGTTGTATCGAAACGTATTCAAAAGGTTTCAATGTTCCTGCTAGGAAATTAAAAGTTAGGGACCACGACTTTAATTCAATCGAGATTTGCTTGTGTGATGATCAGAAGATAAAAAATTGAAACGAATCGTGGCTATTTGAAGACACTATGGTTTCCAAAGTTCTAATCTGGTCGAAGAACTCTTGGCTTCCGTTTCATGCAAACGACGATGACTCTGAGGAAATGGATTTGCAAAGAGAAAGATCACCGAATAACTCCTCTTCAGGTCAATTCTCTGTGGAGCAAAATAACTTGATGTTTTCAGACCTACATCATAAAGATGGTGTAAGATCTCGCAACAATAACTCGCAATGAATGCGCAACATAAACAATCATTTGTCTCAGTATTTAAGAGTATTTTTGATTTTCTCTTCAGTTAGCTTTTTATGTTGTTAATAATCTTAAAATATATACAACTACTACAGAGATTTTTTAAATCTTGAAACATTGTGTAAATATTCCGACAAATTATTTCATCCAAACTATACTTGCACAAGGTTTGAAAGAGTTAGGTGGAGGAGTGGAAATTCTAATCCAAACTAGGTTGACATTTGGCGAAATTCCATCAATTAAAACCAATGTAATTGAAAACTTCGGTGTAGATATTCGCAACGCTAATGATAATTCTAGATGGTTCATTGATATCTATTCTTGTGGTGGATCTTGTTTAGATGAGCTTAAGTTCAAATTTAATTTAAACTTACAAAAACGCTGATTTTCTTACATGTCAAGATTTAAATGTTAGACAACTTAATTGGTGCTGCACAAGAGCAAATTCTTGGGATAACATTTTCAATGAAATCACGACATTCTTTACGGTAACTGTATTACACACTAATGATCTAACCTGTATTCCATCTGCTCGAAGATGTATGCCCTCTTTGTTGGATCTAGTCTTGACTTATATACCGATGTTTATTTCCAATTTGCAAGCTTTACAAAATTTCAGAAAAGGATGGTACAACAGGTGCTTTAGATGAAAGTAGCAAGTGATTATAGAATATGAAATTGCTGCGTAAAAAACGCCACGTCATTCCGCCTCTTAAATTAAGTTTTTACAGAAAAATTTCTCGAGAATCATAGAGAATCATAGTCTCTTGTAACATAAGTTCCTGTGCGAGAAGGCATATAGTTAATTCTGCGGTATGCGAAACCGAACTCATTTGCAGTTCATATCCCACAGGAAGACAGTGATGACGTCGTTAAATGTGTAGTGCATGAAATACACCCAGGAAAGATTCCATATATAATTCATGAAGTAATACGATTTTCTAATTGCATAATTGACTCATGCATCAAATATTTTCTCAGCATTTGGAAATCGGCTAAAGTTATTCCCGTTTCTAAACCAGGCATCATCAAACGATGTGAACAGTTGTAGACCCAATAGTCTTCAGCGCTCTAAGCAATATCTTTGAAAACGTCGTTAAAAGCAAATTATAGCAAACAGTTTCTAAGAAAAAATATCATGCCAAATGAACAACTTAATTTTAGAAATCAGCATAATACTTCAGACCAGATTGTACCCACATGCCTCTAGGCTGAAAAATTTTAGGTTGAGCCGGCTCGGCCTAAACTTTACCGGCGTAGTAGTCTGATTTTTAAATTGATATCTCTTGCTTTGCCGTTTTGTGGACTTAAAATAATCCAAAAAGGTATTTTTGCATTTCTCTTTTAGATTAATTTTCTGATTTATTACCTATTCCTGCAGATGCTCTACAAGGAGTCGTTCTGCGTCCAATGTTATGTTTAATTTTCTGTTCTAACTTTTCAAAAAACTTAATGATTGTCATGTATGCTGATGACATCGTATATACTCCTAGCATAAGCTTGATTGCAAAATAGTAAACAAGTTGCAGATTTGGATTAGTATAGTATCCAATTATTTGAACAAATCTAAAATAAAATTAAAAGCATACAATGCGCAAGCCATCTTTTTTACTCGAAAAAGAAACCCTTGTTTTCTCCTTTCGTCTGTTTTGATAATTCAAGACTATAAAATTCTTTTCTCTGACCGAGTTATGTACTGACAAGTTATATTGGATAAAAAGTTAATTTTCGGTTATCATGCTTAATATAACAGAAATAAACACAACATTGCCAAAAAGATGCTACATCCATTAAAGTACAGAAATTGTAAACTAAGCATTGTAAGCAAGATTCTCTTATATTAAGTTGGTCTTCAATTGATATACTGCATGTCTGTCCATGGAGCAACTGTGCTCTGACCTACATCAAGAAAAATGATACTAAACTTGCCCAAACATTTTTCTATGGAAAGGTTACATAAAATAACAAATGTAAACTAATTATAAACAAAAATTATTAAATTACAAATTACTTATTCGACAACATTCTTATGAATGAACCCTAAAATCCAACATATTATACAAACTACTGTCTGACATTTAACTTTAATTGAACGTTTTTACTTGTAGATTTTTTTTCGCTACGTACATCATATACCTTCTACGAACTCTAATAGTCTTTATTTCCGAATTACTAATGATATAGAATTAAGCTAATATGTAATATTCTTAAATAAGTATGTAAATAATTTGTGAATTTTATTCTTTCTACAATAAAACCATCTTTGAAATATGACTTTGATATTAGTTATGATTTCAGCATTAGAATTGTAAACTTTCGTTCCGTTTCCCTGCCGTTTCGCAAAACAAAGTGTAAACATCCGATTCTACCTTTGACATAAAAACATAACATTTTAATGTTCAAGAAAAAAGATTAGGGAAAAAAACTTGGAACGGCAATTTCATGAGATTTCATGGAATTACAAACAAATGGAGCAAATAAATAAAGAAGTTATTTTAATATATAGATACATTTCATATTTTACATATATCAAAATTTTAGGCGTGGTTTTTTCTAAACACGATTTTTTAAAACACCTTCTAACAATTTTCGTTCATCCTCTGATTCGAAATTTATTAGTTATCTGAAGCACAGCGATATAGCTATGTTATTGTTTTCCCCGCATCGAAAGCATATGCTTTCGAGATCCTTGTGCAAAGACAGCGGGTTCTTCTTGTGTGGCGGTCTCTCATAACATTGATATGCAGCGGTAGTTCCAGTTGAACTTTACCTTCAGAACAAGAGATGATGTTGCTGATATGTGCCAAAATTCATTTCTACGGCGATATATTATCATTACTAATTGCTCAATTCGTATTAGGTCGAAAAATTTGGCTGTTCGTAGTAACGTTAAAGCTCCTATATATTAAGCAATACCTTTCATAGGTTGTACCCTTTGATAGTGAGCGTGTCGCGGGAACAACAGAACAAGACAATAAGTCCTGTGTCCTGTGCAACAATTAATAGGGCGGTTTTAAACGTATGGAAATACTAAGAATGTGTTTTATTGTCTATGTTAAATTATAAATTTCATTTATAGTGTAAAGTATAAAGAAATGTGTGCTTAACTTTTTTCCTGCTTGAGGAAAAAATGAACTAGGTAGTATACCTAAATGTACTTGAAAAAACACAGTTATAGTTGTTTTAGAAATTTTTTGATAGACGTGTAAACGTTTCCAGGCGTTTCATTCGTAAGAGAATAAATCAAGTTTCTTTCGCAGAATGTACAAAATATATTAGTACAGCCTTAAGATTAGTACAAATTACTAATTCCGTTCTTTGAATTCCTTATTATATATCTTCCACCAACAAAATACACTGCGTTTTCCCAATAGAAACATTGCGAAATACCAAACTTTTTAATGAACCTTCTGAAGTCTAATATAATGGTAGTAGCTAAAGAATTCAATTTTACCTCGAAGTGATCAGTTTCGCAAAGCATATGAATATTGAGTTTTGCGTGTTTTAAGGTTGTTCTCCATGAATACGATGTTTTATGAAGAAGGGTCCACGAAAGTGAACATTAGATGATAAAAATTGTCTCTGTAAACGGTTTAAAGAACACCAATGAGGTAATGTTAGCGATGTAATGCCTGGGGTAGCTCGCCAATGCACTTCAGTTATTTTGAATGAATGGAGGGCTACTACTTTTATTTTGTTTAAGAAAATTGTTTCTCATTTTCTGGTAGAATTAAACTTTCTTTTTTGGAATAAATAAACTTACTTTGATCAATGGTTCAATTGGACGGTACTTTACTGCAGGTGTAATTAAAAATCACGACCCCTTACAGTTAAATAAAAGCACCATGACGATTACACTGTCGTCTTTTGGACTACGGGGCTTGATCAAACTAAGTCGTTAGCTGAAAACAGAAATCAACGTCTTCTTGAATTTAGGTCACCCAAGTTGGCGTGGCCAACCGATAACACACAATCTTGTACTCTTAACACTAGCCCTTAAGCTAATCTTACTATATGTGAAATGCTAAAGTGCATCCTCCCTGCACAGGCATGAGTCCTAGTTTATTTGCATTTCGAATTCCTTTTTCTTGGGTTTGTATTGACAGTGGAGAGTATTGTAAAATTCAAGAATTAAGGGCTCTACGGTTGTCGGTGTATGCGTGGAGTGGATCTCTACACTGTGCCTCGAAAGTTACTGCATGATAAATCCCTACCGCTTCAGCTTCCACCATATTGTTATTATCTTGAACAACAGCAAAAGAAACAGCATTACTAATTTTAGATGCGTTGGTGTATAAAAATATCTATCCGGATAATTCTGGTCGTGCATCCTTAAAGAGTTGTTTACATAACGTTTTCGTTCCCGTCTGTACGTACGATTCGCACATAACTGATTAAAAATACAATTTATCAATACAAACATCATCGGAAGAACACTATTGAAAAGTGACATCAAAGAATTTGGCGATATCTTTAAACGCGTCCTAAAGCAGTCATCCTGAATTACAAATTTATTCATAACTTTCAACGAAACACTTATGTAACACCCGCTGTGGAATCAAACAACTCTCAACGGACCCCGCAAAAATAATCACGGAGACGTCGCTCCAATTATCAGCAACATTTTAAAGAAAACAGTAAAAAGGAACGTCGATTTTACCTTTGTTTGTGCATTTTCTGATTTAATGCTGGCGATTATCAAATTGGACAGTTTATTACAACGGCTATAGGCAAAGCAAGCTGAAAGCATTTTGATCCATCAGAAGCCGTAAAAACAAAATCTCAAGACAAAATTAAGGATTTAAAATCTATTAAGTGAACAAACAACTTGAAAAACAAATTTATTTAATTAAGTGTAACTCTTGTTAAGATTATTTGCTAATTGTTACATATCGTTAGGATTTTCATTTTTTTTTTAATGAACAGACATATACGGCAGATTCACCTTCAATCGACTTAGCAGCAAACGTTAGTTCCAGTGTTATTAATACACAGCCTGTGGATCATTATAATTTTTCTGGTGACCAATCCGGCATTGAGATTTCCGCCGCGCTGGAAAAACTTCCACAATTTTGGACAAGCGTAGCTTATTTATGCTAAGATGCAAATCGCTACTAAAGAAATTAAAAATATGATTATTACTGCATTAGACATTCTTCAATGTCCACCAAGTGGAACCAAGTAGGGCAATTTGAAGAAGATTTTGATTCAGCGACATGGTACCAAGGAAAATAGATGACTAGATAAGATTTGGTCCGATACAGAGTTCGGAGACCGTCGGCATTTTAGCGTTCGTTACTTGTTGGCTCAAGTTAGAGCCAAAATCTTTCAAAAAGGCTCTTGGTAAGAAAATTGTTGTGGCACAAAAAAATTTTAAATGAGGCATTAACAGGCTCGAATGCAGTTGGCAGATAATATATGGAGTGCAATTCGAAAACACTTTATCGAATTCACAAATCACAAAAATGCGAATATATGTGAATAATCTTGTTCACATAGCAAAGATACGGAACATTCAACAAACTAGGTAAGCTCGTTGTGGCGGCAGTAGACAATTAGCACGATAATCTGATGGCTCTTGGCCCATTTATTAGTGATAAGGCGAATAAATTACATTTTACATTTGGCGGAGCTCATATTCTAACAAAAGAAATACAGACTCTGTGCTAAGAGCAGCAAACGGATCGACTGTTATGGCTTACGGCAAGAAATTATTAAATTTAAATTAAAGACTACGGAGGGAATTTACTTTCGTTTTTACTATTGCGAATACCAATTAAATGTGCGGATTCTTTACGTAAGTAAAGTATCAGTAGGTATTAAGGATAAGTCTACGATTGATCCCCTAACTAATTTATCGGTAAATACTCTTCTACAAACTTTGTGAAGTTCAGCTACCAAGAATTTTTTCGTTGGCAATCAATACACGGAGCTACAAAAACGGTACCCACTATTTATATCAGACTACTCACAACAAATCAAATACTTTTCTGTACGTAGCCTTTACCCTTAATTAGACCTAGACGTTTAGAACTGGTGAAATACAAGGTTGTTAAGGAAAAATTTGGTTTTATAGTAAAATCAAGGAGTTGTAATTTCTTGTAACTTTTAATTTTTGTGCAGTTTATGCTTTGCTTTTGATTTGCATGACTAGCGGTCTTGTCGAAATTTTAAGAAATCTTGTCAGCGTTCCCAATAGATACCACTTATCTTGAACATGAATATGGTCCATGCTGATTTGGTCCATGTCTACCATTATATATCTATGGCGGTAGAAGGCATATAGAAGACTGCAGTTACGGCACCTATCGGGATGTTGAAATTTTTACGATACAGCAAAACGATGAAGAGTTGACAGAAATAATATAGAATAAGAGAGAGGCATTTAAGTTTAGAGCCAATTAAGGTTTTATTATTTAACATACAATTAAGGTGTGAAGCATCGCAGTACCACCCAGCAGCTTTTGTGCCTTTGAGTCCGCGAGGAATAATTTTTGATGAACTACATATCATATTTCATCTACGTACCTGGGCCATAGGTCGACTTATTTCGCGGCGTTGCTGCTGAAATAATAATAACAGGAAATTTAATATTTGGTCGAGATTGCATTAAATGTCAAAAGTCTAAAGTTATAAGCCATACACGGCCACCAATATCTAAAAATTTCAAAAGGCAGGTGTGAACACATTCATCTTGACATAGTAGCCTTTATGTCCTTCACGTAATCATAGATACCTGTTAACTATTATTGACAGATATACCCGTTGGCCTGAAGTATACCCTCTTAGAGACATTTCGGTGTGCAATAGGGGCCCGGACATTTCTTTCTCGCTACATTAGTCGTTTTAGAATGCCACTAAGAATTTCTAGCGACAGAAAAACATAGTTCACATCCAAGATGTTTTCAGACACTACTACTTACTAGGAAGTCATAACATCATTACTTCGCCATACCGCTCCCCGACGAGGAATACGGTTGAGAGATTTTATCGAATATTAAAAACGACAATTTTAGCAGTTAATCAACCTGGGAATTGGTATAATACTCTCCCAATGGCCTTGTTAGGTCGCAGATCCGTTTGCGAAGAAGTTTTACAAGCAACGCCTGCGCAAATAGTTTAACGACAAAATATGTTACTTCCTGATGAAATTATTGTAGCAGGGACAAGGAAATCATCATCCGTGTTTTTACATAAAATGAAAGACCATTTCAAAAGTGTTCGTTCAAATTTATCTCATCTTGGGGTATAAATAGAAGAGTATATATATTCAAAGATCTCAGTAGTTGTCAATATTTTTTTTAACTTGTAGGACACAAATAGTCCATTCAGAGTCCGTACAGACCGTTTAAAAGCTTGATCTTACTTCCAGCAGGTTTCCAATAACTAATAGTCAATTATAGGTAGAATCAATGACTGAGCAACAAGAATCCGTGGGTGTATAGTGTTATTATAATTTCTCAACTACAAAATTTTTATGTGTCTCAATATTCGACTGCAATACAACTTCTGATCTGAAGCATGTTGTGTTCTCAAGTCGATCTATGCAACAACACTTACAGACAACCAATGTCACTTGAAGATCTCTGTCCAATAACCAATGGCTTTAGTCAACCACATCAACCACAAAAGCAACAGCAGTGTGCGTGGTGTCTTAACCATTAATCCAGGATGCATACTTAAACACAACCATATCCACGTGTCTGGTCATCATCCTATTTCAACTACATTGTTATACACTCCCATACAGGTTTTGAAGAAATTATAAAATTGACACATCAACCGTTTTTAAGACATAAAATCATCAATCAAGAATATCCGACCAACTCAAAGAACTGGCATCTTCACAACATACGTTACGATCAATCTACGACGCTAAAATTCAAACTGATTTCACTTCAGCTCATAGTGCCAATGACGCGCATTCCCCATTAATCATCAGCACTGCTGCTATCATCATTGTTTTCTCCAGCATGTTTTTCTCCCAAAAAGTCTGTAACTGCTCAAACAATTGCCACCACAAACAATGAAATAACGCCATCGCTATATCCCATAAATCTCTCTCATATCATCTCTCATAAATGTCTCTCATAAATCTTAACCGTTCAAATTTGAACACACAAAACTATAGTTGACCGCTGGTCAATGCAGGGAAATTGCATAATTTTACTATAATTTGTATTCATTTATTCGATTTGCATTCAAATATGTATGCTTAGATTTAATATTTTTAATTTTTTTATTATATGTGCGCATTTGTGCTTCTTTATTTTGCATTCTTTAATTACTGTTGACCTTAGACAGTAGTCTCGTTCGTTTATAAGAATTGGAATTGAGACATTTTAAATGTGTCGTCGTTTATTTCTTTGCTTAATTTCAAGTTTTGTTTACACTGTAACTTTGTGAAAAACTTCAGGTGGGCGCATATATGCACGTTTGGCCAAATCAATTATCGTGTATTTGTATAATTCTGCTCTTCTATTATTATGTAGTTCTTAATTTCATTAAAATCCATATTAATTATTAGCTACAATCAAAATTTATTTTTTTGCTTATATTGTGGCATTGTGCAATTTTGTGGTGATTTTACATATTCCGTACGCCATTTACATAAAAATAATTGTACAGCTTGGCGCTGTTTTTTTCTTAACCAGAAGTACTGAACTCTTATTTCGAGGTCCGAAAATGACTTTCATTGCTTTGCTTGTAGTCTTTAGACATCTATGAACTGCAAAACACGGGCATGGTGTAATCGGTTCTACTTTATGAAGACATTAGACGACTATGCACTTCCACAGGCGACGAAATCAATTCAAGAAAGGCGATATAATATTCTTCTGCTTGATGTTTCTTATGTTTTTGTTATCGGCTAAGAAGCAAACCGATTACTCTCTCGAGTTGGTAACCGCGGAGGCATCACTTATCAAGAATTTTTGTAAGGAACATTTAAGTTTTTTTTGTTTTTATGTTTATTATAAATAAATCAAAATTGAAATAGCAATACTTGAAAGTTATAAGTATAACAAAACGGATTTTGCAGTTATAAATATAAAAGAGCAAATTTTTACAACACGAGCGCAGTAAGTTGTACGTGAGATCAATTCAAGTAGCAGTTGATAAGCGGCGAATATGTTAAAGCGATGTGCTTAAAAAAAACTGAAGAAAACGTTGACGGTAAAAGAAACCGAATTCCAGCATCTCTCACAAAAAAAAAAAGAAAAAAATTTTTTTTTTTGCTTATAATGGAAAGGGTTTAAACTATAAGAGCGTATTAAGATCTGGTAATGGTGTAATAGTGCGTACGGCTTTGTTGGTGCTCGTACTCTACAAGTCTCAGTTGTTTACAAGTTGCTGTAAAAACACATGGATGCCCATTACGGTACTGCAATTTATTTTGTTTGAAACAAAAAAAAATTTATGGTATTTAACGGATCCATGACGATGACTAGTCTTTTATAATAGAGTCGTCTGTGCCATTTTATATCTGTTCTGTAATTTGGATAAAGAATCGACTGATGCGATGTAGAATTCGTACAGAATTAGCGTTTTTAACGTGGCTTCACTTTCACAAAATATATTATTTGTTTCATTCTAAATCTCTGCAGGAGAAGCCGAGTGTACTAGAGCATAGCTGTGGCGCATGCTTATAGCACTTATTGCATCTAATGTGGGTATAGAAGTAAAATGCTTGTTAAGTGAATTCAAATTTTTCCAATAAATAAATTTTAATTTATTTAATAAATTACTAACATAATATATATATTTCTTGTTATACACATCACCGAAAGATGAGGGCTACATGCATTTTGTCAAAACGTTCGCACACCCCCGGAAGAAAGCATCAGAAATACCACAAACTATATATATTCTCGATCAGCATCAAATCCTAAGTTGATTTAAGCATGTCCGTCTGACCGTCTGAATCGATCTAAGCAAGTCTACCTGTATAACATTCGTGATGACCACTCTCCTAATTGCAAACATTGAAAATTCTTGCGCGCAGATTGATATTGAATATTTGCCAAATCTGGCAAAGGACACACTCATTTTGTAATGTAACCTGAGGCTATTTCTTCAAAAGCAAAAAAAAAGGTTTTGAGCGTTGTTGATTTTGCTCGTTACTTGTATACCACGAGAAAAAACGTTTAGAAAGTCCTTATATGCTTCTTGAATTATTTTTCAGTACCTAGAGTCGGAAAAAGCTTACCCAACATTGTAGAATACTAAGATATCACGGTTTGGCCAAAATGTCTGCGATACGCAGAAAGAAGCTAAGGGATACATATTCTTGCCCAATATCAAAACCTAAGTCCATCCAAGCACGTCTACTCTTTAGTCTATTAGTTCAGCTGGGTTTGTGTGGTAACAACTCTTTTGGTCAAAAAAGGTAAGATCCGCGGCAAATCTGATAATAACATTGAAAGTTACTGTAGATAGTTTGGTGTTAATAATAGACGAGTTTTGGGCACTCGCACTTCTATTTTCAAAAAAGTTGAGTATTTTGCTTATTATTCATATCCTAAATTGTATATAGCAATATTCCACACGTATGTACGATGTAAGTACAAAATAAAAAGAAATTGGTGATTTTTACTACATGTGTTAGAGCAAAACAGTCGGGTATTTTGTGCATTACACATTTCCTATAGCGACAGAAATTTGCATTCTCTTTGTGTTTGTACAAAAATTCTAACAATAACAACTACAACAATTTCACTCATTTCAACTTTTGAGCTTAGAAAACGCTCATTATAAATTTTTAATGATTACCATTTGCATTAAAGAGGTCTTTAAATAAATGCAATTTCTTTTCTATCTCTTGTTATCTTCAAGATAGAAATGACTTGTACCTATTTCTCCCATAAAGGGTCAATATTACTCATCATTTTTATGGAATCACCACAATAGCAAAAATGAAAAGAAGAAACTGGCATTCGGTGAAAGTGTTCCTTGATCAATTAAGAACCAAAGGTTCAAAAATAAATGTTATCTGCTGACATATATTCACACAATATGTAAGAAACTGAAATGAAAATTCTAACAATTTTTGTATTATTTCATCATAAAATTCGATCTCTTAATTATATTTCCGAACAGTTTCCTATCCAAATGTTTATTAGAATTATATGAATTTCCGATTTACTCGTTGTTCACAATTCACAATAGCATTGTAATTCAAATTTATATACAATATACATCATCGCGTTCATCGTCCAACTAGGATTGAAAATAAATTTTGATCACAAAGACTGTGGGTCAGTTCGATCCGTTTTGACGGAAGTAGATATATGACGTCGGTATTTTGATATCTAGACCGTATAGAAAAAAATTTGTTATAGGTATTTAAAAGGTGTTTCAAAATAAACAGAAGTCATTGCAAAAAATCTTCAAATGGAATACGAATTTCTTTATCTCAACTTTAATAAAATTGGCGGTTAGCTTCTCTAAAGGTGCGTATATGTATGATCATCTTGGAAGAAATAGAATTTTCCATGCTGTTAACTGAATTCTTGTGGAACCCAAGGAACTCAAAGAAGTATTGGTCAACTCATACGATTCGTCAGGTTTGTACCAAACTTTAAAAAATGCCGCTTAGCGCTTGTCACTAAGAGGTTTATAAACCAAAAATAGTATAATCGGGCTTTAAAACTAAACTAAGATTTGTCTTTCAAGCTGATAACGAAAATAAACTTTACTAGATATTAAAAGTTACAATTAACTTAAATTAACCTAAACTAAGGATTATTATAAAAATATCATTTCATAGAATTTTTATGCATATTTTGCACTGTCCATTAATTGCTTCTGCTAGATGAGCAATATAAGACAATTAAAAGTTATGCCACAAAAGCGGAATGTAAACAATAGTAAGTGGAAAATGAAACAAAAGATGATATACTTGGAATCAATTAAATTGCAACATGCACTTATTGAGTACAGTCAGTAAAAGTGAAAAAAAATTCATAAATGAACAGACACACAAACACGTGTGATGTATTGAAGTTTATAATTAAATGAGTAAAATGTACTAAAAATATATGGAACAAAATAAAATATTTGTTAAATCTAAACATCCAAGTAGCAACGAAATGAAATGAAAACATATATTGAATATGTATATGAAATCTAAATGTGGGTGAAATAAGATGATGATCAGTTACGTAGATGTGATTGCGCTTATATATGAAATTTGGATCAATGGATAGCAAACCAGATCCGTTCAGATTTATCAGGATAATTTTCTTTTGACATACACCTGTTGCTTGTGTGGATGGAGTGATGGAGTAAATCCATTAATTGTTGTGTGATAAGGGTACCTAGGTGATATTTATTGTTAATATCTTCACTTGTTAGTTAGTACAGTTCTGTTGTTGAACAAATTGATGTCACAAGAAAATATTTCAGCATCAAAGTTGTATTGCAATTGAATGTTGTGGGAAATAAAATTGTTGTAGTTGATCAAATCGCATGAAATGAGTTGATGTGCAGAAATTAAAAAGTAACGTTTTTGGCATTCGACTGCATATATCGATAACTACAATGATGTTGTCTATGGAGTTAGAAACAGGAGGTAGATCATACAATATGAATCTGTGATCATGTATGAATGGAGAAGTGATGTTAAGTACTACACAAAGATGAACAGGACCAGCCCTTGTTTTCATTAATTTGCAGAGCTACACGGAATCATCCTCAGCTGCAGGTAATTCTAAAGATTGCGGTAAATGTTTTTTTTATTTCATTTTGTAGTTGTGTTGCAGTTAGAAGCGAAGGATTGATTCTTCCATGGTGAGTGTCAATTAAGGTATACAAAATACATGCTTGTATTTTCCGCAATTGTTTCCAAGGAAGGAAATCTGCATGAATCCTGCGTTGAATAGTTGGGTTAACTAAATCTGAAAACTCATTATGCGAAATCTGTCCATCTCTATCATTTATTTGTGATTCAAGATGAGCAATGTTAGATTTGGTGGATGTCAGACTTTGTCTTAAAAGATTCATAGTAGAGTTGGCAAGTGACGTCTGATCTCTTAACAATGCCAGAGAAAATGGATCACCTTTTTGTAGACTTGTGTTTGTTGATGGTATCTAGTCAGCTTATAAAATTTCATTGACGAGTGGAAATGGCTGTTGATCCAGCATCGTCAAAATCGATACCCAGTTTTGATCCAAATTTTTGGTTGTTTACCGAGCGACTTAATGCGAGTGGAAGTATCAATAGCATTGCCAGAAGTGTGAATGCTAAACTACTTCCTGCGAATTTCACTCTTTTGGGTTCAGGTTCAATATTTTACTCTGAATTAGATTGCGTTTCGTTTGAACCCTATTCTGGGTTATCATGAATAGGAAATAACGCAAGGCAGTGTATTGGACATTTCGGAATTCCCTATGCTGTTTTTACGTCAGCATGTCGGATTGATCCATCATTTGCTGGATAGACGTGTGTGAATCGACCATTCGAATGGCTGTTTTATAATAAAAATATGGTTTTCTTTGATGATAACCACGTCTCTTGTTTTGATATTGGGAGATGATTTCTTCCACTTTTGTCCTTGTTATAGCTTATGCCAATATTCGGCGGACAGTTGATTTCAGAATTTGTGTTTAAGATGAGACACGAGTACCCATTTCGACGGAGGTGGTAGTTTCTTTCAGCTCGCTGTACTGTCTATACGAACTGTGGGTGCTTCAGCAACTAATAGAGTTGCGGAATATCGAATGGAGTTTTACATATGGGTATTGAAGGACGAGAATTCAAAATAACTTTTATCTCGGCAATTACAGTTTCTAATTGTTCGTATATTAGTGATGCATTACCAACACTATGAATTAGAAGGTCTTGTGCCGATTTCACCTCTGCTATTCCATTTGATCGGCATGCTAATGTTACTGATTCTTTTTCCTTGTTGAAAAATGTTGAGCTAGTTAATTTTGCCAATGTAGGCGCTAACAACGGGTGTAATATATGTTGAGGGAAGATTTCCCATTATCTGTTGACGTAATTTGGGGCGAGCTTTGTTGCATTGCATGCAACTCTGTAGGGTTGCTCTTGCAGTAATTTTTCGTTATATTAGCTAGAATCTCTGGCTCCTAATAGCACTTGTGGGCTGCAATCTTTGATTTCATTATACACCAATTTGGGTAAAACTTTACTATCACGTTATTATAGGAAAGGACCATCGGATGTTTTGCTTCATAGGGTAGACTTGACTTTTCTAATCGTGCTCTGACCCGAATGATTTCCGTATCATGAAGGAAACGAGATAAGCAACACTAATCGAACTTAGTTTTCCAGTTTCTTAATGGTTCTGAAATTTGCTTAATTCATCTTTAAAATAATAATTTTGCATGTCATGTTTTATCACTATGAGCGCTGCTTCGAATACCACAGTAGTCATCAAATCGGGCATCGAAGAATTTTTGATAAACGACAATCAAGAAAAACGGAGAACGTGTGAAATTATTCGTTGTAAATTGCTGAATGAGCCCTTGCGTTTGATGTTATACCCAAACTCGTAATTATTTCTCGTTGCCAACATCACAGGTGCGTTTTTCTTCCTCTCAAGATTTTTAGGACTTTATAAATGTGGTACCAATAGTTTAGGCCAACATTTTGGGCTTCGATGTTAACGTAATAGTCCCAAAAAGCATGACTCACATTCTGACAAGACTTCTGTCGACAGGCCTCTTGACAGGACATCTGCTGGATTGTACTTTGGTGGTATATGCCACCACTGCTCTGGTAGAGTTAGCGTCTGAATTCGTGAAATTCTATTGCCAACGAAAGTCTGGAATGATGAGGACTGAGAACTTGGCTTCCTATATGCATTTATCACCTTTTCTTTCATCACGTACTGCCAACTATGCTGTAAATGATGTGGTCGATCGAGTCCATGGTTTGGAATTGAAATTGCAGAAATAGTAGCAGGTGCTCAATGATGAGTATCTCTTTAGTTTGTTTTAGAGATTGTTCAAATCTTATGTGCAGATTGCAATCTAAGTTCTTGATTAAAATCTGCAGTAATAAGGGGCTCTAAGTGTCTGTTCTGTTTCCAATGTCTAATGCTAGCAAGTATTCCCTGGTTCTATCGTGAAGATTTTTAATTGACGCAGCTTTAGAAGCAGTTGATGGTTGATTGCTTGCTTTTTCTTTCTATGGTATCAGAAACCAAGTCTCTTGTCAATAATAACACCCAAAATTTTTAATTTATCAAAAAACTCCAATTTACATCCTTCCATTTGAATTCTCATATCTACGATACTAAATTTCATAACTTTCAATTTGGACATATTCAACGGCAAAGAGATAGATCTCACCCAACATTGAACTCCGTCTTAATCCCTTGACTAAGTACCATGAAGAAATAATTGGATACCGATTGCAAAACCGTACACCGAGTATACTCCCAACTCATCAGCACTAACATGGTTATTCAAGTACATTGAAAACAATACTGAGCCGAGAACGGATCCTTGAGTCACTCTAGAGGGATCTAGGGATGAAGGTGGGAACCTACTCTATGCGTGATTAACGACCTTTAAAAGACAAATTGATTCCTGCCCGACAAATCGGACTTTATGAGCAGAGACGAACATAAATCCATTATTGAGTTTTTGCACCATCTTCTGGTGATGAATTCGATCAAAACTTTTGGACAAGTGCAATGGTACTACAATAAATAAATTTTATCTTATAGATGCAGTAATTCCAAGTAATGTACATGACGCGCTGCGACCTTGTTGTACCCTGTTTGTCGACCATTCAATAAGTAAAATTATGCAATATGCCGAGAGGTTTGAGACATTATAACATGTCTAGATACCTTCGGCAATGTAGGCAAAATACTTGTGAGTCTTAGGTTTCCAATATTGAATGAAACGCCAGTTTCATCTATCAGAATAATTTTTGCAAGCTTCCAGTGTTATGATGATGCAGTTAAATACATATAACACAGGCTTACTTACTAAAGGGATAACTATTTTTAGAAATTTCAACGAGGTTCCATCAACACTACAAACATTTAATATAATGTTACCAAACGCAGCTGACGATCACTAAGACATGTAAAATAGGGGCATCGGAACTAACGTTCAAACCATATAAGAAACACTTATTTATGGGGTCAACATATACATCAATGTCATCGTTGACTGAGTCACTATTGCTAACCCTTCATTGATTCATTTACTCTTGGAATCGACAATGTTACATTTTCTGCCAAAATGGCTTTTCTTCTCCATGTAGTTTTTTAGCATTGTTTCTATACTACAAATCACATTCCATTTGTAAGATGTAGGGTCTTTAACGTAAGCTTTATTTGCAATGTCTCTAAGAGATTAAGTTGGGAAAAAAACAGAATTACTCAATATAGAAACATTGTGTCAAAGACTCAACTGGTTACATATAAAAAAAGTGTAAACATATATATATTACAAACAATTCATAGACCAGTAACATTCTTGGCTCCATACTCGACAAA
Organism: Glossina fuscipes; assembly: GCF_014805625.2. Taxonomy (NCBI): domain Eukaryota; kingdom Metazoa; phylum Arthropoda; class Insecta; order Diptera; family Glossinidae; genus Glossina; species Glossina fuscipes. The sequence continues at coordinate 156,959 of NW_024003102.1, forward strand.
TTCATTGCACCTTAAGCCTACAAGTCAAAAAACAATGTCATAGTGAGAATGACATTCACTTCAATTAAAATAAATGTAAAAAAAGGAAGAGCAAAGAATATAAAAATTCAGCAATAAAAGTAAATATAATAGTTAATCAAAGGAAAGCGTAAGTGAATATAATGGGAAAATAATAGATAAATTAGCAACCGAGCAAAGTATAGTACTTCATGTATGAAAAAAAAAAACACAATTTAATAAGGATTCCTTAGTACGATTTTACCGTAAAAACGTTAAAATTAAGGCATAACCAAAATTGTTGATATTTCTTCCTCAAATTAAATACATCTAATATAATATCAACTCCTTCCGTTTCTGTATGTACAGCTGGAAGTACAGCGTCATTGCAAAATTTGTATCCAGTAATCCGCTTTCCTCTTTTCAATTTGCGTCAGATATAATGAAGTTTACGGACTATGGGTGTGAGGTGATCAATTAAAAAACTTGTTTTATGAATATCAGCCCGTCTTATTGTTCCATTACGTATTATAATTTTAATAAGTGACTTGCGTAATGTTTTTCACTACAGAGTCTCTACTTCGTTTTCATCAGATTTTGTTTCATTAGTCTCCTTGACGAAATTTTATTGAATCTTCAATGTCTATTCATTAAACGAACTAAGAACACCTATTTTAGTTTGGATTGTGTGGTCTTCTGAGTTTTTACGACATCGCTCGAGTCTCTTGTTTATATATCGATTGATTTCGATTGATGAAGAGCTATTTGTAATTGATTTCAATGGCATTCCGATTATTTATCTTCAGCAAAATTTTCTTGTCAAATTATTGCGCTGCTTAACGCCTTTAGCGTTTTTTCTTTCCTCTTTGATGATTTTTCTTTGTTCATATTTTTTAATGAAGAAATGTGTATCACGTATATGATTGAAATTAAAATGTTTAATTTCTGTAAATTCGAGCACCTTCTAGAGACAAATTTGTTGATTTCAAATTTATTAAGTGCTATGATAAAAATTTATAGCATTGGCACTATTTTATATAGAATTTTAGATCTATTTATATGAAATGATTAACCCATCTCTTCTAATTCGTTTTAATATATCTTTACCTATCTATTTTTTTCTTTGCAATTCTCTAAAGTATAAATCAAATCTTTTGTACCAATTTAGCTGCTATTGCATCTGTACACACTAGATACCTATTTTTAGGGTTTTGAGTCACCTAGTCAACTGCGTCTGTGATTATTTATGATGAGCTGGCTACATTCAAAATTGCAAAGGAAAGTCCACCATTATTTCATATAGACAAACTCGATCCTCTTTTTTTTCTTGCGTTTGCCCTCTCGTGCTATCTTGAATAATTTTCTTTGATTTTATCACAGCAAAAGATTGAAGCTTGTGATAAGAACATGGCAAATACAGACTGATAGATCCCCTCTACATTCGTAAACACTACAACTTGTTAATCAGAAAATGTGGTCTAACGATAGTGCCACAAGTTCATCAGATACGTATTTTTACCGCGCATGGACATAATAGCTACACACACTAGGTAGTCAGCAAATATGGATTCCTTACTTAGAATACTTGGTATTTTCTATTGGTTTTGGGAAAAATAACATGAAAAGCGCGGTATAATCTCCGTCAGCGCAATAAGAAAAGTTCGACGTTCCTACGGCCCTGCAAATGTTTTAGTATGTATAGATGTTACTTCATGATGTTATCTTCAAACTTTTTTTTGAAAAAGTACCCGTGTGCACCCATGCCCATTAAATATGAACCAATGACAAAAAATATGGAAGCATTCGTGTTGGTTTTGGGCGTTTTTAGCAAAATCGGACCATATTGCAGTGAAACTATTCAAGTTAAAAAAAATAAATGAATGGACGTTTGTGAATAAAGTTTCAAAGATCCATTTTTTATCTGTGTTAAAATTATTCATAAACAGAAGGCATGACAATCTCTTAATACCCGCTACTGCTTTGCTTCCATGTACAGATTTTGTATTGTAACGTTTACAAAGCACAGCAATGCGCAATAAAAACTCTGAAAAACACATACATATATTTCTTTCATCTTTAGAAACACCTTCTTGCTTATTCTACTTCTGGAAATATCCGTTTACGACTTTGAAATCTTATTTAAAACAACGTCTTCTCACATCTTTGTCTCCTTACAACATAAGTTCGAAAATCAGGGAAGTTAGTCCAGTATGTACTTAAGAAAACACAATAAATTTGTAGTCTTTTTCTTGATTTACATATCGAAGATATTGTTAACTTCTTTATTAGAGTCTGCTTTAGATTCCAAGTTCAACTAATTCAAGTTCAACTAACGCAAGGGTTTGCCCGCAGTTATCTAGAAACTAAATATAACACACAACACGCAATATGAAGATGTTTTAAATTGTAAACTTCTAAAGATCCATAAAATTGTATAAAGATCTGCTTTCAAATCGCACATCGCATCAAATATTAATCCATTTGTCTCTGAGTTGGTAGAAAATACTTTATAGCATGTCCATTAAGGTGTATGTACGCATGAGTAAAACAGGTAAAAGGTATTCTTGTATATACATATATACCTATATATATATCGATATCTGTACAACAGCATGTTCCACGTAGTTCACGTTTTATGGAAAACAGGTGAAAGAATTCGTCAGTGTAAAGCACCGCTTACGCTGTCATTCGAACCATCTGAAAATTATATTAATTTGGTATGGCAATTTAAGTAATATTGTAGTTTGTATTGCTCCATTCTTTTTTTTTTTTTTTGTTCAAGCCAAGTTGCGCTGCTCTTAACGTTACTTTTACTAAATGCAAGCAATTTGAACGTATTGTGCTTCGGAGCCAAAAATTTCTTTCGTTTTTCTTTCGTAGTTTTGAATGCTACCCATACGGTTTATTTAATTCAACGGATTTCTGCGATGTTTTGCGAAGAAAATTCGTAACAAAATTATGGAACGGATGGAATGGAATTTGCTATTGTTGGATTTGTGGGTAGGAATGTCATTTCCATACTTGTACATAATCCAGAATGTCTAATAACAAAATTTTATATAAAATATCTTGAAATTGTAAAAGCTTTGAAATTCATAAACTTTTCGATGCATTTTACAATTACTTTTCATTCTTAGTGTAGAACGACGGTATTTACACAGTCGCTCAATCTTTGGCAATATTTAGTGTTGCATGTTTTAGATTTTCGTTTAAGACGCTAATAGATGTGTTAAGAGGGCATTAAAGAATTGTTTAAGAATTGTTTTATTCTACGCAAGCGGTGATTGGTGAACATAGCATCCAAATTAAATGAAATTTCCTCCCTTATATCGTAATAAGTTCTACTTACCGCACCCTCAGTTTAATTATTATATGTCTTATCCGATGTAAATGAGAGAGAACCTTTAAATATTGTACCGTGCTTAAATTTTCTAAATAAAATAAGAATGAAAAAAACATTTTTTTTCTTTTGAAATAAAATTAAACCATCTGTTAAGAAAAGTAGTCACATCTATTAAATAATTCGAGAGACATACACGTGTATGTGCACCATCAGCAAAAATTAAAATATATGCTTAATTTACGTCAAAATAAAATAACAATAGTTTTTAAAAGATTAGTGGTAGAAAATGGTATATAAACGTTGTTTGTGTTTTGTGTAAAAAACCAAAATTGCTATCATGTTAATGGTTGCGTATCATCTAAATATTTAAAGACAACTTATTCTTGACGATGGTAGGAAGTTTGAAAATGTTGTGAATTAATTCCATATTAATTAATTCATTATCTTGTGTAATTACCAAATGCGCATGCAAGATGAAAGTTTCTTCTTGAAATTTATATACAAATAAATTTATTTTTTGTATGTAGAAAATTGCGGTGGGTCGTCCGTTTTACTTAAGTCTTCTGTGACCTTCAAAAATATTCGCGCTATTCCAAGTTGACATGTGTTGAAGTAAGTATAAAATTGACGATGATAAGATGTTGAAATTACTTAATTAGAGATTTGTTTTGCAATTCGATCTACGAAATTCAACCAATAATACCTAGTGTAACCTTTTCATCTAACTTTTCTTACATTAAGAATTCGAACACTAAACCGGTACACAGGTGAATTGCGAGATCGGATTACAAAAAGTACTTGTGTATACATATTATCCTCCTATGTGCAGGTTCAACTGAGTGACGTTATACACTACAAATGTTCTGACTTGAAGCCAATTTGAATAATTCTGGTTAAGTGCTTTGCATTAAAGTTTTGGCTCTCATTTTTTTGTTATTTTTTCTCCATTTGTACGGAGCTTCGCAAAAGACTCGAAAGTATATTGGCAGCATGCGAATGCCTTCAGTGAAAGAAATGTGAAACCTGGTTTTCAACTAGAGCATGTTTAACAGACGACACTATTACTTTCTTTTACAGAATCTTAATTCTATAAAGTTTATCAACATTGTGTAAATGAAATTTTTCTTATGTCAGGCTTTGCCATGGTTTTGCAATTGAGATGTTTCTTACTTCTTTTTGGTTATTACATCGTTGCTGGAGCGATAGTAGTTCTGCCAGGATCTTCTTCTTCAGCATCTACACCGTCCTATAAATATCAGACAATATCGTCCAGCGAAAACGACGACGATTTCTTGTCGCAAAAAGGTATAATCAGAAATATGCTTTTCAATACAATATATTTTTGTATTTGTTCTTTATAGACAATATTCTAGAAAAATCATACCATGGTCTAATAAGAGAAAACGAAACGTCAGTTGAAATAACACCACTTATTAAAGTAGACGAAGAAAAAATTTGCAATTTTCAAATTGTAAAAAAGCCTTATCATGAGGTGCCGTTCCAAATTAACTTGATTAACAACTTGGGCGTGCTTAAAGCGCATCGGAACCTCAACTGTGAGAAGCGTAAAAGCTATCACTTCGAGATTGTAGCAGTGTTCTGTGATGGAACACATTCTGCTGCGGCAAACGTTCACATAACTGTCATCGATGTAAACGAGTACGCGCCGACGTTCCTGCAGCCCTCTTATGTAACGGAAGCTGATGAGGGAAGACTCTACAAGGAGATAATCAGAGTTGAAGCAATCGACAAAGATTGTACGCCTTTATATGGAGATGTCTGCAAATACCAGTTATTAAACGGAGATCAGCCATTTTCCATTGACAACGAAGGTTCCATAAAGAACACTGAGCCTCTATCCCATAAAATTTCACATAATTATATATTGTCAGTAGTAGCTTTTGATTGTGCGATGAAACAATCGAAACCAATAATGGTTAGCATAAAAGTGCGGAGAATGTGTGAAGCGCGATTTTTGGGCATACCCGAACGCATTGACTATACGGTAATTAAATGTCAACATGTTCGTATTAAATAAATGTTTACCATTTGAATTACTTCTCTTTAGGCCTCATCGACAGAAAGCTTGTTTTTATTTCCAAACGCCCGTTTGGAATTATGTGGCATGTTATGCGAAAAACCCAATTTAAACGTAAACATTGTATTAAAAGTAAGGAGATCAATATTGAAAAACAAAATGCTTTCAATTTAATTTCAATTAATTATAGACTAAACATATTTCATTTGGTTGCGATCGTGATATAAGTAACTGTTCTCGTCATTCTGACTTGATCGATCTTCTTCCGCGAAGCACTGATTGGACGAGTGATCTAAGCTATGATGAAGGACCGGAACCTATATTTCACTTTGACGGGTTTTCTGGCGTTCGTGTACCCAATAAAATTTTGTCATATCAAGATTTCTCTCAAGGACCATTCAGCATAGTGACAATTTTTCGTCACTTTGTTGAGACTGGCCCAACGGCTTCCAATAGGCATATAAAGGAACATATTATCTGTAACGCCGACGATCATAAAATGAATCGCCACCACATGGCACTCTTTGTGCGCAACTGTCGTTTGATCTTATTGTTGCGCAAGAACTTTAACGAAGGAGATTTGAATATCTTTAGTCCAGCGGAATGGCGATGGAAAATACCGCAGGTGTGCGACAACGAATGGCATCATTATGTGCTTAATGTCGATCAAAACTCTAAAATCGATCTATATATTGATGGCCTACGTTTCGAAAGCTCCACTGAAGACCATCATAGTAATCCAGAAGTAATTGACGATTGGCCACTGCATGCAGCTCACGGCATCAATACAACACTCACTGTAGGTGCCTGCTACCAAAGCTCTGAAAATCATCTTAAACACGGCTTTAATGGTGACATATCAGAGATTAAGATTTTGCTAAATAGAGTATTTTCACCAACTGATGTCGAATGCGGTACTAATTGTGCGGAGCACTTGTTGCCTCCGTTCGGCAATTTTTTAGATCCCGAAACACAAATACAATGTAACACTCAACTTAACGAAATTTATATTGCGGCTCACAATAAAGATCATTTGGAACAACTGCTTCAGCGCATACAATACATTAATACGAAGGACAATCCTACAATAGGTCGTCGTAATGTTGAATTACGTACCACTCTGTTTTGCATTAATCAGACCACCATACGTTTGCCAACCGTAGAAACTTATGTTATGGTTAATGAACCTAGCAATACGCTATCTTTAGCAACTGCTTCATTCCCCAACTCCAAGAATAGATCCACCAACGTTAACGTCCACAGATCAGAGCGGCCAGACCAGATAGGAAGACCTATTGTAACACCAGCACCTTTTCTGGTGTCTACGCCAAACCACAAACATCTAGTTAATAATAATTTTGGGTCCAAAATTCATTATGAACAAGGATCTGTACAAATCGTTATAAAAGGTGCGATTTAATATCATTTGATTGCTTTGTTTTTCTCTGTTTTGTCGAATTACACAGGTAATTTTATACAGAAAGACAACATAAAGCCAAAGCAAGAAAATTGGTCGTACATTCTTCGTAATCGTCTCGACTGCACATCCACTTGTTTATCATTGCAACATTATGTTAATATGTTTCAATGTGACTGTTCCCATTCTAATTTCGCAATTTTCGCAAAAATATCGATTGCGTTTTAGGGGATTACGAGAGCCCTATTAGCTATAAGGAAAATTTGGAAACACGACATATCTACCGTTGTTCCTTACCAGTTTATAGCGAAAATGAATAGTAGTTTATTCGTATAAAAGTAAATATTTCATCTGCAAAGATGTACTGCATTCTTTCAAGCTGTTACTGAAATAACTTCTGTCGGTTGAAATTGATTGCTTCATGAAACGAAGATGACGAGTTCAATTTTTGCTAAATTTTGGATGTAGGGAACTAGAATATTAGCGTTTGCACTTTATACATATCAGTTTTTGTCAGCTTTCGCTCACTGTATATTAAAGTGTGATGATATTCTAAATTAAAGAAGAATGTAGCTGAAGCTATGGGAATGAATGCATTAGCTTGTACTGAATGTTCAGTAAGTGGTAAAACAGTTTGGTAGTAGATCACGAGATTTCGGCCAAAGAGTTTTAGTCTTGAGAACAACTAAGGCTCTGCAGCTTCGCGGGAGGTGTTGGAGGGAGAAGTTCAAAGTTCAGCAAAAACTCAAAAAGGCCTTGCCGTACAGTTAAAAATAAGTCAGCATTTCATTTTTGGCTCGCGTTCGTAGATACAAATCTCAATATCTCGTAGCAATCCACTTCATGACTGTTTGACAGTCTGAAATCATCTTTTCACACACATTATAAAAACCAGACAAACTACTTTTTGTATCGCATAAAGCCAAACACAGCTGAACCACTAATAACGTTACTGATGTGAAATATGATACAGATGTATGTGTGACTGCTATGGATTTAGGAAAGAAGTATTTCTGATGTTCAATATAATGGCGTTGTTTAACTCGAATATTGGTCTTGCTTTTTGTACGTAGCATTAAAATGAATCGCTGAGACACAGCAATTTGAATCAAACCCATTCACTCAAATTATTATTCTCCGTCGAAGTCTTGACATTCGGCACCAAAGGTCAAATTAACACGTAACTGTAAATTTTAATTAAGCGATCAGATCTTTGAAGCCAAATAGTTAGATAAGATATGAACAACGTTGCACATTCATAACAAACTTTATATGATCCCGCCTAACACGAATTGTCATAGATGTCACAATAATGAACAATCTTCGAGCAAAATAAGTCTGCATGGAAATATTGGGCAATATGTACAGCATGTAACTAAAATATATGATTATGTTTTAATTCAAAATGAATGGATTTTAAAACTATTTTGACCTTATCAGATAATTGGAAAATAGTCTCAGTTGAAATTAATCCAACCAGAATAATTTTTGCCCATAGTCAAAAAAATTAAGTAGACCCACTGGAAAGAATCCCAAAGTTTCGTATTTTTAGGTATTTAAGAAAGGAGTTCGATTTATTATTTACAGTTCCATTTTTTTCTGATATTTTTTTATGTATGCACACCAATATCATCCATAATTTTTTGCTTTTTACTTTATTAGGCAACTCAAACAATTTGGTAACGTATCCAGAAATAAAGCGCGGTGTGCATATTTTGGGAACCGTTAATGTTAGTGTAATTAGTCTTATTGGTGAACGCATTTCAGCTGAATTGCAGAGCTTGGACACCTGCAGTGTTATTGTATTTCCTTCATTAAATCCTGACCATGAAGAAATAGAGATTGATGGCGACGAGACCCTCTCTACTACTTTGGACATTAAGACTAACATTAACAAAGATGGCGTTGAAATGATTGGAACTGATAGTGTGGCTAACTATTTGTATGTACTAAAAGCGTTAGTCTACAGTAACAAGAAGCCGGCCTATTACTTAAATCGGGTTTTTAAAGTGGCTTGCTCCCAATTGAATTTACAATACAATACAGGAGAGTTTACATTAACTTTAACAGTTCTGCACCCTAAGCAGATACCCACTGGTGTTCTAGATTCACCAAAGACCACACCTAATGCACTGTTGGCTTTTTCGGCTGCCCACACAGATTATGGTAACATCAATTATGCTGGTATTTAAAAATTAAAATAATTCTAAACTCTATACTTGCCACTAGCGAATCGGAGGCTCTATATTTTGTTATAATTTTATAATACAACAGACTGTTTGTTTGTTAGTTTATTATCTTCTCAGTTAAAATTGCTCGTAATAATCTGAAGAAGGCACCGGGTTTTTGAAGGTCTTTAAGATTTAGTTTCAAATGCTTCTGCTTTCTTCCACAATTAGTGATAGCTTCACAGACTGACTTTTTTATATATATTTACATGGGTCTCTTCGTTAATGGTTTGTATAGGAAGTGGAAAAAAAATCACGAACCAATTTTTTTCACCCCTCTATTTAGATAACAAAATTTTCTCACATGCCATGTCACAACAGCATGACGCACAAGAACCCCAATCAAAATTACACTCCATTGGTCACAAAGGTTGGTACAGCTATAAATACTTTCTATGCTATCATTAATTTCATTCGAATATTACCTTATACTTCGCAGCTGGAAGTTCACATCCTACAACGCTAATTATACTAGTTTGTGTGTTTTCGGTTATCCTTTTGAGTGGAGTATCCATTGCTCGCTTGAAAAATAGTAACAACCATAAATACGCCGAACGTCATCAACCTTGTCCAAAGGTCTGATTATATATAGCAAGTTAAAAAAGTAAGATAATATTTTTATTGTATTTTTTAACGCTTGAACAGATTGCTGACGAAGGGCTTACCTGGGATGACTCAGCTTTGACAATTACAATAAATCCCATGCAAGGAGATGCAATTTCTGAGGAGAGTTCCGATTCCGAAATTTCGGAATCAGAAGATGAAGAAGGTAATAAAATAAATTCTAGGAAAGGCTTTCACTAAAACGTTCTTGTAACGTGATATTTTCACCTTTCAACAGAGGTGAAGCCGTCTTGATCAGGGTTCGTTAGAGACTATTCACGTAAGAGAGAAACTACACACCTTATTTAATTCCTTTTTCTTTTTGTATTGCGCGTTACTGCACGAACTTTATAATTTTGCCTGTAAGCCCGAATTTGAGTGGCTGGCAAACATGTTGCGCTTGTTTTCCTAACTAACTCGCCATACTTGTTCGTGACAGTAGATTGGTAAGCAGAGCCTTCAGGTAACTTATTTGACTTGCCGACCGCTATGCTTCAGCAGCTGGTGATTGAGCCTTCGGTAAACGAAGTTAGTTTTCTCACTACCTTACGTACTCTCTAACTCTCCTACGTATTCTAGTCCTTTTAGGTGGTAAATAACGGCCTTCGGTTAAGCCGGTTTACCTTCTTTCCACATACGGACGGGTGTCTTAAGATTGACAACAGAGCCCTCTATTAACCCAATCAACTCTGCATCCCTTTACAACCCACTAGCCTAATGACTAAATTCGCTATTGACCAACTACAGCAGGTTGGATGAATTTCCTATGCTTAGATTAGGAAGGCAGCCCATTTAATTTTCGCAAATTAAACTAAAGGCTTAACCGCAGTTAGGTCTGTTACTGACTTAAAATTCACTGCACAAACTATGCCTTTTCTATCATCACTGCCAGAAGCACCCACAACATATAAATTCAGGAATATACCGGGAATATACAATAAACACAATATATACAATGCATAAGACCCAAAATGGATATTTTAATACAGTATCTTTTTTTTTAAAGAAAGAATTGAATGCATACGCAAAAGAATTGGATGTGTAATAATTTAAAAAAATGGGATGCTAATAGCATGAAAGCTAATATTAATATCAGTAATGATAATAAATAATAAATCAATGATAGCAGGATTTTATGAAAATGACAACTATTGCGATAATCCATCCAAGACAATGTTACGATATTAAAAACATGTATATAAATGTAATATGATAATATCTACAACAATATATACAAAAGTAATGTGATGATATCAACATACATATACAGTAAAAGTTCCTTATTCGCGCTTCCTTCAATCGCGTTTTTACTGTTCGCGGATTAAAAAAAATTACAAAAATTGCTACATTCGCGGTTTTATATTTTTTTATTTGCGGATCTAATAAGTACATACATAATAAAAGGATTCCAATAGGTATCCACATATTTCGTATTCACGGTTTCCGTACTCGCGGCACACATACCCCGCGAATAAAGAATTTTTACTGTACATATATATACATATATATATAAGGGTAATATGAAAATATCCACAATAATATGTATGAGAGTAGTAATAATAATGATGCGAACAAACATAATGTATCAAGGCAAGATGATATCAATCGTAACAATTTATAGAAGTAATGGCATCAACACTAGGAAAGTGTCGACGTGAAAGCATTAATAAAGATAAATGTAAACAAAGTTAGAATAGCAAGATACAGGTTAGCAAATAGGCGGTCTCATGAAAATGTTATCAGTAGATCATTTGTATACACAACAGGTAATTTCTTTTGTTATGGCCTTTAGGACCATACTCCTAAATAGTAATAATAGTTTGCTCTTTCCCCATTTCTATCGTATCATGATCGATAAGAAGAATAGTATATAGTAACTTTAGATCGCTTGGGTATATTAAAAGAGCATTTGAGAAATCATGAATATAAACGATCATAATTATGAAGATTGTGATTTATGATTGTGTAATTCTCCCTATGGGATACAATTAAGTCGGCGATTAAAAGGCAGATGTTGACAGCAAAACCAAACATGACTGACTTTATTTCGTCGCATCCTAATATATAAGCAGCTTAAACAATATATAAAGATTCAATCGAATTTTCCACTGACTTGAGTCACAACCAGAATCCACCACTGACTTGAGATTATAAAGGTCATTCAAATTTCAAATTGCGATAATTCTTAATTTTATAAATGAAATAATACACACCTACGTCCAATTACGTATATCATGGCCCTTTCATTTCACTTAGTGGCCTTTAACTAGTTGTTTTCTAATTCGTATCGCTGGCATATGGAACTGACCGTTTTGAAATATATAAGACCATTTAGTTGTTTATTTCGTTTTCGTATCGTCTTACACGACAAAAAAAGCTTACAAAAGTTTTCAACAAACTAAGCCAATTCATTTTTCTTACATATCCGTTGTTTTCTTTTCTGTTATGCAAGTGGAACTTTGTCCACAATAAGTTCTATAGCATTAAGTATAAGTTTCTATTTGTTTTGCTTTCTTTGCAATGTTCGCAGTATTCACACAGGGATCTTTCATCAGAAAATGAACTGGATTAAAAACAGTTTCACTGGTTGGATCATGCGAATTTGTTGTATTGTTAATTTTGCGAAAGTACAACATTTTTTAAATGGTATTTTATCATAAGCAAGTTGACTTGATCTATCTACGTAGCTATTAATAATATGGTATACTTGCTTATTCTATAACGTTACAAATGCAAAAAAAATAAAGCGCATTACAATTCATGCCATTTATGTGATGTACACAGCCAAAGAAAATCTACAAATAAAGATATCCGATTTAAATATCACAGCTTTGCTTATAAAATAGGTTATATATTAGGACTTACAAAAAGTTAATTTCTTCGTAATTTGATTATTTTTGTTTTCAATGGGCCTACATTTCTGATTTTGTTGAAATTTATGCTAGGAAAATTGTTGGGCAAATTTAACTTCATTTTCAATAATGTATTTTGGCATATTTGCAAATTTTTAAAGTGGGTTAATCAACAGTTACGCCATTCTGGACTGGCATTTAATATAACCAATTGAAAACCAACTTTACGTAGGAGAATCTTATTTACAGCACTCAGTTTAGAATACCGTACTTCTTTTCGATGTGCTGAACATGATTGCGGAAGATTGATTATATGTGCAGTATAACTCTCAAGTAGCTAACATCAAGTATCTGATCAGGAAAAGAAATTTCATGACCTTGAATTGGCAAAATAAATAAAGGGAGAAAGAAAGGGTTTCGAGTAACAAAGGTGATTTGAGTCTCTTCTGCATTTAACTAAATTCGCTCTTAGTTACATAATTAAACAGAGGCCACCATCGCATAACATGATGTTTGTAAAATATTGAACGCGGTACAAAATTTGTGATTGTTATAAAACGGTTATATTATATCAAACGGTTATATTATTTCGAAGTTTCTTATAACAGGGTTTCGATATAACACAAAACAACAACATGATACACATTGCTTTGATATATATTACATCTAAGCTTAAACATATTTTTCTATTTTATGCATTAGTTAAAATAACTAATTAAAAAAGTTTCATGTAACACGGTTTCGATATATCATAGTGGCAAGCAACGTCTATGTTATATAAATACAAATATCTAGTATGTCATAACCAAGTTATTGCAGTAAATGAATACTCATATTCTTGTAGTATAGAGCAACGTGGAAATCATTAAGTTTCGGGAAGAAAAGAATATCGAGTAAAAAATTTTAACCGGAATAAATCCTTACGGAACACCTGCAGAGATAGAAGGCAAATCAGCGTATCGATCTAAACGAGGAGCGCCAAAATGTTTTTTTAACACAAAGCTTTGAATTAATTTAACTTCGCGAAGCGGAAAACCACTAGATACAATTTTAAAAACCAAACCACTATGGCAAAATTTATTTCAATGCGAAAGACAAGTCAGTTAGAAGATTCTTTAGTCTCGACTTTGTTTGATTTGCTTTCTAAACCAAAAGGTTCATTTGGAATATTTTCCTTTCACAAGTGTTTCAAAGATCTATCGTAGAGAACTCAACTGTTCAGTAGGTAAATAACCGCTAACTTCATTTGCTAGTTTGCTTGGCTTAAGTCAATACCCGTATACTCGAAATATAAGAAACTTCACCGATAAGTTAACTATGTAAGTTAAAAATTTGATTCCTTCATGGGGAATGGTTTCTCAAATTATATTTTCGTTGTTATCGAAATCTGGACACTTTTTTGGGCGCATTTCAAGTACCAACGACGTTTAACGACGTTATATTTTATGAGATGTGTGCTGAAATTGGGTTAAGGTGCACTGCCAGAGAATTTACTATATGCTCGTTAGCAGCAGAGCAAAACTTACAACAATGACAGTTTGTACGTTATCATTATATGCTTACACGCGGAAATAATATTGCGTTTTCTACGCAGAAAATTGTTATTTGTTTCTTATATTATCATTAGAGATGAGCAATTACGAGTGTTCATATGGTCGATTTGCTGTTCGTTTATCTTCTGTAATAATTTCTGCTTCTGATTACATGTATTATATAATAATACGGTGATATGACGCAGTCATCTACTTCCTTTGTAGTGAATATAAAATTGACATAGCTTTTTTGACCATTCAAAGTGTAAGTGGAAAAAGGTCGATACAATTTTTTTGAGTGCTTGAAGAAAATTTAACTGGTAATCGATCGGAATGAAACTCATTTTGGAACTTATTAATCGGAATTAAGCGCTGATATATTGCTCAATACCGAATCTGAAAAAGCAAGTATAGCTCGTCGGTTCGTTGGAATATAACTCGAGCCTTTACTACATAAGGTCGCTACCGAAAAGTACGCTCTGAATTCATGCTCTGGTACAGCAACTATTCTATATTTGAAAATTCTCATTTTGGTTCATAATTTTACGTAAGTCCCTTTTAAATTTCCTCGTAAGCTCATTTGTACGAGATCCACAAAGCAAATAGACACTAATAGACTGCGGAATTTCCATTAGCATTACGAATATTCAGACAGCTCTTTTCAATTCTATCAGCTTTAATACATGGCGTTTCGCAAAATGTTAAATGTAAACTTCGGGTATGTAAATGACACGTATATATCACACCAATATTCCTATTTCAAAGTAGTAACAGGATGAGGTTTTAAGTGTCATAGGGGCGGATTTTGAAAAAAAAAAATGTTCATAAAACTTTGGACTTATAAATTTGTGTATTACGCACATTATTACGACCTATACGTGATTTGACATAAATTGCACGTACAGTATTCGATCCCTTTTTTATTTATTAATTATATTCTGTTTTACTATTCATTTCAGTGGTCAAAGGAAGATTTGCTAATATCAACCAGTTAGAATGGGACAACTCGAATATATTTACTGCGGCAGTGAATTAAAATTTACTCATACCTAATCATTTACATAAACACATGCAGACACAATCCAGAAAAATACGCTAAGAAATGCTTCTATATAAATAACATTTACAGAACAAAGTATATACAGCATAAGTAATTAAATTTAAACACTACCTTAAAATAAACAAATTAATAAATGAATAAATAAAACAAAGATAAACCAAGCACTGCGTACTGTTAGACATAAAAAGGCAAACAATATAACAAAATACGTAAATAAGAAACGTTTGTCCTCGGACGAATTTAGAATAGTATAGCATGCTCATATGGAAATAGCATAGCATGCTCATATGGAACATGGAAAAATTATTTAATCCCAGAAATTCCTATATGTTTGCAAAAATTATAAAATCCAGTAAAAGGGATAGGTGAATATGCAACTAATGAAAAAATTGAGGTGTTAAAAATGGAAATGTAAGATTAATAGAAACTGCTTAAAAAGTACTCTGCAAATGTGATATTAGGGGCTCTTTAGGCAGTATGTAGAGAGCATATTTATTATGGAGATTATAAACATCAAGCTAGCTATTAAGAAAAAAGAATAAGACAATTTAAATAAACAGTCATATATTTAATTCCATATATTAGACATTGTTTTATATTTTTGTTTAATAGATTTTAATTTTTTCACCGGATTTGTTTTTCAAATTATATTTACCGATGATATCACATAAATTCCGTTGTAACTGCAACGAGCGAGAACCTTAACTCGCTACAAAAGCAATCGACTACCGTCAACCTAAAAACGGGCGTATCGATTTTGTATTTCGTACACATTCAAACCAGTTTTTGTGCGTTGATGCGATTCATCGCATAAAAAAAGTTTTAATTGTGTTGTGAAAGCTATTTTTTATATATATTTTTTATGTTTTTGTGCGGTGAATAGGCACCGTCTAAAGGCAAAAAAAAAGACGGCGAAAAAACTGGTTTGAGTGTATAATGGTTGCATGCTTATGGTACAATCGCGGATATAACAACTCGTGAACGTAAGAAAGCAGACTACTATTTAGCAATTAAATGGTATACGCAATTACAAACTAAAATAATACAAGTCGCAGACGCGGAAATCAGTATATGTCCACCGATACTAAATTATTAAATCCGAGCTAAATCTGAAATATTAATTGTCTCGACATGCAAAAGTGAAATATATTTTAAATTTAGTTACAAATCTATAAGTGAACTACATATGTTTTTGCATAGAACGCGTCTTACAAAAAAGACAAGGAAAATGACCAGAACTAAATTACCAAAATTTCCTTATCAATGTCATAAATATACTCTTCAATCAATAATTTAATTTCAAATTATATACGTTATTACACATTTTGAAAAGAACCGTTTTGTGATACGAAAAAGATTGCTTCTCTATTGCCATACCGTATATCATTCTTTACGTGATTTCTGGTAGACGCTTATTGTTCTTTATAAATTACAGGCGTGTAGATTTTTAAAGTGGTCTTTAAATATTGGAATTGTGTTAAGTGTTTAACGTTTGTCAACGTTTTTTGCCTAATTTGTTCGAAATTGTAAATTTGGTTTACGGTAATCAATTATTGAGAATTTTTTGTTTTCATGTTAACTATTGACAGGTGTATGTGTATATTTCTCTCTGATACGAACATTAATAAAATTATTAAAGTTATACATTTTGACGGTGGATACAACATATAAAGTTCACTTTAAAACGCAAAACTGGGCTGTAACAAAAATTTGTGTAGACTCGATACGAAACATATACCGTATATTTGATCAAAGTGTAGAGATATATTTTAATTTTAAATTCGTGAGTGTGCTTGGCACTCTATCAGAAAAAGCTTTGGGAAATATATATGTATAAATAAGTTGTGCTTTTTGTATGGTTTTTTACTTCTGTAAACTTTTCCGAAAAATATAGACTTCAGCGTTTAAAAAGAGTAAGAAATCAACAAAACGGGTCATTTGAAGATTTGTTTGATCTTTCTACTAATATGGTATCAACTATTCTTTTTGGAAAATAAAATAGACACACCATATGTAAACATTTTTGTTAGTTCGTTATTTAGTAAGAATGTGTACTATAACTTTTAAATGCGCATGTTTATGGTTAATGTTTTATTTGTAAAATCTAAATAGTGAGAAAAACAATACACAGAAGTAATAATATATTCGATGTGTCTGAACGGGACTTGAAAGAAAAGGGAAAAAAATTTATTATAACAATCTTAAATTTGCAAATTCAATAAAATTAAATTACTAAATAAAGCGACATGTTGATGAATTTGTGAATGTGGGAACAAAAAAATACATAAACAAATAAAATGTTACAATTGCAAATTATATTCGACAGAGCCACCTGCATGCATATTCACTCCAAATATGGTTGCGATCAGTTTACTAATACGGCGACAATTAACAATGCATTTTAGTTCCAACTTATTTCTGACTTATTTTTAATGTACTGTTACGCTACATTACAGCAAATTCTTCATCAGTTATAAATAAATAAGAAATAAAAGCTAAATAAATTGAAATTAAAATTGTACTGTTAATTGCTGTAGTAGATTGTGAACATACCCAACTGAGCCAATGCAATATATATAAGAGGATCACACGGGTAAACCATATTCAATAACAGGTCTCACCAGACTTACGAATAATCTTTTCTTTATATGGGGCTCGTCGAGTTCATTCGAACATTGCGTAATGAAGACTAGCAGATTTGTCGCTTTATTTTTCTGTTTTTGTCTTATAGGCAATTTGAAGCGAGGCTTGGTATTAAAGGTGACGCGTCAATCTCAAAATGAGGGGCCCTTTCCAATTAAAATTGTTAATATGTCAAGGCGCTGGTAAAGCAGCTCTTCTAGAGAAAGTCAAGATTTCGTATTTATTAAAGGGGAAGCATATGAAGCTTACTTTGCACAGCAAAGCCATGCGAGTCATAACGCCCAAAATTAAATATGGATTTTGGAGGTTATTAGAAGATTAACACAATTTAACCTCATTCGTGTATTTAAGAATTTTGAGGTACTGGATGACCATAGAGAAATGGGGAAGATATAGAATAAACCGTAACACGTAAGACATAAGTAAGACATAAGCAATTGCTTTGAGAGACTCTTGAGGAAACGAAGACCTCGTCCGATGGGTTGAAAAAAATATTTTGTATTCTTTTCTTTTTTTTCTTCAATTGCTTTTAAAATTGATTACACAATATCACACCAAATTATTGTCTTATAAATACGATTTTGAAGCGCTAAAACATTAGAAAAAAGAAGTAAAAGTATATTTTTTAAGTTGGGTTTTATCCATTTAATCAAGCAGGTCGGAAATTCTAGTAGATAAAGTTTCTCTAAACTCATGATGTATTTAATCAAAGGCCTTATTGAAATCTACATGAGCAGCTTCAGTTAGACAATTGTCGAAGAAAGCCTTATCAATAGCGCAGAATAATTCAAGGACGTTGGTTGAAATCAGTTGAACTTAGATGAAGTATGTTGGGTTAGGAAGATAATGGTTTTGCCGTTTATTTATCGAGTAACAAGATATTTCAATCACTCAGTTAGCGCCCTTGATTAATCAATCCCTCTAAGCCTGTCAGTTGAATAATCGCTTTTAGATTAGCTATATATACAATCGAAGATTCTCGGACCAGTTAACGATGTCTCATTGTCATATCAAGAGTGGTTGGCAATTTGGCTAATCCAATTTTTTAACCCAATTTTTTTTATGGTATTTTGTAAAGGAAGGCGCTCTTTGTTTTTATAACGATTTTAATGTATTCATTGCGTTGATCGAAGATGGGCCCTGTGGGAAGGGAGCTAATTGCACGAGAGCACCGCAGCAAAAAAAAAGACGGAAACAGACAAAACTATGAGAAGAGAAGAAAAGAGAAAACGAAACACTCAATTGTAAAAAAAAATTAAATAACATATTCACAACAGTAACAATAAACACAAAAAACTTGATTTAAAAACCTAATTAATATTATAAAAAGATACTTTATTTTGGTGTTTTAGGACCAAAAGGCATGAACCTGCCGGTTAGGGCTTTTGAGGGGCCGGTTTTATTTGTCTGCCTAGCATCCCGGTCCCCTGTGACCAATTTGTGTAAACATTTATAAGGGGACGACATTGCCAAACACGAATGTTGTATGGCCACTCTCGGAAAATCCATTTCCGTCTGTCAAATCAGCGAAGACAATAAACTAATAAAGGAACGTCGGTTGACATGTTCTCCTGTCAAGATTTGAGCACACGCTCTTTTTCTCGACATCAATCTCACTGCCAAAGAACCAAGACTGTCATGGATTCGTATATAACGAAAGGAGTTTCGACACTAAACTGAAAGTCAACAGAGATGGCAAATTCCCAAGAACTTTCAATGGTAATGTGTGGGACATACAAAATCTCATAAACAATTTTTGGTTCAAGGATTACTTTTATTTTATATTTAATTCATTTATTTATATACATATGGAACTCAGCTAAAATAAATTAACAGCCGGATTCCATTGACTTTTAGAAATAAATCTTTTACTAATTAAACACAACAATTAAAAAAATAATACAAAGTTTATAAAAAGAAGCAAACAAAAAACAAAACAATAATTCATGTATAAATAAATAAGAAAGAAAAGCAGAGCGACGCACCCACAGCCGTTACATATAAAAGTTGCAAATAAACGCCTAAACAATTGCAAACATGCAGAAGCTTGACAACTGTTAACAGTAAACTAACCAATTAATTTTCGAATCATAGTGAGATGTTAGGATTGCGATAAAGAGGACATAGGCAAATGGTATCTATTAAGCGTAGTTGTTTTGATGGACTTTAAAGAGTGCGATATTGAGATTAAGCGATAGACATGATTTAGATCTCTGAAAACAACTCTGAACGGATGAACGTCTCGTAATTACATCTGCATTGACTAAGCTTAATAAAGATAAATTGTCTAGGGAAGCGATTAGGGACAATAAAGCTTATGCCACCAAGCAATGTGAGCGAATCGATAGTACCATTTATTACCTTAATTAAGAAGAAAAACCAAGAATAGATCTACCTTTCTCAAATAATGGTAAGGACAATAGAAGTTATTTTCATAAGGACGGCTAGAGACAAGCAGGTCCCAACACCAATTCCTAAGGGCAAATAGCAAAAATGGTGTTTTAAAGGGTTCACATAACACCTATAGAAAGAAGACCAGACAACCGAGGCATCCTCAAGTATTGGTCTAAGCGCATGTATGGCCTTTTTGTTATGTAAGGGCCTTTCCGCTATTAATAGAACCACCTCTTAATAAAACCAAACGCGGACCTAGCTTTACTTAAAGAGTGCTTTACTTGCTCAATGTGCAAATTAAAACGCAATCTTTGGTCAAATAAAACACCTAAGCCGATTAACGAATCAACGTTTGGGTGAATCAATGAAATACTCGGTATTGAATGGTTTTCTTCTTAATAGAGAAAGCTTCTTGCATCTTTTCAGGTGTAATTTCATGAAATTTAGCGATCACCATCTAAGAAAATTATTTAAGTCAATTTGATGCTGATGCGATTGCGATTCCCCGGAGAAGCAAGAAAGCAGTTTAACATCGTCAGCGTCCATTAAGATCTCGTTGGATGTAATCACAGAAGGGAGATCATTAATGTATAGAATAAATAAAAGGGGCCCTTAAAGAAACCTTCAAGGGATTTATGGGGATTTTCTTTTCAAACTTATAAAAAAGTATTTAGGATTAACCAACAGTGACGCTTTTATTAACTGAACGTATCTGCAACAACCATGTAATTAAATCTATGTCTTGCAGCAGAATAGGCGAAATACGAAATGTGGGCACGTGGCTCGAGAGCGAGGTGACTTAAACGGAATGGATACAGAAATAGCTAAGTTAAACACATTATACAACGATGATAGTAGGGTTTCAATATTCCTAGCAGAAAAATCGGGTATAATGTGGATTTAAGCAGTAAAATATTGATTTTATTACAATTATAAGGTTTATTTGAGCAAGTTGGATTTGACTTGTTAGAGTGACTCAACGGACCACCATGCCCGTAATAAAAGGAAATGCAAATTGTAGGTTGATACGAATCCTCAGGTAAACTTAAAGGTAGACAGCCATTTAGAGCTACAGTTAGGAGTAAAGTTGTATTGAAGGAAATTACGGTCAAATAATTTATTAAAAACCAAATTACTCTATCACAAGTTGAAGTGGACACCAAACAGCCAGAATTATCATTATAATATCAACGTCTTGTGCCAAATTGAAGTCTCTCAACGCTATGAGTCTATCAGCAGGTTTATATTTTTCGGCCATGTCACAAACGGAGGCCAATTTTCGCCCGAATGGTAATAAATTCATTGTTAGAAGTAGGAAACTCAAAAGAATAGGGACTGCAGTAGATATGGAAATTAAAACACCACCACCAGTTCGATCCAATCGATTCTTTCCGCAAACCTGGAAGGAATTGTGAAAAAGCTCGAATGGAAATCAAGCTTTAACCATGTTTCAGCGAAAACTAAATTGGAAAACTCCGTGCTCACTGAATTTACGAAAAAAGAGTAAAATTTTGAGCAAGGGCGTCTAACATTTTGATATATGAAGGTAACTAGGCCTGAAGAAACATTTAGTTTTTTGTGGGTAGAAGAACTACCGAGAACGTATTGCGGTGTCGATCCCGAGGAATAAGCTCCTTTATTAAGGGTCTAATTGGCCACAATCTTTTACTTAAAAAGATTTCCATGTTTTCAGTCGAAACTAACACCTAAAACACGAGAGAGTTCTATGTTCAAATGAGGCCAATTTGAAAATGCGCTTCAAATTAACAGATGGGACTTTTGCAGCAGGATAACTTTTTATGTTATTCTCAGAAGTGCTAAGCGCCAGCTTTCACACGAATATTGCCTTTTTGTTGGGGATCCACAGGTTTATAATTTTTTTTAATATTATCTTCTCGTACAGAAGCCGCCTTATTTTAAACTTGCTGTTGCCCGTCACTGATACACTCATTATTACGCCGTAGGGAATTAGAGATGCCACTGCCTAAGCGATTTTTGTTTAATGACACATCCGTATCGTATGAGCCAGTCGCACTTGACATATCATCAACCTTACCTGAACTCTTACTACCACTGACAGAGCAAACCCTACCATCATTCCAGGCAAAGCAGTCACCTGTCTCAACACCTTAATAGGGTTAAGACGCACTCTATTATCTCCTTCATTCATAATGCCATCAGCACTCTTTGCACTTGGCAAAGCACCAGATGCGATTAATATTCACTGTACAACCCTTAAAAAAGAGACCTTTTTTGTTCTTCAATGCTTTCAGTTTAAGTTTTCATGTACTTGATCCAGTAAATTATAATTATTAAAAACGAACAAAAGTATCAGGGTGCTAAAGTGCTGCCGCAAGAGAACTTCTTGATAGAGTTGTCTGTTCAGAGCTTACCATCAACGAAACACTCGCAAATCCGTACACAGTTTTCTTGATGGAGATAATCTTAACAACACAAGTGTTAAATCTCTAGCACTGGAAGGGAAAAGCAAGTGCATCTTGAGTTGGGTGATCTGCCCAAATCAAAAGTAGATTTGTCGGACTCATCGAACAAATATTTCCAAGCAGTAAGTTAACAAGTAAGAAAATTATATTTAGCTAAGGCCTAATCTTTTATAAGTCGCGCTTTTATCTTACGAAAGACAAAACAAAGAGACGAAAAACTAAATTTTCATATATTATAATATGGGATGGGCGTGCCTCAATTGTTCCATTTTTCTAAGATATACGTGGATATATTCATTACATGTCTGTTTTGGATTATGATACAAAATAGATACAAAACGCAAAAAAGTTTATGTCGCACTCTTAATGTATACTTTGCCCCATGTTCAGTATTAACATGCGTGCAGCAACTTCTAATGTTTTTATCAACGTTGAAAACGATATTTTCATTTTTGTGAGGGAAACTACCGCATATTTTTTAGAAAAAAATTTTCTTTTGTTGGCTTAATCGACGGTTTTGAAATTATGGAAGACGTTCATTATCTAAAATAAATTTTTTCCCTCGAAATTTGAGGCATTTCTGGAAGTGTGTCGAACTGTTCACGCGCATCAAAGGAAATTATGTTGGGAAATTACAGTCCAACATATTGCCCGTTGATCTCCATCTTCTCTTTGTCTTTATTTGATTGCATTTGGGAACAACAATACGTTGGGGTAGCTTCATTGAGGCGACTGTTGTATTTATATAAAGCTGGGACCGGTTCGAATTCAGTGCTTCTGCAGAGCAATTAGAACTATTTACAGAAGATGTTAGTAAAGGCTCCGGATGCACAACTACTTATTTTTCTGACCGTTTTCCTGATTATTTCGTTACAGATTTAAAAGATGCGATGCTGCTTGCGACAGATGTAGCAAAAGCAACACATTCTACCATAAAATATTCAAGAAAAAAGAATGTGAGATGTGGCTGAGCAATTTTCCAATTTTCAGGTTGTGGGGCAATGGGGAAAAACTTGTTGTGGTAAATAAGCTTTAAAACTTTGAACACGTTTTCCCCGAAACATGGTTTTCCAAAACGGCCAGCAACCTAGCTCCTACAGCTTATGTTCATTCAATTAGATTTTTTCAGTATATATTTGAAAAACACGTTGTTTGATAAGTTGATGTAAGTATTCATTAAATAAAGTTATGTTTTTAAGTCGAAGTTTTGATTTCTTTTATTTAAATATTCGGCAATCGCACGAAGATTAATATTTCTGGAAAATCTTACACGTTCCTCTAACTATACACATGTAGGTTACACTTTTTCTTTGTCATTAAAATCTGTGCCTATTACACTTTGGGCCGCCGACCGCATTATCATGTTCTGATGTGAGCGCTCCGTACCGCTCCCTTAGAGATCTGTGAAACATACCAATGTCCTTAGACGTTCGGCTTTAAGATCGTTTTGAATCTCTACTCTCTTTGGTTTGGGGCCCCATATTCGTGCCTAGTTCTGCTTTGAATTCGCTTAGGGTATGATGAGACGTTTCACTCTTCCTTTGGCACAATCTCGATGAATCCGCATTAGATATGTCTTAGATTTTCAGGCGGTATATGAGGAAAGCCGTTGACCGCTCGCGCGTTTGTAGTTCCTGTAGTGTGTGTGCTGTGCCAGGAGATTTCATAAATATATTTGCTTGCGCTTGGTTTGCGCTTTGCTTCCAATGACGATCCAATTTCTTCTGTCTCTATTAGGATTAAGCTAAGCCTACAATGGTCCCTCGGGCCCCCGGATGGCTAAAGGAAAAGCCCTTTCATTGCCTTCGATATGTAAACGCCCAGGTACCCATATTAGGTGCACATCATAGTACTTCATTCAATGTTTGGAGCCACTCCAACACTAACGTGGACCTTATTGTTTGCCCTTTAAAGCCTTTTAAAGTCGCTTGGTTTCCGGAATGAATGACGATCAGCTCTTCCACCAGTGCCTTTATAGAAATTCGGGGCATGTGCAGAGATTGCATAAATATCTGCCTGAAATATCAGCGTTATGGCCTTTGTGAAGACCAGGCGCATATCCTAGGCCCAGTTTTCCTATTTTCCAGCTATTAATGAAAAACCCCGTTATTATTATTCAGTTCAGATATTGCGTGGGATCTGTACTAACTTTGGTGTTTTCCACGCTTGTATTAGTAAGAGAAGACCAGGCAATTGAAACAAGAAACGCTTGATTGCAACTAATAACTAACATGAAATTTACTGAAGAATAAGAATTAATATAAACTTCAATTATAGCCGAGTTATACAAGTTATTATATATGAATTTTACATTATTCCTGTAACAATCCTGTACGTGCAAACGTGCATATGAATGCCCACTTGAAGGGGGTTACAAATTGATAACAAAGACAAGAAATAACCAGCGACATATCTCAAACGCCCCAAATTGTATGCAAATATAACCGAAATAATTGCCTAAGATCAGTAAAAGTACAAAAATAAGAGAAACGTGCACATGCAATTGAGAAAACACAAATACAAATGAATTAGATGAGCGATGAATGAACCAAAGTAAAGAACATATAATAAAAGATTATAAATACATATATTGTAATGAAAAAATTTGGTGAGATTTGGTGGAAAGATTCTCTAGCTATCTTTCCAAAGTGTGATAAAGTGTACCGCAGTTTAGCCCTAAGCCGCGCCAAGTCCGTCCGTCTCTTAAGATGCCAATAAGTCTCGGCGAGAGACGGTCGCTAAATTTTATGGTTCAGGCGGATTGGATGCCTTTGGGATTTCAGCAGATTAATACGCTTGTTATTTTGAATGGCTTGATAACAATTGAGTTCTTTATTAAAAGGTACACTATTTATACTTAATTCTAATAGGTGACTTAATACTAACGTAATCCCTAATCAATTGGGGCGCCTAGCATTGCATTTCGTAATGCAATACCCAGCCAGTTGAAGTGCGACAAAAATTTTGTTATTCTTCTTCACACTTCAAAGTGGATGCATATGACGGTATGCGATCACACTGCAATATATTAAAACTAAACATTCTCCCCCGTGTTGACCAACGGTCAAATATAGGTGAGTTCTTTGAAATCTGAACGGTGCAGCTCTGTCGGGGTTGGTACAGGTGTTGTTTAATCGGTTTGTGATTCACTGTCGCGGGTTGGCAATTCATGCTTTGGTACAGGAACTGTCTGAGAAGTTCCAGCTCTCTTGAGGAACAGCATGCTGCATGGAACGATGATAGTAACTAAACTGATGAATACTGTGGAATATGCAACACTTAAACCATGACTTAAGGTGAAATCATGTTGTACTTCAGCTTCTTGTATTAATTGTGACTTATGCTTTGAAGACATCAATTCATTGAGGTGAAGTGCTTATGGTTTAGGCTATTAGTGTGATAACTTTATGAATTTTTCAAGACACATGCATGATGAGAATAGTGATGTTGATTGATGCTCCGACAGATGAATGAAACCAAGTTTGAGGACGAATTGTGGCTTAAAGGTTAACACACCGGAACAATGTAAATATTCAGGGTATAGTCTCATTGTCGCGTACTGCTTTTGTTGGTGTATCTGATCTTGTTGAGTAGATACATTGATTGTTATGTACACGAGTATCTACGACACGTTTGCTGAGACAGTTTTTAAGAGAAAATTTGGCATTGTGTTATTGTTAAACAAATCGCTTTCACATGAAAATTTACCCGCACCAAAGTTGTATTGCAATTGAACATTAAAGCAAATGAACGAATTCTGAGTGATAACATCATAGGCGTTGCGTTGTTATAATGAAATTTAAAGATAATGGCCTAGATTGGTGTTGGCTAGCACTGGACCGCATGTTTTTATGATTGCCATAATGTTGTTTATAAAGTTAGGAATAGGTGTTAGATCATACGGTTTAGGTCTGTTATGATCAATCAAAGGTAATGTTATGTTGAACAGTAGATAATTACGGGTAAATCTACCCTTCATTCTTATTAACTTGACTTATTGCGTCTTCAGGTGCTGGTAATACAAAACGATTGAGGCACGTGCATTTTGATTTCTTGTATTTCAACTTTCTTAATTATAGCCGGTAATAACGGATTGATTTCGTGATGTATGTCCATTAATGTAATCAAAACACATGTTTGCGTTCGTTGTAAGTTTTTGTCAGTAAAAAAAAGAAAGGTGCATAATGTCTATATTGCAATGGTGGATGACTTCAATTTGGTATAACTGGCCCTAGAGTGCCTGTTTATTTTTGCTGACTTTATTGATTTGTGCTTGAAGACGGTCAAAACTGGACTTTTAAACGTGCTCGGTTATTGTGGAATTGACAACCTTTAGGAGTGTTACTATAAACCAATCGTTTTCTTATAACTCGATAATTGTTGATGACAGTGTATTCGGACTCAGGAACAACAAATAACGAATGTCCAATGTTTTCAACGAAATCAGTTTCATCTCTTTTGCGTTGTGGCAATTTTTTGTCCATACTGAAATCAGCTCTGTTCTGTTGGTAATGTTCTATGATTTTCTTGGTGAATTGGACTTTTTGTTGTTACGTAGTTGTCGTAAGCTGGTTCCATTGCTCCATCTGTCCAGTATGTTGATATATACCAATGTACGTCGTAGTATACCAATAAATTGCTATCTTGAATCTAAATTTTTGATAAGTTGTTTTGACTCCCAAAGCAACAGGAAGTATCATATGTATCAGAAGTAATGTGAAATATAAATTGCTGGTTGATTCTTGGTTTATATTTTTTCTGGAGCGAATTAGGCTTAGGTCCTTAAGATAACAGTGTGTTCTTGCATAATTATCTTATGCACTCTCGGGGTCTTTAAAATAACAGTGAGCGCTTGGATCATTATTTTATTGACTCCCGGCCCGAAAGGATACCCTGGCCTTGCAGAAACTAGTAGTTCGTTACTTTCGGGACGAGTTCTTTAAGATAGCAGTGTGCGCTTGCATTATTATCGTACAGACTCCCGGCCCGAAAGCACACTATATTACTCTTACACCTTTAAGAACCCAGTAAACTGCCTACTGAACCACTAAACAAATTAATTAACAGAGCATACATGCAATAGTTTCATTTTCGCAACACAGTCGCACGCGGCTTGGTAAAAAGGTAAACAAGGCTGCCAGCTAAAAAAACACTTGTGGGTTTTTTTTTCTTTCACCACCAAGTCACGTCGCAAATAACGTTACGTCGCCATGTTGTATGCTTTTTTGATTCCATAAATATATATTTTTCATCTAACATCGAAATACGACGGTCCCGTTAATTCAACGAACAAATTTTCTCCGAACAGACCGCTGGACAGCCCTGAGTGAAAACCCAGCTACAAATAAACCCCCGTTACATATTTTCATTCACTTATGACGTTGATGTAGCTATGTAGATATTCATTTGTCCATGATTTCCAGAATTCCGGTTTTAATCTTAAGAGGAGTGAAAATTTCTTGAGCTGGATGAGCAGCCCTCTTGAGCTGTGTGAATCACCAGTTCACAAATTAATAGATGTTCTGCAGACAGTGGGGACATATCGGAGATATTATGTGATTAAACGTAAGTGACATAATATGGCTTCTATTTCCACGATTATAGTTTTCAGTTCCTCATGCGTTAATGAAGCGTTGTCGACACCACGAATCAAGAGTTGCTTTGCTGATTTCACTGCTTCCGAATAGAAATTCCCCGGGTGGAATGAAGTGGAATTATATTCCCTTTGAGCTGTATATTGAAAGTATTGAATCTTTCACCTGTAATAGACACTGCAGTATATAAAAAAAATAAATCAAGAGACAAGGAAATAAAAAGGTAGGGGAAAGGTTTTTTTTGTCAAAAGAGAAAAAAAAGGAGGAATTTTCTTGCTGGTGAAAAAAAAGAGCAGAAAATAAAATTTTGTTTTTTTTATTAATTAATGGAAAATGTGGAACGTGTGAACGTACACTAGAGAGTGCAGGAGTCAACGTTCGCTAGGTTGCGGCCATAAAAGTGAAAGAAGTATGTGCGGAAAATTATCGTAAATATATGTTTTGGAATTAGGAAAAAATAAAAAAATTGACAGAAACTTTTTTAAACAAAAGAAAAGGAAATGGAAAAAACTTCAAAATGGTGTAAATTGATTTAGCTAAATCCGCCTGGGTGGCCGAGTAGGCAAGAGTCTCGACTCAGCAACTCGGGTTCGAATCTCAAGTGCGGTAGCGTTTTTAATAAAGGCCGATAGCCTTTAGATGCTAGTGCTTTTAAGAGTTTAGTCTTAGAATTTATTTCTCTGGCGAAATTAATAATAATAATAAGAATAATGAATTAGCTAAATCGTTGGTCGGCTGCAGATGTTGTATGAGTGACATTTAAATAATAAAAAAAAGTGAATACATTGAAAAGTTGGCGAATAATGTTAAGAAAAACAATACCTGTTGTTCTAATTTAAAAATAAACCGACAAACAAATTCTTCGAACATTATTGAGAACTGTGACATATAAAAAGGAGACGAAAACTCAAAGCTAAAAAATTAGCAAGCTAATGTAAAAGAAAGTGAAAAACATGAAAAGATCAATAATTCGAGTAAAAGAACATTCCCCTTCACACCGTTTTACTTAACTTGGGTTTGTGCGTGGTGTCCCTGAGACGTCGAATCAATAATTGACATTTTTTTTGTGATATTTTTTTCTTAATAATATGCAAAACCACAAAAATTATAATATGTTAAAAGTTCTTTAGGTTGTTAGATTTGGTAAGTTTCTTATAAATTGTTAAATTAAAATAAACTAAAATTTCCCTTTATTTTGAATAACCTTTTTTTTTCTTTTTAATTTATAATTCTGTATGTCCATTGTTAACTATAAATAATTTTTAATATCCTATAAATTGTGATAGATTACCCCTTTTTTCTTATATCAAAAAGGATAAAAACAAAAAAAAGAAATAACATAACTGACCTTGAAATGAGTATCTTAAATTATAAATTAGATTATTTTATTTACCTATAAATTCTGTTTGTTATAATTCTTTCTATTTCTTTGAAAAGTAAAAATAAATGTATTATTATTAAAAATATAAAAATACTGGTAAGACTTTCTGGGGGTGACTGAGGGGCGGGGAAAAAGTAGTATGGATAGGGCACAGAGTTGTATTTAATCGGAAAAAAGTCGATATTAATAGTAAGCACGTTATTTTAAAAATAATGAAATATTTAAAGCGAAACGAAAACTTATCATGAGCCTATTTACATTTTATTTTTACCCAACCCATGCGATGAGCCAGGCCCGAAAAGTGGGTTAGGTTCATTTCTATTAAGAAAATAATTACATCCGTGCAAAGGTTAGATATCTAAAGCGTTACACACCTTTTTGAAAAAGATTGAGTTGCATAATTTTAATTTGTAGCAAAGCAACAAAATACTGCGACGTATGTCTTTGTTGGCTTCTTTTGTTTTATATTGTAGTGTATTCTTAACGGACCAAAACAGACAACGTCTATATTAATGAAAGGCCTAGAAGCTATGACTTTTGGTAGTGGAAAATTCCCATTATCTACTGACGACATTTGGGATGAGACCTATTGTAGTGTATGCATTTTTGTATGGTTGCTCTTACTTTTTTTCCTTTTATTGGACCAAATCTTTGCCGTATTACTTCTAATAATGCTTGTGGGCTACAACGTTTATTGTCGTCATGCGCTATTTTATTTAATAGTATTACCAAGGTAACATTGCGTGGAAGGAGTATCGAACGTTTTACATCGTAGGATAATGCTGATTCTTTTAACCCACTTCTGACTCTGATTATTTTTTGTTATCAATAAAAGGAGAAAAACTTCAGGTGAAGCTTTGTTTTTTAATGTCTTCGTGATTTTTTTATTTTCTGATTTTATCTTGAAAATCAGTTCTTTGGACGGTAAGTATGATGATGGAAAGTGCTTAATCGGGTTCTTTAGGAGTTAGATATTAACGTTGTTTGATACTTCCCATAAGCTTGATCTTGTTAATATATTTCGAAACACTTTCTCTATGTTTGTGTCTGTTTCTAAGTCGTGGCAATCGGAAACGAACAGGTATTGAAAATGAGTCAATTTCTATTGTTGGACCGACATCAGATCAATAAATGAATAACCATATGATGTTTTCGCAGATGCGTCAAAAACTGTACGTAATTTTGCTGCTCTGTTATCTGGTTTGACCACGCAGTGATGTCGAATGAAATAATTGGATCTTGACAAGGAATTGATGCGTACCTCGGTCATGTGGCCCATTTGTTCATATTTCTCCATAAAATTGATACATTGTGTTCTAGTGAGGAAGTCCGTAACACCGGTTTTATATTCCTGTTATAAATGCTACAACCACAACCTTGCAGAAAGTCGCTTTGTTAATTTCGCGCGTGGAGGGAAAACGGATGCTGAGATCGCAATTTTAAAAAAAAAAGGGAGAGGAAAATATTTTGGGTTAGCTCGGGCGAAATGCACGGACAAAACTTAAGAAAAATGCCTTGGGAAATTAAGTGAACTTGCGAAAATATTTTTTTTAACAGTTCATTTGTCAAAGTTGTACTTAATTTTTGTTTCATTTTATTACGTAGTTGCAGAAACACTCCTCATAGATATATCGTTTAATTCTGTGGATTATACATCTGTAAATATTAAGACAGCTGGAAATATATATATATATAAAAGCAATGCTCCGTATTTTGAGTTAAAAAAAAAAATGAAGTCCAAATTTGTCCTTATTAAAATAATGCCTCATTTTTGGACTTAAAAAAAAATAGCTATAAATTTGACCTAATATTGAAAAACGATTGCTTTTTGAAAGCGGATATTAAAACTGGTGCTAAAAAATGAACTAAAGCGTTGCTTACTTATTCTATTGACGCTTTTTTTTCATCCAGGTATGCAAAGTTTTGCTTAAAAAACAATATTGATATAAATAAGATTTTGATTCGCATGAAAACGTCGGTTAAACATTAGGAATAGTCTTATTGTTATACGGAGTTAAAATAATAAACTGTCCTAAATGAAACAATTTTTTAAAAATTGTCCGATTACTTCTATTTGTACAGGTACCATTACTAAGAAAAGCATTAATAAGAAATATTAGTGCTGAAAATTTGAGTAACCATGTTTGCTAAGCACTGAGATAACACGTCATCAACTTCATTGTATTTATTTTATAAATATATATATATGTTTTATTAGTTTACGTAATCATACATGTACAGTAACAAATTATTAAAGCCGATTCCTTTTAATAAACGTAGAGACATTGATATTTGTTTTTGCTAATGAAAATGATACAAATTTGTTATGAAATGATATGGATTAAAAATGAGATATGTATATACATACATACATATATATATACATATATATATATATATTTGTATATATCTATATACCTATATGTATATATATAAAAATTGCAGTTTTTTTTTTTGTAAAGAGAAAAGCAGGTTAGACCCATCGGCTCGGTCGGTAAGTAGTGTTCGTCTGTTGGGTCCTATAGGGGTAAAGTAAGCGCATTTCGTTTAGATGCTCCAATGATTGAAAACAATTCATATTACAAGATCGTGAAGCATACGTAATAATTTTTGGGATGATATGATTTTAGCAAAACGTTTACGGCCGAAAGTTAATTCTGGTTACAGACAACAAACCGTTAAGTCGAATATTTTCACCAAGAAAGTCAATGTCAACGTTATCATCATCAAGAATGCAACACTACGCAATTTTTTTAGAATCCGGCGATTTTGCCATACGATATTGGGAACCTACCGAAAATACGAATGCTGATGCTATGTCAAGATTGCTAATTTCAGATATGCAAAGTAATTTTAGAGAATCGAATGTAATGCAAATTAGGGCCAATGAAACATGTCCATTGGAGGTAGCTGTTGAAACGCGTCATGATTTCACAATATGATATTGTAATTTTGAAGAAGACGTAGTAGTGAAAGCACATTTACGTTTGGCATTGATGAATCTGAATTCTCCTCACACCCAGATTGTCTCCTAACAGCTACGAGAGTGTACATCCTAACCAAGTTACGAAGTAAAACATGGAACAAATTGGCTCAAAGTTACTGCTGGTAAAAAATATGCTAAAAAATTTTGCAATTGTTGAAAATACAACACTGATACGTCGAAATCACCTATAGGTTGCTACTTAAACTTTGCCAAGGCGTTTAAATGTTTTTATTTTTTAATATCGGTTAATTTGTTATCAAAGGACCATAAGTCCATTAATTACAGAATCGAGAAGTCGAAAATAACTTATTATTACTAGCTGTTTTGGAATTTTTCCAGTAGTGTTGAGAGGGCAGGATTCGGAAGTAACTCGATGTGAATTTTAAAGAGCCTTGAGAAGTAATGGCGTTATACACATTATACACATCATTCAGTTATAGATGGATAATCCGAAATATATGTAAGAGTTATGTAAACTGTTATTAGCCCACCGTCCGAATGCGTGTGCAACAACTGAAAAGTCAACTTGGAAATTAATATTTGACTCCCAGATCAAATAGAGAATAGATCTAATGTTATCATAACTAACTTTTTCGGAAGTAAAAACGTGTAGAGAATCAAAATTTAAAGGGTACTGTATGTAGTTTATACTTTCGCATCTCTTTTATTGGAGATATTGTCCCTTTTTTCTTACTTAATTACTTACGTGCTAGCCCTTGATCCATTCGCTTGAATCCTTATTTATTTCAACCATAGTTTTTTGTCACACTTAAATTACAAATATCTAAATATTATATTTGTTATATATCACATTATATTCTCAACCCACTGAATTATCGCATATATATCACTAGGCCTTTCTTCTTGATATATTCGGGGGTGCTCTAACATTGTTTAAGTACACGAATGTCTGTTTTCTATTTTTATATATGTATATCATATTATATTCTCCAGAACCACAATGTTTTCGTAATTTTAATATGAGGCAGAAAATACAGAAAGAACATTTCAAATATATTATTATTTATCCAATTGCTTTGATATAAAATATTCGTAACTGTTAATCTAGTAATACATATATTGCTTCGCTTAACTGAGTCATTATCTATTTTGTTCTGTCGGGTATGGTATTCATTCATATTATGTTATTATTATATTATTGTATGCGACTATATAGCAAGAGGCTGTGGCATTCATTCGAGAGAGAGGGGCATTCAGGCGGCAACCTTTTCTGGACTTTCACTTCTCTGCTAAAGGAGATATGGTTCTCTTCTTACTTGGCCGCTTGCGTACTAAGCTTT
>NW_024003102.1:205771-443109 GCF_014805625.2 Glossina fuscipes
AAAGCTTAGTACGCAAGCGGCCAAGTAAGAAGAGAACCATATCTCCTCTAGCAGAGAAGTGAAAGTCCAGAAAAGGTTGCCGCCGGAATGCCCCTCTCTCTCGAATGAATGCGACAGCCTCTTGCTATATAGTCGCATACAATAATATAATAATAACACAATATGAATGAATACCATACCCGACAGAACAAAATAGATAATGACTCAGTTAAGCGAAGCAATATATGTATTACTAGATTAACAGTTACGAATATTTTATATCAAAGCAATTGGATGAATAATAATATATTTAAAATGTTCTTTCTGTATTTTCTGCCTCATATTAAAATTACGAAAACATTGTGGTTCTGGAGAATATAATATGATATACATATATAAAAATAGAAAACAGACATTCGTGTACTTAAACAATGTTAGAGCAAATAGAACTCAAACACCCCCGAATTTATCAAGAAGAAAGGCCTAGTGATATGTATGCGATAATTGAGTGGGTTGAGAATATAATGTGATATATAACAAATATAATATTTAGATATTTGTAATTTAAGTGTGATAAAAAACTATGGTTGAAATAAATAAGGATTCAAGCGAATGGATCAAGGGCTAGCACGTAAGTAATTAAGTAAGAAAAAAGGGACAATATCTCCAATAAAAGAGATGCGAAAGTATAAACTACATACAGTACCCTTTAAATTTTGATTCTCTACACGTTTTTACTTCCGAAAAAGTTAGTTATGATAACATTAGATCTATTCTCTATTTGATCTGGGAGTCAAATATTAATTTCCAAGTTGACTTTTCAGTTGTTGCACACGCATTCGGACGGTGGGCTAATAACAGTTTACATAACTCTTACATATATTTCGGATTATGCTTCTATAACTGAATGATATGTATAATGTGTATAACGCCATTACTTCTCAAGGCTCTTTAAAATTCACATCGAGTTAGTTCCGAATCCTGCCCTCTCAACACTACTGGAAAAATTCCAAAACAGCTAGTAATATTAAGTTATTTTCGACTTCTCGATTCTGTAATTATGTTGGATATGACATGGACTTCTGGTCATTTGATAAATACATTAACCGATATTAAAAAATAAAAACATTTCAACGCCATGGCAAAGTTTAAGTGAATATGTCTAAATGGTGCCCTTGTTATTTTGTAGCAATCTATAGGTGATTTCGGCGTATCAGTGTTGTATTTTCAACAATTGCAAAATTTTTTGCATATTTTTTACCAGCAGTAACTTTTAGCCAATTTGTTCCCTGTTTTACTTCGTAACTTGGTTAGGATGTACACTCTCGTAGCTGTTAGGAGACAATCTGGTTGTGACGAGAATTCAGATTCATCAATGCCAAATGTAAATATGGTTTCACTACTATGTCTTCTTCAAAATTACAATATCATATTGCGAAATGATTACGCGTTTCAGCAGCTATCTCTGGGCCTTAATTTGCATTACATTCGATTCTCTAAAATTACTTTGCATATCTGAAATTAGCAATCTTGACGTAGCATCAGCATTCCTATTTTCGGTAGGTTTTCAATATCGTATGGCAAAATCGCTGGATTCTAAAAAAATTGCGTAGCGTTGCATTCTTGACGTTGATAACGTTGACATTGACTTTCTTGGTGAAAATATTTGACTGTTTGTTGTCTGTAACCAGAATCAAATTTCGGCCGTAAACGTTTTGATAAAATCATGTCATGTCAAAAATTATTACGTATGCTTCACGATCTTGTAATGTGAGTTTTTTCACAATCCCTTTCCACTTCTTTTTTGGTAAAACAAGAATGCAACCATGCACTGAAAGAGGGATTCTGTAGCTCGTACATGCGAATGTCAAAATTTTGTTACGGTGATGATGGATTGGAATGAATGGGAGGGAAAGAAGAAAAGAATGTCGTAGGAGGCGTAGACATAAGTTTTTCCAAGCGGAGTTCTTTCACTTCGCGTTGCTAAGAAAACTGAGCAGTGCATAATTGTGTGATCGTTATTTTTAAATTGAAAATTTAAAGACACGTATATATAAACTATTTGAAAGAAAATATTGTACCTACTATTAGAAAATTTTAAAAGAAAATTTGACAATTTTAATAACAAATCATAAAAATATTTATTTCATGTAGTTCATAGATCAACGGAAATTGTTCAATTTATTTGGTGAATTCGCACCTAAAGAAAAATCTGCAGGGAAAAAACTTCCAACTTAGTGTAAAAGAAAAATAGAAAACTTAGATTTATCATCGCTTATTTTTGTGTTATTATGGGTTATATGACTTATATGGCATAAGAGAAGATTTGGAAACGAAAAAGGGGAAATGGTTGAGAAGCGGGTGAAAAAGACTAATTGGGCCAAAAATTCGATGCAGATATATCAAAATTATTTAATTTAAAATAAAATTAAAGTTTAAAAAGTTTGTCCCAATATGTTCTCAATTGACCAAAAATCTGAAAATGTCCATGGAGATAAGAATAAACCAAAAATGATATGAAACTGATTTTTTAAATTCAATAAAACCTTTTGAAATCTTGTCTATGTGCTTTTTTTTTGTTCTCCTTGCGTTTGTTTGCAATGTCTACTTGAGATCATTAATGCGGTGTCGCTGTAAACGACGTACACATTCAAAACAACCGCACAACAACAACTAGTAATAAATGAACAATTAGTTGCAAACATTTTGGGTGGAAACATTTCCCCATTAATTGTACATCCTTTGGGATTTATTTAAAATCTTAATTGCTGGAAATAAAGCCATATAATCGAAAAAGGTTTACACTTGATGAGAGATTGCTAATAAGTATATTATTGATTTGGATGTGTTTTTTGTATTACTTGGATAACGCTTCGAGGCTTTTTAATGTTTAAGTTGAATCTAAATAGGTGTAATATGAACTTGTAAGTTGTGGCTACATCTGTATAAAGAATAATTTATGTATAATCAATAATTTTAAACACAAACAAAGTAAAACTCTTATGTACATATTATAGTTGATTTAACTTTTTTTAAAGTATTACTATTTTTTTGGTCATTAAAATAAAGGAATACAAATTGTAAATGAACGTTAACGATAAATATTAAACATCCTATTTAAGTAAATATTATTGTAAAGTGAAAAAAAAGAGTTAAAATAAGATTGATTTTAATCATAAGAGGAAAATAAATTAGGGGCCCAACTTGGGGTTCGATGGCCCAACTTTTCTGTGGGCCGAAAGGAGACCATAGGCAGGGTGGGTGAAGAATAAGCCCAGTGAAGAGTTTCCGGTCGGTTAGGCTGGAGAGTTTCGTCTACCTGGTATTCGCTAAGGGGAACGTACATGCATGTTCTTTGGTGTAACCGTCCCAGGAGTGTTTGTCAGCAAAGTGCAGATCTCACGAATTAGCTAGCTCAGCTATGGCACGTATGCCAACTTCATAGGTCTCCATTCTTCTAGATGTGGCACCACAAGGTTTCCCTAAGCTTTCCATAGATAACAGCATCACAATTTAGAGGGCTGATAAAATAAACAAAATATAGTTTATTTAAATGTTGTAGTCTATTTGTAAAATTGTCGAACAAATTGAAATGCCTGGGAAGCATTTCGAATGGAATTTGAGTTCTACGTGCGAAGGGTTGGCTTATAATACCACCAACACCGTATGGTACAGCGTCTACTGGTAATGCTAGTGGCAATTTACGATTAGAGTGTGATAATAGGACATCTCATTGCATTTATTCTTTAGGTGTTTTTAACGCCTCTTCGCAACTTTTAGTCCATTCAAACGGAAGGTTTTTTAGCAAGATATTAACTGGAATTAAAAATATACTCAAATTGGGAAATAACCTGACGTAACAATTCACTAGACCAACTACTTTACGAACTTCATCGTTATTATGCTTTCTGCGCCCATTTTGTACGGCGTCAATCTCTTGTTGCATTTTATGTATGCCATGTTGATCGATTACATAGTATTCTATTTTGTTTATTAAAAGCGTACTTTTTGTCCAAATTAAGTCTCATTTTCTATTCCTTCAAACGTTTTGTTACTTCTACTAAACGGTTTGAATGTACGCTGTCATCTGCAGCCACTATGTTGATGTTATCATATGAATACTGTCACTGCAGGTAGGTCGTTTAATAATTCTTTAATTTCGCGCTGCCTTCTAGCTCTCAATTCCATACCATATTTTTGCGGAGTCGTATAAACTAAGAAGCGTATTTAGGGTGAAAATATGTCGACCATACACGTGAACTTCCGTCTGAAGGTATGCTAAATCCAATGGAGCAAATTTTTTACTACCAGGTATATTTGTTGTCACTTTAGCTATGCTTGATAAAGAGTGATTATCGGAAATTAAATGAGGACTTAGGTTACCTTATAACCGCCATATATTCGGA
Source organism: Glossina fuscipes (assembly GCF_014805625.2). Classification (NCBI taxonomy): domain Eukaryota; kingdom Metazoa; phylum Arthropoda; class Insecta; order Diptera; family Glossinidae; genus Glossina; species Glossina fuscipes. The sequence continues at coordinate 210,157 of NW_024003102.1, forward strand.
CTTTCGGATTGCTTCTTCTTATGAACACAATCGGCGCGACTCCATCACTCCAATCAACTTTTTATAAAATGCCTTCATTGTAGGCAGTTCGATCTATATCCTACTTTAGCATCGTTTTCCTTTCGGCCGTATTTTGGCTTGAGCTCCGGAAATTAGATCCTCACATCTGTACCTACTTTGTCAAAAGACATTACCATCTTTTTGTTTTTAAAGGAAATTTCCAAAGCGAGTATTTATTAACGATATTGATAATTACAAAGAAATGTTCCTATATAAGTATTTACTTGCATTGGGATATATTTAAGAGTATTTTTGAACGCTAAAAAAATGTAAGCGAGAAGAATATAAAACTATGTATGAATCTGTATGTATGCAGGAAGCTGGCTATGCAGCTGACGCTGATAAATTGACTTCTGACCGTGCATCCGGTTTTCAGGATTTGGTGGCAGCAGGCCCATGTTTTGCATAGCAGTGGCACAGACAGACAGTTGATTGTTGTAATTTGGCGCAACTAAACCTAGGAACGGCTTATGTCTTCCACAAAGCCATCAAGCTGATGCAGCCACTAACGACATAATGAGCACACGGATATATGATTTCGACTTGGGTTTCATATAATTTTAATTCTTTTTAATTTTCAAATAATTTAAATTTTGTTTCGCGGTCTGTTGAAACAATATTTTATATTAGCATTAGATACCGTTCCGCACAACTTGTTTTTAGACCACAATCCTCACTTATGACGTCAATATTTTTCAGCTGAAAGTGATTGGTTGTTGTAATGTTTGGTTTTCTTTTGTGGTATATATAACACTGTAGAATGTCGGAGAATTTTAAGAAGTAACAAAAGAGATTACATAATTACCTGAAGTATGTAATGCCCGCCTACATTTGAAATGTAGGAATTCCGTCGGTATGCTTTGACCACTGCTCTTTCCCAAAAGTGTGGGTAAAATCGTAATAACGGCGTACCGATATGGTTTATTCATAACTTTCTCTCCCTAAATAACTTATGCAAGAGAAAATTATAGAAAGAAGAAAAATCCAAAGTCCGTCTGCGTTACTTAAGAATATTTTCTCTGTGATCTTGCTGTTGGTTTTTTTTTTTTTGAAGAGGAACGCTCGTAGTAGAGGAGCTCGCCCTTAAGATGTCGAAAAACATGTAAAAAAAACATTTAACTGAAATAAAAGCCTGTGTAATATATAACATAAGTTGATAAAAATTTTCAGTAATTACGTCAAAATAAAAATTCTTCAATGTAACCGCGAATATATGAAAATAGAAACACCAATGAAGGCTGCAACGGGTGTAAATAAAAACATTGAAAAATCATAGAAGAAAAAATTTTTATTGATTTTTTCGAATGATATCTTGTTTGTGCAACAAAGGAAACGTTGAAGAAAACTTTTCTTTAATTTTTGATTGAAAGAAAAAAAAGGGGAAAACAAACACAAAGATATGTCAAAAATTTAATAAATTTTAGTTAACGTCGTTAAAACAGAATTTTTCGAAATATTTTAATTCGGAAAATGTATATAAAAAACTTCTAAATTTCATTGAATAATTGGCATAAAACAAAAAGAAAAATATAAACAATTAAAAAAAGGACAACGAGGTCTGAAAGCAAACGTTCGAGAAAAAGCAAGAATAAAAATTGAAATTAGTGTAAATTGGGTAACGAAAAGGGATTAATTCTACCGTGAACTTAAGCAATTTTCCCAGTTTAAGCAGTTTTCATCAAAAAGAAATTTAAAAAAAAAGAAGGATTTTTATTTTGTGTAAAATTGTTCAACTAACACACAAGATAAAGCAAAATAGAACTAGAGTTTTGCGCTTTAGCAGATCTTCAGTTAACATCGTTAAAACAGCATTTTTCGAAATATTTTAATTCAGAAAATGTATATAAAAAAACTTCTAATTTTCATTGAATAATTAGCATAAAACAAAAAGAAAAATATAAACAATTAAAAAAAGGACAACGAAGTCTGAAAGCAAACGTTCGAGAAAAAGCAAGAATAAATATTGAAATTAGTGTAAATTGGGTAATGAAAAGGGATAAATTCTGCCGTGAACTTAAGCAATTTGGGAAGCAGTTTTCATCAAAAAGAAATTTAAGAAAAAAGAAGGATTTTTATTTTGTATAAAATTATTCAACTAACACACAAGATAAAGCAAAATAGAACTAGAGTTTTGCGCTTGAGCAGATCTTCTGCAAGAACGGAATCTATTATTGTAATAAACTGTAATTGTCAATTAACTGTTAGGTTATCCATAAAGACAAATACATGAAAAATAAGTTGGTTAATACACACACATATACGTTTGTCATCCCCTTAAAAATCGCAAATGACAAAGCATAAGCATCTTAAATGGATTTTGAACCAATTTTAAAATTTTATTTAAAATAACAAGAACAAAACTAATAATTTTATTATAAATGCATTTATTTATTTATACAATATTCTCATAGTTAAGATAAAAAAAAGGAGAAAAAAAAAGAAACTATGTAAACAAAAGAAAAATATATAAATAAAAGAAAAATAACTCGAATCAAACCAAATTAAATGTTTTTTTGTTTTGCATAAAACTAATTCTTATAATTAGACTGTTATACTCAAGAAAGGAAAAAATAAAAGAAAAAAGAGTTATGAAGTGTCGTTAACAAGTCTAATGGAAATATTCCTTTCTATAAAATCTATCGAAGAGCTGAGCGTAAAACGAGCATATCAGATTGTTTTCTCTTGCAGTATGGGATTTGATGGCTCACGATATGGAGGGTATTGGTAGTGTGCCAGCAGGTGTTATAATCAACTACCTAACTTGACCGTGGATGTGGTGTACGGGTTTGTATTAGATTTCCTTATGCATCAATATTTTTGTAGCTTTTAGGTTAATGTTGATTACTTGCTGGTTTGATTCCATAGTTGTATGTTATATGTGTCAAAAAAAGAAAATAAAAAAAAGAAAGAAAAGAAAAAAAAGAATGATGCTAAACTAAGCAGTCTGCAGGTACCGCGGAGACGGGGCATGAGTGGGTGTGCGTGTGAGTGACGATAAGGGACAAGGAATACGGATTTAAGGACCAAGAATAAACCAACAGATCGCGAACGGATCTTACGGACGGACTTACGTCAAGTTATGGCTTGCGAATGGAACACCTTAAAGAAAAAGAAAAAAACATTTTTTTTTGTCATGCAGCATGTGCTATAAAAATCATAAAGCTCTACTGCAAAGTAACTATGGCCATAACAAGTAAAAATGATGAACTAAATGACTTTTTCTGGCAAAAATTGTAATGTATGCCTGTTTGATGGAAGGTGAACTAAATCAAACACAAATATATGGTATTCAAACGTAAAAGAAATCGGTTATAGCAGCTCTCAATTTACACTGCCGTCAAAATCTGATGATCGAACGCTAGGTAAAACAAAAAATAGGTTAAGATAAAATTTTCGTTAACTTATATACTGGGCTTATTTACGAGTCACTGGCATTCATATTACAGATAAAAGTGCCCACCACTTCTAATTTATAATTGTCTTATCTGGTAATTTTTTTTTGCGTTTCTTAATTTGTTCCTTTTATGTGTATGTGCCTTGGTTCTATTGTTTACATATGCAATCTCAAATACATGGATATCTGCTGCTATAACTGTGGCTTTTGCAGATTCACTGTAAGACGAAAACTTGTTTCAATGGCCTGCTCATTGTTCATTGTAGTCTTGGTTGGCAAAGCACTCCTCTTAGTCAAGACGGCTTCGAAGGTGAGCCACTCTCTGGCCGAACAGAGAAAGGGATGACGTGTCTGTTTTTTTCAGCACTGCACCCGAAGATTTTGCGGAAGTTACGACCACAACGTTATAGTTTATTTTCTTTTGGAGTATCTTCAAGTGCTCGACGTCTAGATCGTTTTTCTGACTCTCCAGAAAGTTTGCACGTCCGTTACTCTTGTACTACTTGAATAGGGAAAGTATACGACGAATACATGGAGACGAAGTATTTCGTCCTCAGAAACGGCTTTTAGCGCGATGTCCCAGAAACGGAACTCACCCTAGACCAAACTGCCTAATTCCATAATTCTGACACATTACACTTGGTGTCAAAGGCATCGCTGGCTCAACGCTTACACGTTCGTTTATTGTTTCCTACTTCATTTTAAAGTTTCATATTTTTCTACAGCGTTTAAAACGCTTTTCGTTTATATTCTCTACTCATCCTGCGTAGTCAAAGGCACGGTGTGATGAACTGCGACGTTAATTGCAAATATTCCAGCGAATAATCTAAAAAAGTATTATGAAATGAGAAGAGGCCCGTTTCTCTAATGCTGATAAATTACTTTATGAAATTAAAGTGAACAATATATTTGTGGGCGTACGCACTACAGCTTAACTCAGCTCGTTCGATTGTCATATATTGATTACCCCGGACATTCAATTCTTTCGCCCGTTTCAGCTAACCATGACACATTCAATAGTTCACAAGGCGATCGCGAAAGTAAGCAAAAACCTTCACGAGTAAATTAATGGCAAACATTAACCGCATTGCAGACAGAAAAAAAAGAAATCATATGATCAATACCCTGATAATAGAATTTCGAATCGCTCGTCCTGTGAAGGAACCTACTTTATTTAAAACGAAACAAAGTTGTAAACAAACTTTTCCCAAAGTCATCAAAACCATAGCGGTTCCATAGCAAGAGCAAACGGAGGGAAGATGATGATCAAAAGGTCAAGATGCATTTACCTTTTCACATGGACAAAAATACCCATGCATACAAAGCAATCAGCTGTGCGGTATTATGTCTGATGAACAAGAAACGACAATAATCGTAGAAAAAAAAGTTAAAAAAGAGCATATTTATGAAATATTTGCCAAGGCTAGTACATTTGCATTAAGGACTTGTAAAAATAAGGCATTTCATTCACCAGAATGAATAGTGGGACGCGATAGAAGACATTAAAAATAACAATAAGTAAAAAATAAATATGCAATTTTACGTTAGTCAGTATTGTAACAAAAAACCGTAGGTTACAAAGTGTAAAGAATTGACTGACAGACTAAGAGCAAACTTCATTATATCCTACAAAACTTAAAACGCATGCGGTGCTCTTAAATGAAGTTCTAGAGCAGCAAAGGTTTGAGTTACAATGAAGTGCAGATGATACCGAAAAGTCTGTGCCTAGTCCTATTACCCTTACGCTAGCACAACCACCAACGCCCAATAACCACTAGCTTAAAAACCAAAACGCACACACTCTAAACCAAGGAAGGCAATCGAATGAACGTTATTTTCAAACTTTTAGGGCAAACTGCATCGATTTACACAAAAAAAGGAAGTATTATAGATTTGAATTTCATTCATTTTTTCTTTAGAAACGAAAAGTTATCTTTGACAGATTTTCATTCTCTGTCGTGAGGTAGTACTAACCAATGTCACTAACAATTAGGGCTATAAAAACACCTATCCCTGCCTATCTCTGGGAAGAGTTAAATTATTTCAAGTCCACTGACTCACACTATGCCCTTATTAAAGAGGAAATAATAGAAAGAAAATAACAGACTTCGAGATTGCGTGAAAATTTCTACTCCTATATACAGCATCTGGCTTGTCGGAAGAAGAAGGAGCAATCTGCGGGCAAGTCGATAAAGATAATTAAAGCTAACGATCAGTCCACTGTCGCCAAGTTTATTGTTGGGTGCAGACAAATAAAGATTCAAAATCGAAAACAGAATATTGTAGTGTGATCGCATACCGTCATATGCATCCACTTTGAAGTGCGACAGAATTATGCTGAATTCGAATAATTCTGTAGCAAGAAAAGAAAAACAAAAATTTTGTCGTACTTCAACTGGCTGGGTATTGCATTACGAAATGCAATACGATGCCAGGCGCCCCAATTAATTAGTGATTACGTTAGCATTAAGTCAACTGTTAGAATTAAGTATAAATAGTGGACTTCTCAATAAAGAATTTTAATTGTTATCAAGCAATTCAAAATTACCAAGCGTTTAATTCGCTAACAAAGTAATAGGCGTTAAATCCGCCCAAGGTTAAAGTTGTAGAGACCGTCTCATGCCGAGATTCATTGGACAATCTATGAGACGGAACGACTTGGCGTTCTTCAGCCGAGTAGAATAGGGATACACTTACACCTCGTCCTTTTTCTAAGTACCTTTACCAGGGAAGGACCCATAGGGAATCCTTCCAAATAATACTGCAAAACATTTTGTCAACACTACACTCTGTTGCATTTAAACATCTTTTATATTACAATATAAACAATCACAAAGACCGATAAGAGAGATCCACACTAAAACGAGTTTCTTGAGCAAATTGGGATGGCCGAATGTAGGAACAATCCGATGATGTGGCAGCAGTACATACTATCAGTCAAAGGGGCATAATTGCGAGTACCTCACGTAGACCTAAATTCACACTTTTAGCAGGACTAGCAAGTCTCAGCATTTTATGTGCGAAAATTCACAAGATTTTAACATTTTTTTTCTGCCAATCGATTTAGAATCAATTTTGCCAAATGTTTGTAGTTGAGGATAGTATCGTCTTTACTTTACTGCTGCATCGGTGAATGTGCCGACATGCATAAACACTAGGGTTTGTAGACGTTTAATACCATATTATTTAATGACTTCGAAAAAAATGATGGCCTATGTGTGCAAACGGTCGCTGCATAATCGCACTTATGTGCACACATGCCAACGCAACTACAAACAGACAGATTTATAGTAAGAGTATATTAAATACTAAAAAAAAGGAAAAACCATGCGCATATATCTATGTGCATGAACAACTATGTTAGGTAAACTGCTGTAAAGTATTTAATGACCAACCTTGTCCAGTTTCAATATTTAATTGTTTCAATTAAATCTGCTTTGCCGAAAAACTTTTTCTTTCATAAGTGTTAGTAGAACATATAATACTACCCCGTTCTTTTTTATTAAACAGTATTATGACTTCTTCAAATTATCTTCAAACTATCTTCATGTTTTACGCTGCTGTATAAGGCATCTCATAAAATGGTTACCAAATAATATTTTTCAGTTTTGGATCTTTTGAATAAATTACGGGGCAAAAAACAGCAAGGATGGGGTTAAGAGATTTGTCGTGCTTAATTCAAAAGCGAGTTTTGCTAATCGTAACATCGACAAAAAACCTGAACATGTTACCACCTATCTCTAAGCTAAGCAGATGAAGAGAGAAATTGGATTTAGTTCTTCTAATATATACAAGTAAAACTTTTCAGTGAAAAATTGAAATCTTAGTTTGACAATTCGTTTCGGCTAAGCTATGCATACAAAGTCATTAACGAATTAAATTAAAATGAGCGTTTGTTGTTAAGCTATGCTCAAGTTATTTCAAAATATTTATTCTCTCGTATATTTCACCTACTTCTTGTGCTATTGTCAATAAATACGTTAATGACAATATGCCTTTTCGCATAATAGTAAAGTAATAAACTAGTACGAGCGTCGAAGATATGTAAATTTACAATGCAGGCTTACTTCCAAGTGGAAAGCCTGTGACATGTAGTGCAGTGCTTGGAACAGGATTCTTCAAAGTAAATTCTCACACGTTCAAATCTTACGCTGCGGGTCAATCTAATGTTGCATGTTCACATATAAGAAGCTACTACGGCGTAGGATGTCCGAAAAAACTAAAGAAAGCTTTCCGAAACTCCGGCCTAACATAAGGGGTAAGCTTGTTAAGAAGACTCACAAACAAAAAAATGGAAGAATGTAAATCTATAGAAATATATGTAAATATTATAATGTCGACTGCAATAAAATTACCGAGAGGGGGCCTTGAGAGCTAAGGAATTAACACATTATTATGTAAAAACGAAGTTGTTCGAAAATCACATGCATAACTTTTGTTGTAAAACACCAAAAATTACGCAAAAGTAAAAGTCTAAAATGCTATAATTGATGAAACTATGCCAGATGAAAGTGAAAGGAATTGAAAGAGAAGAAGACTTATTCCAACAAAAACGGCAGAAGGAAAGAACAATGCTTCCGCGTTCTGAGCGGTAAATGCTACGAGTAAATTCCACGTGTGTGAACAATTTGAAATAACTACCATAATCTTTTGAACAATTATTACAAATTCCAAAGTTTTCATTAAATTATTATTAATATGCATGGATTTGTTGGAGGAAAGTTGTTAGAAGTCGAACTACTTTTATACATTCCCGAAAGTCATTAAAATCTTATACAAAAATGAAGTCATTCTTAAGGGAATTAGATATTTGGTCATCTAACTTTAGTGGTATACATTTAAAAATGGGGAAAGACATTATGCATGGCGAAAAGAAAGCTGTTTATTTGAGTAATTAAATCAATATATGAAGGAAAGGAAAAATAAAGAGTCTACCGTTTAAGGATACAGATATAAGGGCTAAAAAGTTCCTAGGAATTAAACGCACTGATGTCTGCGATCCTATAAAAGAAACTTAATTTAATAGGTCTCGATCAGTATCTTATATTAAATTATTTACATATCCTACATTTTAATATATTTCAGGCAATATATATTCATATATAACACAATATGTACATACGTGGTTATGCACTTCGAGTAATGTCGTAAGGAAAGTATCATATTTCTAATAAGGAAAATACACTATTGACGATAAGGAAATATAGTATTAATAATTGGGAAAAATGTAATATATAAAATATGGAAATATAGTAGTTATAATGAGGCAAAATATAATATTTAAGAAAACGAAAATATATTCCAGGTGTGTAACCAAAATGACCCTGGGACTTTGGTCCTCACAAGATATAAAAGAAAACAACTAGATACACCCTCACCCATATATGAGCAACGCAAATTTATATATACTTGTAATTGGAAAACATTAGATTTCTATGTAAAATAAAAAAGAAAATAAGTGGAACGTGTTGTATAAGTAAATTATTGAAGTCAAAAGTAGAGGCAAAACACAAAGGAGAAGGAAATATAAGTCTAGGTAACAGGTAAGCCTGTGAATAAATTTAGGCTGGATCACAAACAGCTTGAAGCAATGAAGCCAACTGGTTACTCTACGTAAGTCAATTTTGCCACTTAAGATAAGTAATAATTTTCTTTTCACACTGTATGTATACATATTGCTCTACAAAAAAAAATGTAAGGCTATTGATGATGAACATGGAGTAATTTGGTGCCAATTTTTGTGAGGAAGGCTATCTAGAAAAGTTAGTTATTAGCAAGTGTACGATAAGAGCACAAGCCGTGATTGAACGGATGCACAAACTATAATGGACGAACTGCAGGGAGCATCAGACAAGTAACGAATGAATAGCTGAAATAGGACAGACGATCAGTCTTTTCATCATTTCTTTCTCCTTTTTACCACCTTTTCTAATTTTATATTTAAATGTTTTTTGCTTGCATTGTAAGGTCAGATGAGCTAGCTAAGACCGAATTAGATAACCTAATAAATATTAAATACCTTCTGACCGTTAGAAAACATAAATCAAAATTAAAATGTATTTCAAACAACAAAAACCATTGAACGGGAAAATTGTGAAATAATGTAAAGCGCTATGTAGCTGCACCCGTCAAATGCTTTCAGGTAATAGCGGCTGCCGTTTACCGCGATGGTCAATGACCATCCTTGCAAGGCAAGGAACATTGTTGATTCCTTCACAACAGTTGCGTGCACTCTAAAGTGCTAAATCGTGAAATTCGTGATTTAACTCTTGCATCTCCTATTTTGACGACGGTGTCGACGCTTCGCAAGAGGCTTTCTAGTTGAGACGAATAAAAGAAGAACAAATAATCTGCGCAGTCAAATTGAATGTCTTGAAATAAAAGATTAAGGCAATAAATCCGATTTAAAGCGTTTTGTGAAAATGAAATTGTTGGCTTTATTTGTATAACACAAGACTAGGATTGATCTGAAATCCATTTTGTATAATTATAAAATAAAAATATATAAAATTTAAAGTTCACTATTCAAAGTTTTTTTAATAAATATTTTCATTTTTAATGTAAGCATTTTATAAAATTATTTAAATTTATTTCATGTTATCAAAAATTTTATATAATTTTGTTTTTATTTCGTCTGTGAGCGAACAAACGTGAAAGTTGCTTCTCATTTTCTCTTCATTTTTTCGAAATAAATTTAGAATGACGGAACCCATACATAGTTTACCACCAAATGCCTTTGAATGTACAGATTTCAAGTAAGTTACCAAAAAGGTACACAATCAGTGCCCAGTATTGCCAAACCACCTGAAGGATTAAACTTGCTCTAAATTGTTATAAGTTAGAATATTGAAACATATTATTATTATACACTATTTTTAGAAGTTATAATTAGATTTGATGTGAATTCTTTTGAATTTAATCTGATTAATCTAATATTAATATTAACCAATTTTTGTTGTAAAATTATTATATATTATATCTTGATTTGTAGATGAACTTGGATTTCAGAACGCTGCTTTCTTATTAATGTATTATAACATAGTACCGACGATGATGTTATGTGATACCATAGCTACGTAGACCACCATTTATGCGAACAATAAGTAGGCACAAAACATGTTTATGGATATAAGATTTTGCAATCCCAAATAAAAGCTGTGATGCATTTATTTGAAGAGTCGAACAAGAAGTGACTATAGGTATATAATTACAATAATGTTGGGAACTACAATATTATTTTACAGTTGACTGCAAGAGAAGTTAACAACACTATACAAGCTGACTTCATAAATTAGGGCTTAATTCGTAGCGTCAAAAATAAAATAAAAATTCAGGTAGAAAAAGAAGGTATGGGGAAATTCACCCCAAAAATTACTTTTTGGTTTCTTTAATCGTAAGAAGTAAATCTCGCGATGTATACCTGATTTCTGCTTTACATTTTCTTGGTTTAATTTCTTTTCAGTACGTTTTTGTACATCCTTATCATTAGCTTATTCGATTTCTTCATTATTTTGGACATTTTTGATTATGGACTCTCTAACATGGATCGAAGGGTCCGACATTCAATGTGATCCTTTCGTATAGAAAGACTACGGCCCCGTATAGGTGCTACTTTGATGTAACGTAAAAAGTGTTTGCGATTTGATCCTCTGTGTAATGGAAATTATGTATGTCGAAAAAGTCACAAATGTCTGAGTTTGCAACGGATACACGCACGTGACATGGTAAAGCTAGCTTGTGGCGTAGCAATTTTGGGGATTCAATTTTCATCTAACAAATACTTCCTCGACGGTTATACGCAAAAAATAAACGTGCTAAGACCATTATAAAGACAGATGAATATTCGAAAAATTCTTATCGGGCGTGCAAGTGTACTGCTCCGGGCTGTTTTATATCCTACCCAACCAATGATTTCTTTTCGACCAAAAATGTTGTGGGACATCCCGAAGTGCGGTCTGACGATTTACCCTGTGCTGACTTTAAAAAAAAACTCACTCATTCTTTTTTTTGTTAGATTAAAAAGGGATAAAAAAGGAAATATTTAATAAAAGCAAATTAGCATATTTGTTAATCTTTTTATATATAAATCTTATTTCTTTAAATGTATCTAAAATTTTCAGTTGATTGTTGACGAGTTGTTAAAAGAAGTGCACACTGGGACAAGCAAAAACGTCTGTACATTATTAGTTATTAGTTTTCGAAGGGAACAGATCTGACTCGATTTGAGGAGCTAGTAGTTTTGGTTGAATTAAAAGTAACGTGCCATGTTGCCTATTGCATTGTACCCATGACTATAAAATATTTTGACTATTGTCCACAGCTTTTTGGTTCTCTGCTACCGCACAACAACAATACTATTTTGTAATGTGCATGTCACTTCATAAGAGCCTCTTTTAATTATTTTTATGCCCATCATCGCAGTGTATATCCATACTGTTTAAAGGTTCGCAAGCAAAAGAAAGCTTCAGAGATCGCACAAAGTATACATATTCTATTCACTATCTGTTATATATATTCTCCTTGTCGCAAAAAGGCAACAATCGACATGAATTTCTATTCATATTCATATTTCTATGCCATATTCTGGCACAAATCCGCTACGCCTCCTCATTTATATGATGTGTCATATTTTCCTAATTTGGAATTTTTGAAGACTTAGAAGCAAGCTTCAAAATTCGAATAAAGTATATAAGTTTGATCTGCCCGTTAGTGCATAGTAGCTGTGGTAAACATTCGGCCGTTTGCAAAAATACAGACATCGCAGAATACAGATTAAATAAAAAATTTGATATAAATTTCCTGTGTGTCATTTCCAACTTAGTTTTCTCGAAAATAAGTTTTCAAAAAAAAAAAAATAATTGTAATAATCCTTTATGCTTTGCCATGTGCATTCTATGTTTCCACCATAAGCTTTGATTTATAATCTATTTTATTATGCCACCATTTAAAAATATACTTTTCTTAATATTTGTATCATTGCTTGACAATACATTTTTCTTAATTTTCACATGATTGAAAAATCATAATGATATTTCACTATCGCGAAGCTTCAAACTCTGCACCTGAAAATTTATTCTTTTTTTTACTTCTTAGGTACCAAATTTTCCAAGCATACCAACTTTCTTCTTTACTAATAAAAGGCATTGAACTTGACAAACCAGGATTGCAAATGCAATAAATGTTGCAATTCTCGTTTGCAATTTGCTTCTTTTTCTTTTTTATTTACATCATGAGTTTTATGGCTATTGACGCTTGATATTGATCATTCTGCTCCCAACGTTTTGATTACTATATTTAGAGCACAAAATTTTTTGATGTGAGTGTCTTTCCAAGTCTGTTCTTTACAATTTCTTACAATGTCTGCTGTCCTACTTACTTAATGATGGTGACTCTGGCGCCAGATTTGAATAAGTTATTATTATTATATATTATATAAAATATTTTCGTGGCTTACATTGTTGCTTTAGAACAAATTTTTTATTTTTATTTGTATTCTGCTGTTCTTATTTGTATACGTTAATTAAATCGAACCTGTTTCTTAAGTATTTTTTATAAAGCTGATGCTTTCAATAAATGAAGAGTGTTTCGATAGTCTTTCGACGAAACAACATTAAACGATATTGAAACCATATTTTTAGGTGTGCTTCAAGGTATCTTTAACGATATTGACTGCATTTTCAGCCTGACCATTAGTAGCTGGATTGCCAACAAGGATAGTGATATCTATGATTTCATTAGTCTCCGCAAAACATTTAAGGTCCTTGGGAAAGAATATTGTGTGTTTATTTGGGTTAAATATTTGGGAAGACCACAAATGTTGAAAGTTTCCCTTAATCATAACAGTGGTTTTATTTTGTACTATTAGATATAAACACAACTCTGTAAAATGCTGTTAATCTTTGAAGTATGCTTTGGCAAACTTTTGTTAACGTGGAGAGTTGCTAAGTAACTGCGGTAGCGATCAATGCGTTTATTAAAAGCACAAACTCTGACGGCGATTTCTCCAGTTATTAATGTTCTTCGGTGTTTGTAAGCATTTATAAGCGGTGATTTAGCAGTGTACTAATAACAAGCCTAAATGCCTTATCGTAAAAATCGTTGCTATATTGCAAATACTGTTAGGAATACTAATAAAATAGAACGAATAATTGATTCAAGTGTAATATATTTAAGCAGAACTTTACGTATTTTTCTGAGCGTTTGAGAAAGGAAAATTTGCAAAAGAACATATTATCCAGCATTTTCTCGAATAAGATGTGTTACAGACAGCTGAATTGCTGAGAAAATTACGATTATTGTTTGGTTGCGTCAAATGTACAACAATATACAAAACTAACAACAGATATAAAAACATAAATAAATGCGATCTGAAAACTGAAAAAAAAATGTTTTTATGCTTTTAAATAATTTTAATCAAAAATAATTTATATTCACCAAATCAACTTGTTCACCGTTACGAAAAGAAGCTATTACGCGTTATGTGTGTTAAAACCTCATCGTTAGTGTTCCATGTTCATATGAATGCTATTACGTATACAAATACACATATTCTTGATCTCAGGCGTCATCAAAATATGGAGTATGACTGATGCGATGAAAGGAGAAATAAGCGCAACGAAAATTCTAGAAAAAGATATATGAAACGAAAGTAATCAGATGAAATTAGAAATGATTGCATCATAAGAATGCAATTAACAAAAAATTATGAACGGAAGAAATAAAAATATTTTCATATTATTGTGATTGATTTCAATATGTAAAAAATTTCAGTATGCTAACACACTAATGTAAAAATGAAAAAAATCTTCAACAGATTACACGAAGTTAGATTGAACACTTATGTCTGAGAATTATTTTTTAATATACATAAAATCATACTGTTGCTACAAATTCGGAGAATTATTCCTAATATATTAACACTTAACGTATTATGTGAATTAGCTTGTGTTTAATATCATGCTAATTTGGCTTTATGTCTACTACCCCATAAAAGTATATCAGGACTAACTAAAACTTTGCAAAGTGGTCCGTAAAGAAATTTATTGTAAAACAATCATTAAAAACGAATAAATTAATTATAAAGTTATAAAGTTATAAAAACAACAACAACATTAACGACAAAAAACATAATTTCAATTTTTCTTAGTGATTTTTGTCACAAATTGTTCATGCTGAATTTCTGAGTTTACGAAACATTTAAAGTATACATTAGCCACATTGAATTAGTATTGGAAAATAAGTTAAAACTGAAGTTTAAGTTAAGTAAAGTGAAATAATTCTACAAACGGCGGGTGCTTTTTCTGATTTGATGAACAAACTGTACTTTATATCAAAAATATACGATTTTAAGCAAGCCAAGCTAAACCAAAGGAAAAAATGTAACCGTGCAAAGAATAGCAACTACATATGTACATAAATTCGTGGGATGTATGCCTAATGTGAAAAAAATTAAAACATACTCAAATGCCCAAATGAAAGGAGGAAGAGCGGGAGACATTTAACATTTTATTATTATTTGCGCATTGTTTTTATTTCTTTTTTTTATAGTGTGTACAATGCTATGATTAAGAACTAATCGATGTACACTTCCTAGTAGGTTTTTTTAAGTTTTTTATTATTGTAAAATAGCGTAAACTAAGATATAAAAAAAAGTTGAAAGATGTTCAGTGAGTAGAGGAAGAGACAGCTTCGTGAAGATAGAGTAAGTAAGTGAGTGTGTGCGTGTATGTGGGTGTAATCACAGACGATGAGATTAACGGACAAGGGAACAATACCGAAGGACCGTACGACTATTAAGTGACGTCATGCCATTATTGATCCCGATAGGTTTACATTATTTATAATTTATTTTTGTAAATGTAGCTGAGCTAGCTAGGCCTTACAGCTCTATCTCTATTACTACTATTACGGTTTATTAATTTTATTTGCCTACACATTTATCTTTGAAATATTTTATCCGATTTCCATATCGCACGTTATTCTACACGGTTGTTATTACATTATTTATATTCCAGAATTAAACAATTAATTAAATTAGTAAACTCTTAAAAACTAGTCATTAGTATTACCGTATGCAATTGGTACTGTTTTAATTCTTTTGATAAATTTTAATCCTATAGAAAATATATGGGCTGATCTAAAAGGTCGAATAATTTCATGCGAAAAGTTGGTTTATCTCAACATTAACAAAATCCGCTATCCCCATCCGACATGGGTACAGTTTTGAATAGATAGGTTTGTCGGGAACCATTCGGATGCGAGCGACGATACTGGTACTATAGGGCACACACACAGGATTAGCAAATTGCTAACTCTAGTTTTTATCACCTTCTGAAAATTTATCTTTACAGCCGCGTGAATATTCATTTAGTCAATTTCAAGAAAGTTAAGTTCCGTACAGTCAAAAAAATTAATTTTTCATACCAGCACCATGACGGAATCTACTTATTCCCATATCAATCGGAGTATTTAGTCAGTTGAACAGATGAAAACCGAATATTTCATCAAAAGTAGATAAAGATTTTAATACAAAAAACGTTGCGTTTTCCCTAATAAGCGTTTATTCCTTAGTTAATTCTAGTCATGAATAGATTGGGCCATGGAAGTTGTATTCACAGGCGTTATTCCTTTTAATTAGTTTAATGTAGTTTCATCAAGTGGTACGAATCCACTCGATAAAGTGGTACATGGATAAGTTAAAACCCCGTTATCTGCGTATGTAGCTTTTTTTTCGGCTTTCATATTGTATACGCCTTAATTGTATTACGTGACACCACAGATACGTATTGACGTCAACGAAGATGGGGCTTTTATAAACATGTATGTAACATATGCGTAAACATGTTTCATTTGATAATAAAACCAATGTAAAAAGAAAAACAAAACTATACTCCAACTACAGCGGTATGAAAACAAATTGCTATTCATACTTCATCAAGAGAACATTACAAAATACACATGATAAAGAGTGTAAAGCAGAGTGCGGCGAAAAATATTCACTAAGAAAAATTCAGAAACTAAAAAGTCTTACCATTGAACCAATAAAAATGTTGGTACAATACAATAGGGTAGAAATATACAAGTTCTTTTTAATTTAAATGCATAAATTTGCGCTTCTTTCATGATCGTGTTCATGTTAGGTGATATACCTCGGAGCAAAGAAAGTAGGAATATATATAAACACTTATATATGCATATATCAAGGAACTAAAATCAAAAGAAGTGTGAAATATAAATCACTTAAAAACAATGAATAAATGTATAAAATGAAATGGCAAAGAAGAAATATCTTACAAATTTTACATAATTAAAGCTAAAGATTTCATTTAAATTTGACAACTTATGCACATGGTGCATCATTGAATACAAAATAAACCGAATTAATAACAAATGCAAGAACAACAATATTAATTTTAATCAGCAAGAAAAACATAATTACAACAACCTTTACAAAAATAGTTCATCATCACAACAAACAATATTTTGAATACGCGTAACTGATGTCCTGCATGTCTGCAAGTTGCGATTCTAGTAGCACTCTGAGCAGTTCCTAACTTGTAGCATCTGTGAAAATCATTATCAATAAAATGTACGGCGTTTGCAAGCAGTAAAACCTAAGAAGTTTTCGCCAATTTACCCGAGGGCTTACGAAGAGCGCAGACAATTAGATATAAGCTTTTTTAAGTTATTTTATGGTACTACAGTAAATAGGAGCTTGCGGTGGTTGTTATTGAATTTGGAATTGTTCTCAAAAGTCAGTTCGAAAACATTTACGTCTCTTGCTCATATACTTCTCCACTACCACTTTCTATACATTTGAATCACGTTTCCTTTTTTTTAATTATCGAGGGAAAGCTAGACACGTTGCTTCATAGAGTACTTCGCGCTATGGCTATTGCTGTTCCCGTAAATCACTTTTCTCATTATATACCGTTCCCTGTTTAATTCTCAAAAGAACCAAGAGGCAATTATATATAAAAAAGGGTTTTTTTTAAGAAATTCAAGAAGTAAAACCCCTTTATTAATTACACTTAGTGCTTTTTCGCATCACCAAAAATTTAATTTATCAAAGCAATATAGTAAGATCTCCGACGCCTCACCCACTTACCGTTACTACAACACCAAATTAACATCTGCCTCAATCACAGCAACAACATCAATATGAATATATCAAACAAAATCAAAAGCATCACCATCATCCGCATCAGCAGCAACATCGTCATCATCACCGCAACGTACAGAATCAGCAACAATCGTCTTCACCTACATAGTCTTCCGACAACAGTATTACGGGTCTTAATTTAAGCACAAATGCTTCGCTGACTGCAACACAATTCCAGCACATCCACTACCAAACGGCCGCTCGACAGTGATAAAGAGTGAATTTGAATTGTCTACCAACACGGATGATGAGAGTGTTAATGATAGTAGCAATAGTCTAACACCGTGAGACTTGGCTACGGAAGCTTAAGAGATGTTCCAAAAGTCGGGGAAGTTTGTTAAGCATGTTGCAAAGAATTTTAAATGAGATTCAACGCTATCGTAAGAAAAATCAACAACTCAAACAGCTGCTTGAGTTACGAAATGAATGAGATTAGTAAACTTAATCACGATTTGCAAGTTTGTTGACGTCAGCTAGACAGTCGGTAGAGCATGAGACATTTAATATCAGGGTGTGGGTTGAAGCCACACGTTGTCTGTAGTTGTCAGTGTGTTAACAGTCAGTCGGTCCACGTCCCTTTGGACGTACACATTCCATATCGCCAGCGATATCGATGGGTTCAAGCTGTAACGTCCGCGTACAAATACTGAGTAGGGGCTTTGCCGGTCTGCCTTGACCAGAAATGTCGTAACAACGTTATGCCGTTATTTGATATCGCATGATCACAAGAATAGCGGCTTGCCGCTATGCAAAAAAAAGGAGAAAAGGTTTGGAAGTAGATATTTTGATTTTTTTTTTTTTTTTGGACAGCAAAGCGGAAAGTCTTTGTAGAGCAGTGAAAGTGTAAAGTTAAAGTTATTGAAAAGAAGATAAAAGCCTTTTGTTATAAGAAATATTTAAGAAAAAAAAAGAAGAAAAAACAAGAACAGAACTTTTTTAGAATAAATAGAATTCACATAAAAATTTATATATAAAAAGAAATATAAAATAATTGAAATTACATTAAAGTTGAAGTAAAAAGGAACATCTTGGCAACCGACGCTCAACATACATATTTTTTTAATGTGTTATTAAGTTAAGCGATTTTACACAGCATATTAGTGCTTTTACTTACTTTATAGAAAAAATTGTGAGCCGACTTTTTGCAACTTGGTGATAACCTATTAAAAAAATTTGTTTAATCCATCTGAAATATTATTGTTGCTTTTTTTTGATTATTCGATTTTAAATAATCGCATGAAAATTTTATATTGTCTAATGAAAAAATTATGGGTTATTGGCTACTGTGTGCAATGTATAAAACCAATAACGGCACAACATATACGCACACAGAGAAAACAGCAGAAAAGAATTGCAAGCGACAAATGTACGAAAAGAAAAATTTTTTTAAAATTAAATTACAAGTTGATCTACTAATAAGAAATATAATAAACCAAAAAAGAAGACTTTTGTTTTGGCCAAATATTGAGGTTGCGCTCTAATTATCGTGAAAAGGTAAACATTGAAATATAGTTATTGAAACGATGAACATACCAGCACAAGGAGGTTTACTATTAACATGTGGTGTTCGTTAAGGCGGCTGAGCAAATTGATTACGACTTAATAACTTTCCTGCTTGACCTGCCGCCTGCCCTGCTTAGAAAGGATGACGATATTGTAGGTAGTGCGCCTACATGTGGTTTTGTAAGACCTCAGAAACTGAAGCAACCATCGGGTGTCTTTCACGAAGATGTTACATCTTTAGCTGGCGCCTCATCTCTCAAGAGTCAGGTTTTATTGACGTTAATCAAAATGCCGGCAGTAATGAATAAAAATTAAAATTAGATGTGCTTGGCTACACAAAAAAAGGAAAAATGTGTGGCTAGGCGCCATACTCTAGTGTGGGTGAGTGTACACACGAGTGCAGGTAGAGGTACTGGGAACTGTTACTGACGGGCTAAGAAGGGATTAACGAACGACGTACAGGACGAACAACGGACCTCACAAACGGACATACACAGTATGAACTCAATGAAAGGTTTGACTGAACCTTTTCTTTTTTTATTTGTTTTGCCCTATTTCAAGTGCAAATTTTTTTTTTATTGTTTTCATTTTTTCTTTAAAGTTAATATATTTTCCTTGTCATGCGGCAAAGCAGGCCGAATATTTTGCAAACGCTCTACCGAAACCTGAGCTATGCCCATGACAATGTCTATCTAGCACATCATAATTTTTTCGCGCAAATGTTGCTAGTAATATATCAAGAAACTACAACCAGAATTTGTGTCCATACGAATAATCAGAATGAAAGACCAATCTGTTAAATGGCTGCTAATTAACAGCTGTTACTGCTGTTATTTATAACAGAAACACAAATGCCCGTAATAATTTCCTAATTTAAATTTCGCTCAAAGTGTTCAACCATGTATATATTTCGTTCTCTGATAACTAAAACTGTATGTATAATTATTAAGTTAACATACGTATACCTTAAAGAGGTGGTAATTGAGATAATCATTAGCGAAAACAAATGTGAAGTACAGATTGTAGACTAAAAATCCCTCGTGGTAATAACCCAATAAATACCAAATACCTTCTAAACGTTACAGAATATAAATCAAAATTAAAGTAAGAATATACTTGAACAAAATCAAAATACAAACGTACATGTTGAAAGTAAAAATCTGAATTTCGTAAGATAAACTACAAAATTAATAGAGGACACTAATTCGTTGTTCATTTTGAGAATCTGTGCAGACGAGATCCGTATTTTGATTACTAGGACTTTCGGTTTATCTTTACAGATTAGAAACAACCCTTACGACGTGGAAGAGCAGTCTCATCCTCCCCCTGCACAAAACTAGTAAAAGCCACTTATTTGCTAAATAAAGGGACATTTCTAAAGTTGGCGCTTTACCAAAGTTTTTCGAATATCACATTCTGCGTCATGTTTAATACACTAGGCGTTCTCTAATCGTCTTCAAAGCCATGTGGTTAATACCGATTTCTCCCAAGCTCTTTCTCTCTCACTCTGCAAATTTTGAAACTTGATTTTATGGACTTTCCTCCGTATTTTCTGAACGGAGTTGCTTCATATTCAAGCATTCAATGCATATTCAAAGTATTCAGAATATTTTATTTGGATCCATCAAATTGGTAGACATCATTGTTTGTGTCCTCTCCTCTTTGCTTTATGCCTCAATGACTTACCATCATTCATACGACTTTCATATATTTTCATGTATAAGGTCGATATCAAATCGTTTCCATCGTTTAACACGTCGCAACTTCGCCATGCGTTTAAGTGATTTAAATGTATTTACTGAATGGTGTTACGTAATCTTTATGTCAGTTAATTGTAATAAATACAAAAAATAACACTGAATAGACGTGCATCTCTACACATTTCCTATTGCTCTCATCACGTCCACTTGTTACGTATACTTTACTTTTGTATTGGTGTCATTCTTGACTGTCTGTTACGTTTTAATCTACTCATTGACCAAGTAGTCAATACTGCGTAAAATTTTCTTGAATTTGTAAGGCAATGGTTGAGTGAAGTTTTGAATACGTATATTAAAAAGCCGCCAGTCGTTAAGACATGCTTTGATAGTGAGGTTTTGCGGGTTGGCATATCGATTTGGACGTATTTTAAGCACAGGCTTTTAATCAAATTATTCTATAGCTAGGAGCTCTTTTAAACTAAATTAGCCTAAATGTTTTGCATACAGCCCTTAGGCATTGTCGTCTTGTTAAGCTTGATTTAAGTATGCAATCACGCGTTGTCCAGCACCGTGAACATTACCATTATTCACTTATTCTTATGTGATTTCTTGTCGAACATATATCATTAATAACGAATGTTTGACAGTTTACTATCCAACCCATTTAAAATAGGTATTAAATAAAAAGGCCTAGAGAGTAGAATGTTACCAATCTACTGTGCTATTTTTTGATTTTATTTATTTATTTATTCCATATAATAATAATAGTTAACAACAATTAATTTTCGACTCATAATGACTTTTTAAGGTTAAAAGTTAGTTCAAGTACGACATAGGTAAATCGTGGAATGTTGCTTTGATGGACTTTAAAGAGTCCGTTAATGAGAATAAGTGATAGACATCATTTAGGTTCTTACATACTACTCTGAGCTAGTTAAACAGTTCGTAATTATATTTGCATTGACTAAGCTTTATCAAGATAAAGTGCCTAGAGAAGCGGTTAGGGGCATTAAAGCCTATCTCATGAAGTAATGCGAGCAATTCAAGTCACTTTGAAGATGATGTGATTGCGATTCTACGGAAAAGGAAGAAAATAGTTTCACATCATCAGCATACATTAAGATCTCGCTGAATTTCGCCACGGAGGGCAAATCGTTGATGTATAAATTAAATAAAATGGGTCCTAAGCGGCTACTTTGAAGTAGGCCAGACGTCACGGGAAATTCATCCGAGATAATGAGGTTCAAAAAAACCCTGAACGATCTACCATGCAGATAAGAGTTTAACCATTCCACTAAGAAGAAAGTTTAAATATAAGTAAGTTATGGTTAACCAAATCAAACGCTTTGCTTAAGTCAGTGTATATGGCGTCAGAGCGAGAGCCACTAGAAAAAGCCTTGAAAACGTGAGAAGTAAACTCTAACAGATTGGTGACCGTAGATCTTCCCTTTCGAAAACCATGTTGGAGAGGAGAAATAGAAGATTTAATGGCAAAGGCCAAATGCTGAGTCACTATTCCCGCAAACAGTTTAGGCAAGACACTCAGTTTGGCAATGCCTCTATAGTTTTCAACAAGTTGTCCACTTCCACTTTTGTGAAAAGGAATAAGGAAAGAACTCTTCCAACATAAAGGGAAAACACCTAAATTCAGTGACTTGTTGAAAATCTTTAAGATAATACCACATAGCTCGCCAGCACCAGATATAAGTACGCACGAGGGGATTCCATCAGTTTTATTGTGAATTAAATTTTGCGGATGCCACCATGAAGGGGATTCCAATTTTTAAAATGATCTTGTCGATATCGACGTCAAGTAAGCGTGCTTTGCGAATAGAAGGCGAATTCTTGTAGAGTAGAAAGTGTGAAATAAACTGTATAACATTTTTTTTTTTAATTCAGTTATGGTTGAAGTGAACTTAAAAGTGAAAAATAAATTTAATTCTAGTATTTGGCTATTAATATAAAACTACTAAAATGCAACTACTATACAGTAGCAGTAAATTCTTTCGCACTTGGGAACCGATTCATTATTTTTTAGGAATAAAAGCCTTAAGTTTCGTTATATTATAAGAAAGAAAATTTTTCCTCGCTTCCTACTATATTCCGGATCTATCTCTCTGCGTACATAGAAATACGAAGTCGAGCTCTTTGATGCTTCCTACAATTTGGACTACTGTGCCACTACTGAATCCTTTTAGTACAATAATTTTTTTAAGAATTTTATATACAATGAAGCAGGTTCGGCAGACTTCGGTAATTTCTTTGGTTATTGGTGCGGAAAATATAACTCCGAAAAGTCATGTCTTAACGTCTTAGTACACTTTCATACTCTTATTGAACGTGACATTTTTTCTTTTATTGAGTATTCAAACTGAATAAGGAGAGCTAAATTTTTCGGTTAGTAAATTGTAGTCACACAATGTGGAGAAATTTACATTAAAAGCTTGTGATTTGACACCAAAAGTATGTTTATTTGTAAAATGAACTTACTGTATGATCCAAAACTATAGTTTCATCTAAGGGTTGAAAAACGTTAGATTGCGTCAAGTTGAGTCAAGGCTATAACGGTTTATTTTTTCTTAGAATAACGTTAACGTCGCTTCAATACATTTGAAAAAAAACCATCCTCGGCTGTTATAAATGGAAGCTTGGCTGCCCTACCCTATTATTATATAAAAACTTACTCAATTACCGCTTCTGTCCAACATAATATTTGTTCTAATCAAACCTATAAGTTAATACTACGATAACAAAGACAAGTACTAGCTTAATCAGGCTTTTTAAAATTCAGTTATGTCCATATAGAAAGCACTTAAAGCTTGGCGTCTTATACTAGGCGATTAAACCAATCTGCTTCACAAACAGTTTAGACACAAGTACAATGAGGTACTCCGCAGCAAAACAGTGCTACACTAACTCGAAAATCTTTCGCCGTGAAAAAACCCTACCGCATAGATTCCTATTCTCTTAGAAAACCACCACATAAATTATGGCCCAGTTGGTATAATTAATATGCTGACGAGATTGTTATTAATTGAATGACAAGCATTGTTTTTTCTTCATCCTCCTCTCCTGGCGTTCACTAACTACCTCTTATGTGCTCCAGTTTTGTGTGTTCACTTATTTATGGTGAGGATCGCCCGCCGGTCCCAGACCTTCATTTTACTGAGATGGATTTGGATATCTTTAGGTGGTCAGATGAGTAAAAGCTCGTACAATTTCCATTAACGTTGCAAGAAATTTAAAATTTATATATTAATTTACTTGATGCTGCTCCTAGACACTTAATAGCTATTACCATGCGCTTTTTTAAGTATCCATACATTTTATGTATGTTACCTAATTTTAGATGTTGTCATTATGTAATTCTTTCATATCCTTCCTTTTCTATTGTGATAGCCAAGTGGTCTTTCACACTTATCTTGAGTATTATAAAGCAATGAATCTCGAGTATATAAATGTCTAACCCAATCCCTTCTGTACTTACTTTTAACATATGCAGCTTCTTCTAAATAATCCAATTTAGGCATTTCAAACGATTTAAAACTCGGCACATTTAGTTAAGGTATCCCTGAGCAAAGGCGTAATGTGGGCTGTGTTGTGCTTAAGGATATTCAAGGCAAGTTCTCCATAAAGATAATAAATTAAATCCTCTAAGGCACACTATCGCGAATCTTCGCTTTTTAATCGCACTGCCTGCTTTTGGAACAACTATTAATACAGGTCCTCCCCACTGCTCGTCATGTTTTCATTTCCAAGTAGAACGTACGCAAATACTATTCCATTCTTTCCTCGTCCGCTTTATAAAATCCTTCCAGAAATATATAGTATAACGTCGACGAAGGTCTACTGTGAAAAACACAGCAATTTCCATCCAGTTCCAATCTTGTTGGTAGTTATGTGAAATCTATGATTGAAACTTTTAGATTTACAGAACGGCCTAGCCATAGCCAGAGTTACGACACACACGGCTAAAGCCATACTTAGAGTGATAAGACATGAAATACAACAGAATTAGCTTGCACGTTATAATATATAACACCGGTTGAAGTTATTTATCAAGTTATTATCAAAGCTATAACATAGAGTTGGCAGCCCTGTTCGGTAATTTACAGTATACTCTTTTGCGGAATAGTTGATACTGAAATTCACACTTTTTTTTAACGTTGCCTTCATTTTTCATAAAGTGACTGGAAATATATACGCTACATTTTTACGGATTGTTAGTTTGGGCATGAATGCAGGCATTGGGAGTACTGGCGCTTCTGATATATTGAGCAACAATAGTAAGAATAATAGTATCGTCAACTTATTGTATTATTGTATTACGACATTGTTGAAGTTTGCTTTACACTCATCATTTATCAATTGTTGCACCATCTACTGAAATATATATTGCGCACAACCTAATTGCCAAATTAGAAATCCTGACGAGTGTTATTCAGCTGGCCATTTGTGCGACAAAGTCTTTCACCGTAAAGGTGTCGGCATAAGTGGCCGCACATTTGATGTGATCATGGACTAATCTGAAGGCTTATTGTAATGCGTATAAGCAGAAGGAGGTGGAGCACCACATACTACTTTTTCGAAGCAGGACCGGTTTTTAAAAAATTACTAAGTGCTTTATGGAACTGAACAAATTGTTCGAAGATGTACAGACTGCTTTAGATGGATTTTAGTGCTTGCATGATGTGTGGTTGAGCGCATATCTGCAGCCTCGTCTAATGTTGAAACTAAAACCAAACGTCCACTTTGAGTCTGGCAGCGACTGATATTGATAGGACGGTTCCCAACTTATTGACAGTAGTTCCAGCCCGGAAATCAATATGTTTATCATCTCTCGCTGCGGATACAACTTTGGAGCAGCTTAATGATCATATTAGAGCGACGTTACCTCATTGTGATCTTAGCAAGATTGACTGGCAAGGGATATTGCTTAATGTGAGATTCTTGTGGCGACTAATCTGTATAATATTATATTCTATAAATGCTTTTGGCTTGAGAGATGTCTCGTTTGGCATGTTAGACGTTCTTAAGCCTTACACCAAACTAACCCTTAATCAACGTGGTAGCGGTTCAAAAAAGTAAAAGGCTCCATCTTTTTTATCAAAATGTTCGCGGTTTGAACTCGGAATTATGGACAGTGCTTCTTAACTCTGTTTACTGTGAATTTTATATGACTGTATCTCTAGAAAAATGGTTTAAGCCATGCATTCATAAGGTTGAGATTGTTCCTACGGACGGTACAGAAAAGAGAGAATTAATGATAGAGCCAGATAAAGTTGTTTTTGTCATATGGAATTCGCTTGCTACTCATTTACTTATACTATCAGTTCAAGTGAGTGTTGAGTTCTGCTGTGTCCAAGTAAAGATTGCTAATATTTTTATTTATATTACATGTTTATATATTAGTATTGATATTTGCATTAGTCGCTTTTTACTCCTAAGTGGGAAATGATCGCTTTGAGAAACGTAGATTTATTCTTGGTGTTGCTTTCTTAATTAAGTTAATTAACGGTAGTATCGATTCGCCCACATTACTTGGTGAAATAAGTTTTAATGTCCTTAATCGCTTCTCTAGGCAATTTATTTACATTAGTCAATGTGAGTATAATTATGAGCTGTGTAATAAGTTCAGAATTGTTTGCAGAGACTTAAATGATGTCTATCACTTAATCTCTATGTCACACTCCTTAAGAGTATTTAAATCATTGTTGTCGCGACGTGTAGTTTTTGTGCAGAGGTACTGCGTATTCCTTTAAAAATTGTTAATAGTAGTCTCATGAAGGGATACTGCCCTGAAAGCATGAAGCAATCTTATATTATACCGCTCCCTAAGATCCTAGAAATCTGATAAGTAATTACAGAGGTGCCGCAAAGCTAAGTGTAATTACTAAACTTTTTGAAGATTTATTGGCGGCCAGAATTGAACTGTCTATTCGAGTTATCATCTCGCCTCAAAGCATGGTTGTTTACTAAGGGTAAGTCTAGGACGATTAATCTGCTGGCATTAGTTTGTAGTGCGTTTTGTGGCTTTTCGGTAAGAATGCAAATAGATATAATATACACTGACTTTTCAAAGGCTTTTGATAGAATGCCCCACTCTCTTCTCCTACATAAGCTAATGTTCATGGGCTTGCCCTTTAACTTTATTGAATTGGTCAAATGGTATATTTCTGGATGTAACCAATGCTTTATTTTTAACGGTTAAATTTCTCACAAGATCGCAAGTTATATCAGATGCACCGCAAGGACGTCACCTTGGTTCTCTCCTTTTTTTATTGCGCATTAGTGACCAACCTTCCTGTGCAAAGAATTCTAATCTTTTAATGTTTACCGCGGAAAGAGCGAAATCTCATTAAGTTATCAAATTGGTACAAGGATAATGCTATGACCTTAAATCGGGACAAATGTAAAAAGTTATCAACATCTAGATCTATCCCGATATCTGTCAATTACCATTTAGATTGTCATTTGGTGGGCAATGTTTCGTTTGAGTTATTGATTCGAAATGGATTCCATTTGCAGATGATCTCGGTGGTTAAATATATTGTGGGTTTCGTTAAGTGTTGGCATAAATAATTTTTGGATGCGTATGTCACTAGAAGGCTTTATGTTGTACTAATTAGATCTATTCTTGAATGCACGGTGATTATATAGGCACCAAATTATAATATATACATCGCTCCATTGAATCTTTTCAGAAGCTGCTTATGAAATTTGGATTACGCGGTTTGTGTTAGGATCCTGAACGAATGTTTCTCCCCTTATGACAGTCGCCTTAAACTTAGTAATTTCGCCGTCTCTTCTGAAAAGACACACTTGGATCGGGGTATCCTTTATTAATATGAACATAAGTGTTCTGTCTCGATGTAGAAGGCATAATGTTCTTGTTAAGTTATCTCAGTGTCGAACAAATTACGAATTATTTCATCTGTTGAGAGTTCTAATTTTAATGAATACTATAATTTGTACCACGTTCCCTTGACTTTCATAAATTATGTCTAGGGTGGTATTCTTGAATAAAATAATGAAACCAGGCATGCATTCAGTCTATGTTCACAGGCATCTTGCAAAGAAATTTGTCAATCTGATGGAACTATTTGTATAGATCTGTACACATTGGTTGAACTATAATGTCCGCAAAACTTTTTACTAGAGTTACTGGATTTTTATATGCATCATCTAAAGATGAGGGATATATTCATTTTAACAAAACGTTTGCAACGCCCAAAAGGAAACCCCACGAAGTATATATACTCTTGATGAACATCAAATTCTGAATCGATTTAAGCCTGTCTATTTGTCTGACCGTTTGTCTGCGTAATGTCTATTGTAAAATTTAACTTGATAGTAAGAATAACGCTATCAACTACAAATTTGTAACAGTAAAAGTTCTTGCACGCAGATTGGTATTGAAAATGGGGCCAAATCGGCCGAAGGACACGCCCATAGCATCCCCTCTTTTTCAAAGGGAATGAAAAATTGGTTTTTAGCTCACTACTCATAAACTATAGCAAACAAATGCACAAAAATTTGAAAGCATATTCTATGCGCGATGCTGTACCATCTGTGCAGAAAAATTGGAAAAATTGACCACAACTACCCAATATTAAAGTGTATCAAAATTGAATAATTTTTTCAGTACTTTTATAACGCGCAGAAACAAGCTTCAAAGTATATAAATTTTTGGCTTGTTTCAAATTTGGAATGCATCTAAACATGTCCGTCTTCTGTCCATCTGTCTGTTTGCCCAATTTAGTGTGGTAAATATTCTCCCGTTAGCGAAAATGACGATATCGCCTACAAATTTGTAAAAGTATTTGGAATTGACCTAAACGTTTCGAAGGATGCGCCTACAACGCTAATATGTGTTTATGACAAAAACTTTTATTTTTAAAATAGAAGAAAGCAACTGCGCCCACTCCATATTATAGAGCATGAAAATTTTGTTATTTTACTTCTTTTGCCTTTTTTGCGGTAAGCGATGATGGGTATACAAGATTCGGTTCCGACCGAATTTAATTTTCTTACTGGTTTCTGTTTATACCCACCACTGTTGGATATAACACCACTGGAGGTATACTCATTTTTACTTCTTCATAATGTATGTAACAACCGAAAGGAAGTTTCAGAGACCTTATAAAGTATACATATTCTTGATCAGCATGCAATTTTCAATTGATTAAGCCATTTCTGTCCGCCTCTGCGTGTGCGTGGCATTTGTTGTTGGCACTTTCCTAGTCGCAAATATAGAGATATTTTCTTCAAATTTGATAGATACATTGGAAGTTTTTGCATGCATGTTGGTATTCAAAATGGTTCAAATTGATCAGAGCAAAAAAGCGCGCTAGAACATAAACTGAACGCGACACCGTTTTTCTTAACTAAAATTTGTTGCCTTTTGCTTGTTACTCAAAAATAAAAAAGTTAGTAGGCTGAAATTTTCCACATTTGCTTTATGAAAAATTCTACCCTTTTCGTGAAAAAATGGAAAAAACTGACCATGCCCACACGAAGTTACAAGTATAACATTTTATTTTTTTAACTTTTTTGAGATTTTATACTAATTTATCATAACGCAAACAAGAAAGAATATTTAAAACTATTTTGCAGATTCCTCAAATGAATACATATTATCTGCCTAAAAATGGGTTTATTCTAAAATAAATATGGTAGCCACCACGATTACTTTTTTTATTAGTAATACCATCGATATGGGCATCAAATAAAAGAATTTGGAGAGTATAATCCGAAAAGCATAGTGGCAAAAAATTAACTTTCTTACTTGTTTTACATTAAATTTTCTTTTAATAAGGCAAGCGTTTCTCTCTATTGACCTTATTTCTTTCTACGTTTTTTTTGGATCTGCCACAAATTTGCTATTTTCCTCCGCTTTTTCTCTTTCAGCAATATATGCTTTGTGTTTGCGATTGGCTGGATTGATTGCGTCTGTAAAGTAAAAATTTGCTATCATTTACACTATATAGAATTGGGTCAGTTCTGAACAGAATTTATTCAATTCTGTGTAAAATTGCTTCAATTCAATACGTCAGTATAAAGACGCGACAAGATTGTTTATGCGGTATATAAATTGTGCCATAAAACATAAAACTGTGTTTCTTTTAAGCAAAGATAGGGTAATATATGCAAGCTTTGTTCGAACGGAGCGAAATGGATGCAAAAAACTGTCCACAACGAATAACAAAAATTATTTTTGAATGGATTCGATTTTACCAAAATAACAACGACAAAAGTTGACGACACGACCGAATTGTATTCAAGCCTAGGCGACCAATCCGAAAACTCCATCGGTTACCTAAGACCACCAAATCTTCTAAAACAACGCGTAATAAACCTTAAGAGCAACCAAAGCAAAATTTGTAAGGCGGCCTAAAGCGGAGATGAGTCTGGCAGCGAATTAGAGGTTAAAAAATATTCGCAGGTCTAATAAGTTATGATGAGTAAAAGACTAATTTTAAGAGATTGTTGATAGTTGATCAGTCGATAGCAAAAGCTGCTTGGCTAGTGATAACATGTCCCTACAAATTTGACAGTAAATTCGATAACTCGCTAGAATTCCCAATAGAATTTGCGTTTTAATTTTTCTGTAATGACAGAAAAAAATCGTTCGACATGTCATTAACAAGCTCATCTTTCGTGAATGGGTCGAAATTTTTAATACCGTGTTATTTCAACTCCATAGGAAAGAGGTTCTTTTGTGACCGAATGTGTAGCAGTATCTTCAATATGTTAGATCTTGGCGTTTTGACAAAAAAATGTTCAAGTTAGAAGAGAAAAGAATATCTTTGGTTTTGTATAGATAGACGGAGTATACTATCGAGGCAGCAGTTAAATTTAAGGTACTCCGACATTTACTACAAAACAAAGAAGAAGAAATTAAGGTGAGATTTTTTCTAGAGTGGAGGGCCTACAATTTTACAAAAGTATTTTGAATTGACCTTAACTTTCAAAGGACGTACCCACGACTTATACGACAGAAGCTTTTATTTTGAAAATAGAAAAAATCAGCTGCGCCCACTCCATATTATAGCGCATGAAAATATTGTTCTTTTACTTCTTATGTCTTTTTTAGGATAACGGTGGTGGGTACAAAAGATTTGGTCCCGATCGAATTTGATTTAATTTGGTTGATATTGCTACATAGTTTTAAGATCATTACATCTAATTAGTTAAATATTAGATACATTTTGTTTTTTCACTTTTGTTTTATTGCGGATGTATTCTGACTTAGTATGTATGCTATACTAGTTATTGGTTACAAGTTTTAGATAAACATGGTTATAGCTCGGATGACGAAAATTTGTAGCCGAATTTTGTTGTTTGAAATAAATAAATAAAGATAAACTATAACAAAACTAATTTACTTTGCAAATTATAGTCAAATAATTCTAAACGACATGAAGAAGTTAATCCCAAACTTTAGTATTTTTCCAGTGGTGTAGGCCATTTTACATATAACGATTAACACGCTAACAATGGTAGTCATTATCTATAAAGCAGTGAGCAACCGTGAATCTGTCTTTTTAGTGTAAAACGTCATAGAGTTACAAATCGGAACTCAGAAACTGGTATGCACAGTTACCATTCCCGAAACGCAGAAAATTGAGCGAACTGTCAAAATTCCCGTACGTTTGAATTGAAAATTTTTATCAAGATACGAAAAATTCGAATATTTTCTTTGTTCTTGCAAATAAATTTTTTAAAACGGATTTGTTGGAAACCCGTTAGACCAGTAACATCATTATTAATAATAGCGCCTTGTATTAACTACAAAGAAGAGTTCCGGTATAGATAAATCTGTACAAATAGGCGGTACTTTTGCCGCTACTCTGTTCCCACTGGCCCCACAGAATGTGTAACATATTTTAATGCACGACTGCCAAGTCCTTTTTTAAAAAAAAAAGTATAAATAATGTATTAACTAATGGTTGGTACATTGAAAGATTCCCGCACCACTCGATGTAGGCAAAACGTAAATAACATAATAAGAGCCCTTCTATATGTCAGTGGAAGATGATAGGAAGCCGATTGCGATTTGAAATATTTTTAGCAATTGAACTGTTTAACATGGAAAAAAAAATGTTGCTTGAAACACCTGTTGATAAGATGAATAGCGCCATTGTAATTCCTATTTCTTCTACAGGCTAAAGTATTTTTTTTTTTTTTAATCTGAAAGTAAACTGTTGCAGTCGACAGTTCGCAACCATGTATGTATGGCGACTCCGATAGTGTAGCGCAAGCATTTATAAATGCAAAAGCTAATAATTCTACAGTAAATAAGACAGTCTAATAGTTGTTATAATTCCAACATCTGTTAATTTTAATCGTTAGTGGTTCTAGAGAATGAAGTCGGTATAGCATGGAAGAGCCGAGTTTTTCACATGGCGACGAAAAAATTAGTGTAGAATGAAACCTGAATGCATTACTAAAAAATGAAGATTGAGTATTTTATTTTTATAAACAAGTTCATATAAGACAAATAAAAAACCACTAAAAGCAAGTGCTAGTGAAATAATAATAAATGTCGCAAATTTTTGATACGTTATTGTTCTCGTCTGTGTGGCTTTGTCGCATTAATTAGCACTTCCCATACTACACATAACCAAGAAGAGGATAAGTTCTGTTACCGTTATTTTCTCGCGAAAATTTAGGTATGGGACAAAGTTATCAAAATCTAAATTTTCTACAGATATTATATATATATATATATATATATGGATATGAAAAAATGTACGGAATTAGAAAAATAATAGAATAAAAGGGAACACAGAAGCAAGTGTAATATGTATGAGTTTGAGTGCATATAAAATTGAAAACTACTGCATTTTTAAATGTTTATGATGTCATTGTTAGGTTAGTAGTAGGACAAGGAAAAAGAAACGAAACTGAAAATTGTTTTTTGTATTGTATTGTATTATACAAATTTGAGCACAAATAATTTTTCAAACACATTTGTTGAAAATTTCGCTAAAAATGTTGCTGAAACTAACGAAAAAAAAAAAAAACGCAAACAAAAAAAGAAAAATCCAAAAAAAGAAACAGTTAAAAGAAAAAGTTGAAAAAAGAGAAATGTTTTTCACGCATAGATGTTGAAAGTTTTTAAGAATTTACACACTTGTTGATACGAACATTAATAATCACCAACATATATGTATATAATATGTATTCATTTGTTGGCTACTTTGTTGGAACTATTTTTTGCAACTGTTAAAAGAAAAGTGAAATGGTTAAAAACTAAATCAGATGGTGTTTTTTGAAGCAATGGTAAGGTAGCCATAAATGTGTTTATCACCACGACACAATACAATCGTCAGCCCCAGTCTTATCAACAACAATTGTAACATTAAATATAAATAAATATTTATTTGTTCTGTCAGTTCTCTAAACCGTAAAAATGTTACCTGCACAAAAATGAGGGCAACTTTGTGGTACCATTTGAATAGGAATAGATGCCTATCAAGTAAGTCTACTTGCCACAGCTGAGCTAGCTAGTTCGTGAGATGTGGGAGGGGTTCTATAACTTGCGCATGGACTCTCCTAGGACAGTCACACCAAAGAATTGACGCATACTTGCCCATATTTCCATAAGTAGCCATTTTTAATCAACCATTAGAGTAAGTAAATGCTCTTTAAACAAGTCAAAACAGATGTGACTGCTTTCAGCCAACGTGCAGTCCTTATCAAACTCATAGAATTTAATATTTTTCAAATACAAAGAATAGTTAGCCAAAAATGTCGTGGTTTTTGTTTGCCTAGTGAAACTATAGCTGTTTTGATTACCTGCCTTATATGTGTGCGCGGTATAAAGCGATGCAACGACACACTATTAATGATGTCTCCTCAATTTGGCTTTATTTAGCGGAAAATCCAGTTTCCTTTAAAGTGATTGTACAATATTCATTATTCATATGCGGCGTAAAACAAGAGGGACCTTTCCTTTTTTTCACTTTTTTTATGCGTTAGAGAGCACAGAAATATATCGCTTAATTGTTTATCGTTTAATGTTATAGCTATTTTTATATTAATTTGTGGTATTGTCAAGCACATTCGAACACGATAAAAACAAAGTGTAGCACCGTAAATATGAGATATGCCCATTTGAATTTGCGAAGACATCCAATGGTATAAAAGACAATAATAATAAATGCTAAAATTTTTCTCCAATTTTATATTTGCTATGTGAGTTAATTAAATGTACACTTTTGTGGTTGATGTTATTTTCTAAGAACGATTTTCTAATCAAACTTGGTAAATTCCACTTTTAAATTTGTAAGACTCTTACTTTCATTTATTTACTCATTTTCGATCAAAGAAAAAAAAAAAACTTTATTTTTTTCATGATTGTAAAATCTTTTCACCGCTTTCACTTTCTCTTTTTTTCCATTTTCTTCACTTTTCCACGTGTCAAAATTGACTTTTTTTCCCACACGAGAACTTTACAATCCCTTTTTGGCGCAGAGTTGCATGCTTCTTTTAACAACAATGAAATGAAATACGATTGTGAGAGAAAAAAAGATAAACCTTATATTGCGCAACGTCGTTATTATCGGCGTTATCAACAGCACCAGCATGTAGACATTGTTCCAGTGTACGTCGACACACAAACCCACAAGGTATTTTTTTATTTTTACCTTTTTATATTTAATATTTATTATATATTTAATATTATATTTGCAACTTAATAAGATGATGTAGATATATACTTGGTTCTCTTTCTTTTATTGTTTGAACGGTCAGCAGGAGACTATATTTCAAACACTATTTTACACAAATGAAATGAGAATAGAAATTTTTTTTCTAAATAAATATCCATATTTTTTATTCTATATTTTTCTAAAATACTAGAGAGGCGCTAAAATTTCTATTTAAATAAGAAAAGTAGGCTGGAGGGTTTCTTCGGTTTCTCCCACTCAAAAGTATGGGCCGAAGGTATATAGTGGCCCTGGGCATTAGATTAATCCTTTCCATAAGTAGGCCTTGTCCGTATGTATGTCTGTATAAGGGTAATTGGACGCGTTCTTCTTGAGTGTAACTGCTCGTGGAATCGGCTATATTTAGCCTTCCCATTGCTGCCGAACTACCTAGCTTTGCGATGACATGTGCATTTATCAATTACAACCTACAGCGATCTGACTGAACGAATTGGAAAATTTTTATATTAGATATCAATTTTTCTTTTCTTGTTATTTGTAACATTTTATGAAATAACAGTGACGTACCTTTATTAACCTGTGACTCATATCTTCACTACTTGCTAAATATTGTATAAACCGCTTGGTCCCCTAATATACGGTTGGGATGCCACCACTGCATTTAGTTCAATTATAATTTTTAGGATCAAATCTAGGTAATTTAACACCGTATTGCGATTGACTATTTTTTTACTAGCAAGTATCATTCCTTCAATTTTCCCGCACTCTTTATCTGCAAGTTCACTTCCACGTAGTATTTTCAGTTAGCAGCAAAGCTATAGGCACAATTATTGCTTAAACTATACGGAAACTTACTTATGACGAAATATTTTCTGTAAAACATAGGATAAAAAGTGATATCTTAACTTTTCAGCGACAGACACGCGAATTGTGATAATTACCCATATAATTATTTCCCATTGAGCTACCAGCTTTCTCCGATAGTTTGAAATGATGGGAGAGAAAAAGAAAGTACCCGATAAAAGGAGAGTATGTATATATAGAAATATATTGTAAGACTAAAAATAATTTACCATTAATCTTTAGGCGTAATAAATTAAACTATATTTGCGCATGTAATTATCTGTCAGAGTTATATGGCACACATGGGTCGCGTGGTAATAGCGTTTCTACTTTCACGGTGGTTGAATATCTGTGAAGCAGAATTTGAGATGCAAAATCACTGGAGTACTGACTTCAGCTTTGTTTAACCTTTTGTCATTTGCTCAGCTTCAGAAAAATGTTGCCATATATGTCAAATGTGCAATAAAAAAGAGTCGGCTCAAGTTTAAACCTTTAACCAACGTAAATTTAGTCTTTTAACCACCTTAATATATACAATAACCTAAATGATCTTTTTAATACTCACAACGATGCTCACCTAAAGGAATTAATTTGTAGTTACCTCTGATAATATTAATTCGAACTACTACATTTCTCCACAACATTAATACTTTGAATAATGTTTTTACCGAGTTTATTATACTTATTATTTTTTTCCTTTGTAAAACTGCTTTTAAATCGGATTAAGCCTTGGAAAACCTAAAGTCATACATTTTAATCTGACTGCATATAACGACTGTTACAAATGTTCCTTAATTTGGACATACAAGCTATATCGCATTGGCTTAGTTCTTATTTGCTTGTTACTTACAAAATCGAAACAAAGTAGAAAATTCGAAAGCAAAAAAAAAATTTTAAGAGGTAAGTAGTATAATGTTAAATGTTAAAAAATAATCGTTTAGTGTAAATCAATATATAAATATTAAGCAGAATTTTTTTGATATGTTTGTGTTACGTATATATATGCAAGGTGGTGGAGAGCTGATAGCGAAGAGTAAAACGAATGAAGTAACATTATATAGAATCACAGAGAAATAAATATTGTTATATGTTATATGTGGAGTTAAAAAATACAGTCAAAAATACAGTAC
Organism: Glossina fuscipes; assembly: GCF_014805625.2. Lineage (NCBI taxonomy): Eukaryota > Metazoa > Arthropoda > Insecta > Diptera > Glossinidae > Glossina > Glossina fuscipes. The sequence goes on from NW_024003102.1 coordinate 246,624, forward strand.
AGTCGTTAAACGTTTGTACTTACAATCATCATAATTATATATATATTTCCATCGTATGGTCGTCAACGACACTTTTACCAATGAATGAATGTAAAGTTGTTAAAGATAAAGTAGAAGAATGGCTGCGAGTTGGAGTTACTAGGTCGCCCACATCCCAATGGTAGAAAAAAGAGGATTAATATACAAATAAGTCGACGGTAACGACGTTTGGTTGGTGTCAAATAGTATTGAGCTGAAATTATTAAAAACATACGCGATCAGGCTCATTCTGCTGTACAGAAAACAATTCAAGGTTTTAAACAACAATACTACGTTACACACGTAGAAAAAGATGTAGACCAATGTATTGCGAATTGCGTTGGATGAATAATTCACAACAGTGGATTGGGAAAACGAGGGGACTTTTTAATTTGCATACAAAAACAGGTTACACACTCTACACATCGACTACTTAGATTTACTAGACGCAAATAGTAAAAATTAAAAGTATGTTCTATACATTATGGATATTTTGCCGCAAAACAACAGCCTGTGAAAGAGATATATAAAATTTTAACGTGTTCTCAATGTCTTTGGTTATCCAATAAGAATAACTACCAATAGAGGTTCTACATTCATGTCGAAAAAATTTATTAGCCTTTGTTCAGAAAATAATATTAAAAATATTCGGATAAAAACTGGTGTGCCTCGGGATAATGGTTAGATAGAAAGAATAACTCCAAGTATAGTAGCAAATATGATGCAATCGCCATCGGTTGATTCATCGGAGTGATATAATGTTGTTAGACAGGTTGACAAGGCGATAAACTTCACTTTAAATGTTTCAACGAAGTTTTCACGAATTGAAACATTGCTCGGAACACATATGAAAAGGAATAAATTATGTCAAGGGGCTAAAAAGTAAATACAGTAGGCGTCAGATGCATGTAAGCAGCACTACGATAGACATCGCAAGAAATAAAGGAGTTATGAAGTTGAAGAAGTAGCGACCATGAAAAGGGCACAATTAGGCTCAGGGAAAAAGCTGGCAAAAAAGTATTTAGGTCCATATCGAATTGTCAATATAGAACGTAACAGGCACTATGATGTTGAAAACGTCGCGTACATTGAAAGTGCTCGTAATACAACCGCCTGTTTTGATTATATGAAGCCATACAAATCTTTAGAAGATGAGGAAGAAAACTATTATCATCTTGTAGAAATGATGAACAGAATCGCCAAATGTAAAGTGCAGGTGCCTCGCAGACCAGTAAATAGAGGAGAGTTGATAGAGGAGTGTACAACGAATGATATAAATTTGCAAAGAAGCACAGAGAAACTAGAGTCAGTCATTAGTCGGTCGTCAGTTCTAAATTCGCACAGTCGTTAAATTAAATTCATTGAGTTAAGTTGTAAAACGTTGCAGTCGTCAAACCTTCTTGCTAACTTCTATTATTTCCTTGTAATTAGTTAATCGTGATATTAAACTCCACATTAAACATTATTCTAATACCATTATTTCTGATAACAAATATATCACGATTGTATAGACACATAACGACGCAGGTGGATTTCTGAAAATTTTCGCGTCTTAAAAGCAGCTTTTAAATATGTATTATAAACTTTTGGATCAAGCAATGTTTTAGGAGCAATACTTATTCTGATTCCAGTAGTTTATGTCCTTTATAATGTCTTTATACATGACACATATTTCCTGTTATTTTTAAGCTTTTCATGTAGTGTGTTTTCATTTTTGCTAACTACTTCAGCATTTCCATTAAATCTTTCTTAAACGTTTTTATTTTGTTGCTGCTCTAAATTATATTTGCTTACACTTTACTGCTTACTATTTTAGGCTATTTTTGTGAATTCTCAGCCGTCTTTTGCATCTTTTTTTTTTATAGTTGCGACTGATAAATCTTTGTGAATACGTGCTTCTAATAAAAAATGACAATAATACCAAAAACTATGAAATGTGTTAATATGCATTCTACCAAAGTACAAGATTTTAACTAAAAACAGAAGTGATTTAAAGAAAGCTTAAAAATTGTTTTCATTGAGTTGAAACAAGGAAAGGAACTATGTACTATTTAAGCTAAACTTTTCAAGATAAAAAAATTTGTCTAAATCATTAATTGTCAGTAATTTCTAATGTAATAAAATAGATTCGCTGGGGAGTTGCTTTCACAAAATCCATGTCTGTTTCTAATGGAAGACGCATGAAACATGGTTAATAATATTGCATAGCGCTTTAATGCACAGCGTCAGGAGTCTAGGAGAGGACAAGCAAATCGCTGTTTTAATAGATAATTTTTTCCATTTGGCGATTGATTTTTACTTACTGCGGCTTTGATTGGAATTTGCAACGTTTTATAGTTTTCATAGTAGCTGCGGCTACTATTTCAGTAGGTTTTTCACAAATTGTAAGTTTAATTAATTAACTTGACTTAAACTTAAAATGAACTCTTAAAATTTAGGTATTGCCGTTTGTCACACTAAAAGTTTAAAATGTTTAAGCACTTTGAACTTTTTTTTTGCTTGTTTCCTTATTTCATCGGAAAACCCAATGTCGTTATTTTGGTTTTGACAGTCATAAATAATAAGAACAAAAATTTCCTTCTTTTTTCTCCTGTTTCAATCCACATAAAATATATGTAACTATCCTCAGTACAATTTATGTCAACAATACTACTACACATTCGCGACCATGGTCAATGCAATTCCACCACGGAAACATTACATAAAATGGATCAATATATATGTCATACCCAAAAGTGTATAGCTGCTTCTTGTTTACTATATTATTATTATTATTTTAACTTTAGACTAATGAAATGAATTCTTAAACTAAAAAAAGACATTGAGCACTAGCAACACAGGCTATCGGCTCTAATTAAAAAAAAAAAAAATAAAATTTACATTAGATAATGAGCTTAGTAGTGTTAATAGAGTAATGTATAGAATTGATATTCTGTTCTGAAGCTGATTGTAGAATGTTCAAAGGGTTAATCGTTCCAAATGCAATACTTCTAGCCAAGGAAAAGTTGAGGGAGTCGCAGAGAATGTGCTTTATGGTAAGAGTTTGTCCACAACAGCAATCTGCTGGAAGAAGACTTCTTCAGGATCCATTGGTGAGTTGCAACTGTATGGCCAAGGTGAATTCTCGAAAATGTTTGGGTCTTGATTCTCTCAACATTTGTTGGATATAAAGGTGGAATTAATTGAGTGTTAGCAGAAGAGTAGTGCTGATGATGGTATTGTAGATTTCCTTCTGTAATTTTCTCTTTAACTTTTTTACAATGTATCTTTGAAGATCCAACATTTCCATGACATCATCCATAATTAGAGGTGCATAAGCAGCATACTTCGCCGCTCGATCAGCCGGCTCTTTTCCCGACATGATTTGGTGACCAAATCATTTCAATTTTTTCGCCGGGTGTTGTAATGATATTCCTTAATTTGTTGATGGTGCTCCATCTCAAAGTCGAAGGGTTCCGAGTAGCTTGTAATACAGACAAACTGTCGGTAACAATGACGGTTTCGAGTTTGTTTTTATGGGCAAGGTTGGCAGCGTGAAGGATAGCTCTGGCTTCGGTTATGAAATTTGAAGTACTTTCGTGAAATATGTGGTTGAGAAGAACCCGTCCTGTAGCATCTACCACCGCACAAGCAGGAGGCAGACCAGAAAATTTTGAGCGTGTGTGTGTATAAAAGATTCCAGCCAGTACTCGCCAGTATTTGAGTTTTCTCAGCTGTTAGATTCTCGAAGACGTAATTTGGAGTATCTTCTTTCTTGTGCATAGACAGAGAGATGTCAAAAGAGCAGTCTTTCAAAATCCAGGGAGGTTTAACACCAAAAGAGCGGGCAATTTTTAAGGGAATGTTCAATTGCTTTGCGATGCACAAACAATGGTCAATTGCAGATGGTGACTTTGGAATTTTCTTCGCAATAATAATCTTTCTTACGTCATCACCGAGAATGGATTTGTTTGAATTAAGAAGCCTAGGGAATATTTTAGCTTTTAACTCATAAAGTCTATTTTCTAAAGTTGGGAGACCAGTTTCAATTATAATATTATTTATGGGCGTCGTCCGAAAAGCATAACAACTTGCTCTAACGGCTTGGTGATAGACCGGTTTAAGGATGTTGATATTAGATATGCAGCTATTGCCATAAATTATCAAAGCACAGTCAATCTTGCTTAACACAAGCATTTTGGTAAGATAAGCGATAGTGTTAATATGCGCATGGCTTCTCCAAGCAACGTACTGTATGAAATTTACCCTTGTTAAAAGGGAGTTTTTTAACCGAAGGCAGTGTGCTTTCCAACGATAATTGTTTGAAAACGTGAGCCCGAGAACATGGAGCGTCTGCACATTTAGTACTGGTAAGTCGTTAATATGCATCAGTAGGTTTCCTGCATCGCACATTTGTTTTCGACAAATGTGCATTTTTTTTGATTTTTGTATAGAGATTATAGCTCCTGACGAGTTTGCTCATGTGGTGATCTCACATGCAATAGATTCGAGGATGTTGATTGCTTTCGTGTTGTCTTTTTCTTTTGTAAAAATGTATACATCGTCCGCGTAGAGACAAGGTTCCACTCTTGGTACACGGCAAAGAATTTCGCTAATTTCGTTGAAAGCGATCTGGAAAAGCGTGACAGAGAGAGGAGATCCTTGCGGAATGCCATTCATTAGCGGAAAGGAATCAGAGAGATGATTGTTGATTCTAACTTTAAATCGCCGAAGCGACATGGATGACTTGATGTGGTTGAAAAATTTGGGTGCAACATTCCATGATTTCAAGAGTCTTAAGATAACATGAAGACCAACTCTGTCAAATGCTTTTTCGAAATCTATTGAGAGAACTGTTACGTGAATTCGTTCGGAAATTGCATTGCTTGTGAAATAATCAATATGTAGCAGAGCGTCGATGCATCCTCTACCCCACTTGAAACCAACTTGTTGCTTTGTTATCAGGTTCTTGGATTCAAGAAACCAAGATAATCTAGATGCCATAATCTTCTCTAAAACCTTAGAGAGGCAAGATAAAAGAGAAATTGGGCGATAATCAGATGCGATGGAGACATTTTTTGACTTTGGAATTGGAACAACTGTTGCCAGTTTCCACATGTAGGGTATATGGCCAGTCATAAATACCGTATTATATAGGTCCAGTAATTTCTTTTTACTAGTTTTAGACATAGCACTGATCATTTGGTATGAGATGCGGTCTAGAGCAGGTGTCTTCCCCTTCAAATTGGAGAGACAACTTCCAAGTTCTGAGGTAGGTACGCAATTTTCCAGGAACATGGCACATCTGTCAATACTATTTGAAGGAGATATTGGAGTCCTTTTATTTTCAATGAAAGCACTGGAGAAGTTGCTGTCAGAGGAGTATTCGCACCACACTTTTCCAAAGTAATTAGAAATCTCATCTGCGTCAGTTAAAGTTCCATTGGGAGTGCAGATGGCAGAAATTTGGTTCAGGTTTGAAGTCCCATTAAGTCTGTTGATTTTGTTCCAGACAACTTTCATTGATGTATTTCTGTGAATTCGTCTCGAGAAAAGTTCGAAACTAAGTGCCTTTGATTTCCGTAATTCCTTCCTGAATAGAGCACTGGCCTTTTTGTATAATAACAAGTGATTCTGATCAGGACATCTCTTAAAGCGGTGCCATAGATCCATTTTATTTTTCCTCAAAAACGGAAGCGTGTTGTTCCACCAAGGAACCCTAGCTCGTTTAAAAGAGGTGTTGGATTGAGGAATAGAAAGATGAGCAGCCGTGCGAATCGCTTTAGACATAATAGCAGCATCATGGTTGCAGTTCCCGTTAAATGGCTTTGAATTCAAAAATGACTCCACCTGTTTGGAGTAATTGATCCAATCCGCTTTATCTAGGAGGAATTTGGACTGTTTTGCTGGAGTAGCAGAGGACGTTGAAAGTTTAAGATCGATTATGATTGGAAAGTGATCACTATTATATTTTTATAAGTTTGTCAATTCCAAAAGAAAAATCTCCATGTATCCCCCGCAGGTTCCGTTGAATCGTTTCGATTCCTGTTGGCATATTGCTGAATACTTCCGGCGTAATTTTTCAACTGCTGCTTCTGATTTAACTGTTAACTATCCGTATCCGCTAACCAACTCGATTTCAATTCTAACTTGGTCATTTCAGAAAACGACTGTTTACATATTTGAGGCCCTCAAAATATAGCTATGAGACGGAGCCTGACGGCATTCTATCATTTATTCTGAAACCATCCTCTGATAAGCAGTATGTCGTAGTTTCAAAGTTTCTTAAACACTCCTTGAAATCATCTGTTTTCCCTTTGTGCTGAAAGAGTAGTTTCCTTAATTGCTATATATGCGGTAGTGCCGTCTTATGCAATTGAATTTCCCACTACTCCCGATTTTGAATTTATCGCCATTCGAGCGAAATTTCCTAATAAATCGTTATATATAAAGTACACTTATATTCCACCAAATTCGGATAGCTCCATTTGTAAGAAACAGGTCGCCCTCATTTGTGAAGTGGCCAAGCAATCTAGATCTGCCGATATAGTCATTGCGTGGGGTGACTTCAATTTGCCTCAAGTCACTTGGTGTTACAGTGAAAGTTCTGACTATTTGCAGCCGTAGACTGCTTGATCTTTGCTTTGCCAATTTTTCTGCGATTGTTGTTAATCCTACCTTTTAGTTTCCCTGAGGATCCTTATCATCCAGCAATATGTATTTGCTTTCATTATAAGCATGATGGTTCGTTGAACGTTTCTACTGTTCTAAATTCGACTTTTTCAAATAAATATTATGATTTCATTACAATCAATATTTCAATGCTAAAGTTATATCTTTCACATATTAAGCTTGATTTCTTAGCTGAAAGTATTGATAGCTTACTGTAATCGTTCAACAATATATTAAATCTAGCTATTTCTACATCCATTCCAATCAAGCAGTCTTCGCAGTCAGCAGGTGTCCCACGTGGTTTAATAAGAAAACTAAATTTTACAAGAATAGGAAAAACCAGCTTTTGAAAACTCTTGTGGAAAAGTGGTTCTCCCTTCGACTATTTCTTTTACTCAGTGGCAAAACATAGATTTAATTCCCTCAACCACCAATATTATTGCTGATACCTTCAGTTCATTAAATCCTCTCTGTTTGCTAGTCCTAAATACTCTCTTAAGATTGTTAATTATAAAAGAAAAATCTCTATAAATGGCTCCCATTTTTTTTTTAATGGCTCTGGCTTCTCAGATGATACTGAAACTTCAGATCTCTTTGCCGACAAAACTTTTCGACTGCGAACTCTGATTTATCAGCAAACTACTCATTACCGTTTACTAACTTGGTTTCAATTCCATATGTGCTTATTTCTGAAAATGACGTTCTTGGAGGGCTGAGCTCTCTAAAATATTGTTGCGCGCCTGGGTCTGGTCGAATTCCATCATGTGTGCTTAAATCTTGCGCTGTCGAGTTATGTGGTGTGATCTCAAAGATTTTTAACCTGTCTTTGAACTTAGGTGTTTTCCCTTCGTGTTGGAAGAGTAGTTTCCTAATTCCTATCCACAAGAGTGGAAGTAGACAATTTGTTGAGAACTACAGAGGCACAGCCAAGTTGAGTGTCTTGTCCAAGCTGTTCGAGCGAATAGTGACTCAGCATTTGGCCTTTGCCATTAATTCGTATATTTCTCCACTCCAACATGGCTTTCGAAAAGTAAGATCTACGGTCACTAATCTGTTAGAGTTTACTTGTTATATTTCGCAAAGAGTTTGATTTGGATAACCATAAACTACTTATCTTTAAACTCCAAGTCTCTGGCTTCCCTTTCTATTTATTGAAATGGTTAAACTCTTATCTGCACAATAGATCATTCAGGATATTGTTTAACTTCATCACATCGGATGAATTCCCCGTGACGCCTGGCGTAGCTGAAGGCAGCCACTTAGGTCCCACTTTATTTAGTTTATACATTAATGATCTCCAATCTGTGATTAATTCCAGCCAGATCTTAATGTATGCTGATGATGTTTTCTTTTTTCTCCGTAGAATCGTAATCACATCAACTTCAAAGTGACTTGAATAATTTGGTTGCATGGTGTTCTTTGAATCTTCTGAAACTAAATCTAAATAAATGTTAGAAGCTTTCTTTCTCAAGAAGGAAGTCATTCATTACTCAGTATTTCATTGATTCGCACAAGTTGGAGGACGCCGATTTGTTCACAGATCTAGGCGTTCTATTTCACGATACGTTTTAACTTGCATATTGAGTTCTCGTTAAGCAAAGCTAGGTCTGCATTTGGTTTTATAAAGAAGTAGTCCAGAGAGCTGGAAGATCCTTATGTTTCGAAAAGGCTTTATATGTGTTTGGTTAGACCTATATTTGACTATGCCTCTGTTGTGTGGTCTCCTTCATATAGGTGCTACGTAGATTCAATTGAATCTATTCAAAAGCAATTCTTGCTGCTTGCCCTTAGGAATTTGGGTTGGGACCCGATTGCCTCTCTTCCACCCTATGAAAATAGGTTGCTTCTATAATCCTTACCGTCACTGGAGAAACATAGATTTGTTCTTGGGGTTTCCTTCGTAATCAAATTAATATATGGTACAACTGTCTCGCTCGCATTACTTCGTGAGATAGGCTTTAATGTCCCTAACCGCTTCTCTAGCCAGTTTATCATGATTAAGCTTAATCAATGTAATGTCAATTATGAGCTGTTTAACCGACTCAGAGTTGTTTTCCCAAACCTAGATGATGTCTATCACTTATTCACAATATGAGCCTCTTTAAAGTCTATTAAAGCAACTTTGCTTAATATGCGCGACTTAAGCTATTATTTTATTCTTAATATCTCATTTCTTATTTAAAATAATATTGTGTTGTTAACGTGTTGGTTGCCAAGCTAACGTATGGTTGTAATCGTTTAGGGGTTCACTTATAACCTGGATCTGTTCTTGTTGCGGATGTGATTCTGTGCTTGCTGTGTACATGCCTTATTTTCTTTTTTTATTTATATATTTATACATGAGTCATTATTTTTAATTTATTTTTAAGTTACTTTACTTTTAATATTCTTCTTTTTTCATCTTGCTACTTATTATACTAGTTTTTTCCGTGTAAGATTTACTTTTAAGATGCACGGGTTTCGCCCATAATATTCTTTAGTTGAATTTCATGTATAAGTTGGTAAAATAAAATAAAAATTGAGCATCTCACCACAATTCGTTAACTAACTGGCGTTTTTAGTGTTATCGCTTGCCAAGTTTGTGCATGTTTGCAATGACTTATGATTTCGCTCGCAATTTGGATCTGTACCCATTGTGGGTGTGCCTGTGTGCTACTGCATACTTCTTCTTTCCTTTCTTATTTATTTATATATGAGTTGTTATTTGCCTCCCTTTTTATACGTTCTACTAAACTTTTAATAATAATTAGTATAATATTCGGCTGTTGTTATTTTAGCTGCAACTAGTGTGATGAACTAAATAAATATCTACACTAAATCAATATCTAAACTAAGTTATATACAAAGAAAATACAAGTCATTTTTTTAATTCGCACAAAAACCTTGTGTTCTGTTTCGCTTGTTTTGCCAATTCAAGGTAATAGAATCGGCTTTTCTGATCACTTTAAGTCTTTCGAATCATACTGAATAAACAGTTGGTCTTCCGCGATTATGTTTAAAACGGCAAAAAAAAAAAATACGACGTTGGCGTAAAATTGCTTTATCTATTAAAAAATCAAAATCGGAAGTGCGAATAATATCGATTCGAAAATAAAGGTTTTTTCCAGAGACAACTAAATGTGAAGAAGTGCTAACATTTCGCACCAATATGGAATATGGAACGTACCATGCGCAGTCAAATAACCGTTTTTAAAATTTTGTTTAAAATTTCTCGCATTCAACGTTATTGTATCATCATGTAGCTTATTGACTTTTCGTAAAATATACATACATCGAAAAGCGGGGAACGAGTTTTTATTGTAGCATCAGAAAAATATTTAGAGAATGCTTACCAAAAGCTAGATTTGTTTGATAGAAATAAACAAGAAAGCAATTAACCAATTTTGTGAAGTGAAAAAAGGAGTTTTCTTAAAGTAGATAAGTGGCGTTCGGTTACGGAACATTTTATATAGTGAGTGTTCGTTGCGCCGTTATTCTCGATTAACAATAAATCAGGCAACACCTCAACTTTCATGTATTATACATTGGAAAATTAAAATTTTGAAAATAATCTTTGAATTTTTAGAAACATATTGAAAATACAAAGTTACGTGCATTAACATATTCGCTGATGACAACTTTGAAAAACTTCATAAAACTGACAGAATTTTTATCATTTATGCGCCATATTCTTGACATATGTGAACGGTGCAAATCGTTCAACGGCAAAGTTGGTAAATTCGCAAAATAGCTTTAGTTCTTTGAACTAAACTTGAACTTTGAACTGGTTCATCATCATCTTCAACGTGATTTTCAGAGGTTTTTAAATAAAGCGTTATATGGGTCGAAAGAGTTGATACCAACCATTTTCACTAGGGTTCGTCCTTGGTCACTGTACCAAATTTCATCAAAATATATCAAAAATTGGAATCTGTAGCTTGAACATAACTTTACAGGGACAGGCCTCAGACGAGCAAACGAACAGATGGACAGACAAGCTTAATTCAAAAAATGATTTCGAATTGAATAATATGCAGGCCTATCTTAAGCTCTCCCGTGTGTTAAGCACGTCCGCAAAACCGTATCACAGGGTGTAAAAATATTGCAATTCTTAACTTCTTTCGGCAAATCTTACAGTGTAGTGATATTTCCACATTCTAAATCCGTTTGTACCAAAAGTGAATTTTTATATGGCAAAAAAGTTTAATTTTTAATATTTCGTTGCGAATATGGGTTTATAATAGTACATTAACCAAACTTAGACCACACAGGTCTTTTTCTTGGGTACCATCCTATATAAGAATTCTTAAGATATGTAAAGATTTATATGCCAAAAAGGTCTAGTTGCTAATGTTTTATGATGAAATTTTGTTCATAATAGTAATTCGACATAAAAATAAATGAGGCTATTTTTTGGAACCCACTTCATATAAGATTTCTCATCAATAGGAAGTACTTGAAAAAAAAGGTATGATTTATAATATTTTATGATGAAAATTGGTTAGTAGCAACTGAGCAAAGAAAGTTTTATGGAATTTGAATCACATAGATCTATTTATTTACACCCGAACGTGTAGGTGTTATCATGAAAAGCAAGCCATTATGTAGATAAAGTCTAATTTCTAGTTTTTTACGAGAAAATCTGAAAAATAATTAAATTTTTGGTCGTCCTCCAATATACGGGCTTCCACGAAAAGTATACTTTTGTATGAAAAAAAATGCATATTTTTTTGACGTATTTTTACCAAATCGAGTGAATTACTTGTATTACTTTTAATTTATTTTGGAAAAGAATACTATATATGATGGTTACTAGGTATGCAAAGTAAATATCGACGCCATCGACGCCATAATATAGAAGAGAATGATGAACAATCAGAGGCAGGAAGTGAGCCAGTGCGTTCAAAGACGTCGTGAATATATGCAAGATACTTTGTTCACAACATACTGGGAATGTCTAAGCTTCCAAAAGAAACACAACTTACTTCAACAGATTTTTTTTTTCAAATATTAAATGGCATCACTCTCAATAAAAGTCCTAGTATTATAGGCCTGTCCAGTACGGGGTAAATGTGGACTAAGTCACATTGAAAAGTTTTAAATATATCCGAATAAATTATTGAATTATATATACAACTGCCTAGCGACCTTTTTACTAAAAAGTGGCACAAACTACTGAATGTAGATGTACTAGAAACCATAATATTTAAGTTATAATGAAAAATAGATCATGAAATTAGCTTATTCAACAACATTCTTATAAATTAAGTTTTTCTAAGCGGTAATACATAATTTTGTTCAACCCTTTTTGCGATATCTAACTTTAATTTTCCTCCGGTGCGTACATCATATACACTGTATGAATCCCAATATCCTTTTGTTCCTTTGTGATTATAATGATGTAGGTTAAGCAAATAATTACTCTAACTCACTCTTTCTGCAATAAAACTATAGTTCAAACTTCAAATTTCAATGCCAAGGTATATATTTTATTTATTGGCGATCAGTTTTGCACAAATTAAGGCGTTAAAAAGTGCCTTAACGTTTCAGTCATGTTTAATTACATGTCCAATGTCATCAAGTTTCACAAAAGCATTAAATACTTAAAAATTAAGTGTTTATAAATTATATGTATTTAGATTAAATTCAAATGTTTAGAAATAAAAAAGAAAATTAATTTTGGTAGCTTCACATTAGTTACGTAATAATTTTTCTTAAGTGCATTTATTTTACGCTATACTTTCTTTTATTTTTACATGTAGGAAGAATAGCTTCGTTGTTCATGGAGAACGATAAATAGCAAAAGGGTAGTTGCTTCTTTTATTAATGTACACTGATCTCATAAGTTCAATTTAACTTCCTTAGCGGAAGGAACTGTGCATTCCGAATCAACGTAAGTTTTAAGATAGATAGTTCTATCTATATCTCTTTACCAATTGGTAAAGAGAAAGAAAAATAGGTCGCGAGAGGAAGGGAGAGAAAGAGTTAGGAGCCTTTGATACTTGCCTATAAGTCTTTTATCAGACGTATCTATTCGCATGAGTAACCGAATAGGTAAAAATCGCGACTATCATGTGAGTGTTTCCGAGGTCAAATCCCAGTGCGATAGAGTTTACTTTGGTCGTAACTACTCGGAGTATGAAGGCATTGCACTTTTTGATTGGGCACACATCCACTAGATTGCGGCCAACACTACCCTATTTCTTTCTTCCTTCTTCCGTCCTCAATTCTTTCCTCAAACGTTACGGGAATAGGGGACGTCCCTTGAGTGATTGCTCATATAAAAAATATATCAGACGAATATCTTTACTTCATACCTTTGTTATTTCTCTTAGTTAGGTGTTATGTGTGTGTAAGCAAGGCGCTTGCGTTCCTCTCTTTGTCTGACTATGTTTGGAAATAGCAAAATAGAGAATAGAAAATTTCAAAGTATTTACAGACAGGGCCATATTAGGTCAAAAGCCAAAATAACTTTTAAAACTGAAAATTTAAACATATGTTTGTTAAGAATGTATAAATATCTTGTATTTTTCTTGATACATTTATTGATAATTAACAAACCAACAAAATTTTAATATGTGATATGTATAGAATATCTGGTCGTAATTAAAATTAAATTTACACCGAATATATAGCTATCAAAACATAAATTTACAAGGCCAAACACATTTTGGTTTATGCATCTTTGCTAGCCCTAAATAAAAACCTAAATATTTTCATAAAATATGCAATCCCAAAAGAGAAAGTGAACTTTTGCAGTCGCGGTAGTCAGCTGTACACTAGAAGTACCTCGGTTTCACATTAATCATGTCCTCGCTTAAAACCGGGTAAGCAAATAAATTTATACTGAAAAAAAAATTTTTTTAGAGATAAAGTACTTGAGCATATTGGACATTTTGATATCGATCGAATGATATTAGCCACATCACCTTAAAGAGTTATCTTCTTTGTGCCATTTCTGTATTATTTTCTTTGGGAGACGCATAAAACCAGCCAAATGACGGTCATTGCATTTCAAGCTGCCTCATTGTCTTAAAGTTAAATTATTGAGTCGTGGAAAATGTGCGCTAACATCCAAAAAGCTTACCATGATTTTATGTAGAATACATTTTCTAGCCACCCCCGGATACGACTTGGAGGATTGATTGGATTAAAATATGCGTGAGTATTTTTTCTCCAACAGTTATATTGTAGTCAATATCTTTTTAATAATACAATGCATTTTTATATACTTTTTATATATATTTTTTAACGACTTGTTTCATATGTTAATAAGTATGCATAGCCAAATCGATGTAGTCGTGGTTTAGTTATATAAGTCCGCCTACTCAAATGGTAATTAGCAACTCAAAACTACTTCTATAAGAACCAAAATCGTTCTTATCACTTTTTCTAGATTATGTTAAAAGACCACGCATATCAATCCATACCTATACTTTGCAAAAAAATACGATCTTCCATTTTTCATTAAATTAAGTTGGGAGTGTTAACTGTGGTCCTAGATTTTTGTTTATTCCAAGAACCATGTCGAGTTCAAAACTTTGATTCTGCACAAGGATCCGTACAACTATCGAAAAATTTTCATAAAATAATACATAGCGTTTAAATCTTAGTTTGTACTAATCTATCAGATGGTACAAAATTGGAAAAATATAGAACATACAACGTATATGATGCAATATGCGACGTACATCGAGCTTCGATTGATTTGCTATAATATTTCATATATTTATGTAAATATATATGTACGCACGCTAATGCTACTTATCGAAAAGTGCGGCGCACGCCGCAAAAACACATTTTGCTTGGTTTTGGTAATTTAGCTAATATGTAGCAGAGTTATCAATCCCTCGCTCTTCTCAATTGCCTATAGATGATTATCTGCTGCAAATACTTCAAAAATCACTAGACAAGAAAAATATCCGACGATTCAGATTTAGTACAAGCACTGCCAGTAGGTGAGGCTGCCGATGCCAACGAATTAGCCCGCGTAGCCGCTAAAGGGGAACGTATTTCCTGATTTGAAGCAGTTGGGTTCGTGGTTTGATTTTGTACACCCTCATAGTAGTACGAATCTGCAATATTTGGGAAGAAAAAGAACTAAGTTAATTAAATCTTATTTTGTACTTTTCTTAAAATATTTCAAGAACTTACTAAGTAAGCCACTACTTGATCCGTAGCCATAGGTTCCGTAGGCGTTGCCATATTGTGCATACGTTGGGCTGTAAGTATAATCCGTGGATGGTACCACAGAACCACAAGCTTTGTTTTTGAAAGAAAAAAAATATATAAGTTCATTATCTTTTAGCAATTTTGCAGACTTTTTACACAGCACCAAAGATATGTTCTATTTTTGTTTAAGTTTTCTTTCTATAAGGCAAATCAATTAGGAAATATTGAACTTTATTAGACACAAAGAAGGAGTGTATTTATATACAAAACAAAATACTTAGCCAAGAAAAAAGAGTGCAATTTGTTTTTTCAAAGAGGAAGAAAACTTGAGGAAGACTTGCCTTCGGAGTAATGCTGGCTAAAACTCGGTAGCACTGTTGAGCTTGTAGTACTAATGTAGCAATCATTCCGACCAACAGCTGATGTTCCAGAATTTGGCGGGCTATGAGTTTTATTTAGAGGTTGTAGTAATATTAAAGAGGTAATGGTGGAACTTTGCGAGGTATTGTTATTGCTGTTATTACTATGGTTAGCCTGGTTATTGTTGTCAAAATTGGAAGAAATATTAATCTGCCTATTTTCGTTGTTGAGGTTTTTGATAGTTAGAACTTTAGCTGCCTGTATTTGTGAATTTCCAACAGTACCGACAGTAGTGGACACGGACAAAGTTTCCGCAGGGGAACTCTTTTCTTTCATTCCATTGATGCTATTGCTATGGTTCAACGCGCGTTGATGGATACAACGTGGGAAAGCAGACTCATCATTTCTTTCTAAAAGAGTCGCCGGCAAATCCATAACTGCAGCAGTCACGTCACTGCCTACTTGCGCTCCGTTGGCGTGCTGCTGGTCTATGCTGTTGTCCATATTCGCCATCGATGAGTAACTAGTATTTTCCAAAGAAATAGCTAATTCCGTATTTGTAAAATCGCCACCAATTGAAACCAAAACAAAAAAGAAAATAATAAGTAAACAATGTAAAATTCGATCCTCAAAGTACACAGTATGCTATAGAGTTCCTAACATAAGTTGACATTGAACAAAATGAGCTCTTTTTCTACAATAAATTTAAAAAAGAAGACTCAAAAATTTTTTTTTGTTTGTAGAGAGTCACTAGAGGAAGCCAATAAGGACGGCCTATATGTTCACTAAAAAAAAATTGTGGAAAAATATTAAAGGAAAAAAATGTTCTTGCAATTCAAAAAAGTGAACTGCCGCTTGTAGCAAAAAAAATTAAGTCAAGGTGTGAAAGAAGCAAGACATAGTGATGATATTAATAAAACTCAAAATAGAATCGACTATGTAATGTCATTCAAATATTTTTCCTTTTTACCACACTAACTCATTTTGCCTTATTCATTGTAATGTTGACACAAATTCGAAGTTATTAAAAACTTTCAGATTCTATTAGCTGAAGGAGAAGTTTCAGAACGCAAATTGAGGACATATTTGTGTAATTTTTACGAAATATGAATAGAATTCTGGGGAATTTCTAATAAAGTCACTATGGATAATTAAAGACTCTTTTATTAGTAATACAAACGATTTAAAACTTATATTGCCATCTTCATAATCAAAACATTTGTTAGGAAAATGCTAGAAGGAAAAATATAAGTAAATGTTTTCTTTACGTTTTATCTAACTTAAGCGGAATTTTCCACGCTAATATGATACTTTCATGAATTTTACCAACCGTTTTCTTTGTACAACTCTCTTTCATTATGCAGCGAAAAACTGTGTATTGTAAATGTCATAATTTTCTTAATATGAGCTATAAAAATACAATATTTAAAAAATGTAACGACTTTTTTATGATGGATGTAGGGGAGTCACATGATATAAAATTAGAACTTTAAAGCTAGAAATAACATGCAGTAACAATCTATTTGGATTAATTTGTCAAAGTACGTTCAATTCGTGGACAAGGTAAGTGTTATATTTTCTTTTTAATACTATTCATATATTTATGATATAAACGGTCCTATTAGCAAGTTTATACCTTTACAAGAAAAGGGATAAATAGAAAAATAAAAAAAAACATGCACATTTGCCACAACAGAAAGGATAACAATATGAGTGGAGTGTAAATTAACAAAGGAAGATATGACTAGTAATTATTAGTTGTGGTTTGTTTCAATTAACCAGACAGAACGAAATAAATTATAAAAATCAGAGACAACGAAAAAAACGGACGGTACGAAATTTTGTTCAAAATCCAAATTAGGAAATTATTACGGACTTTGTGTGGTATGGATAATAATAGTAACGTGATTAGCTGCCATTTGATAGCTTGCTCCTTAGTCCTCCTTATTTCTATGGTCACAGATTTTGTTATTAGTTTCTTGACGTCGCATTCTCTCAAACGATTGAAAAGCAAATACAATTCTGCATACAGGTGAGTAGGTACGAAAAAAGACCAAAGAGCATGTATATATGTAGTAAATATAATTTTTTTTTTTCATCATTTACTTTAAAGAATTAAAAAATTCTAGATTCTGTCTTCGCAACCGCTTTAAAAAATTTCATGTCGGAAATATGAAGAAGAATATTTTGTAGTTTATTATATTTATCTTCTTCTAATGTACTTACTTTACTTATATATTTATTAATTTTATTTGCTTACACATATATGTACATATTTACTTATAGTAACCAATTTACCATATTTATTTTATGTAATTATCTATTTATTTTATATAATTATTATGTAATTTATATTGCAGAATTAAACAATTAAATAAATGACTGACGTATTAGAAACTCGTTGTTAATCTAGCTTATGGAATTTGAACTGTTTTTTATTTTCTCGATTATTACGCTTTAAATCGGCTTGCTATCAAAACAAGAATTTCGAATTTTTCTGCAAGAAGACTCTTAATGTAAAGACCAGTTCGTAGCGTCTATGCCATCGAGTAAACCAATCGTTTATTTTCTTATTTCGTTCCATTTTTCCATCAAATTTTGATTTTTCGATACCTAATTTATATTTATTTTTATAATTATCCTTTCCAGATATAGCCTTTCTGCGTTATAATTTTCGTGTTGTATGAAAGCTTCGCACACACGGCCTGTAAAATCTCGGTTGGTCACGAAAGTCAAATACTGAGATATCTGCATATGTGGTTTATCCAAAAAAGTACCAGTGTATCCTTTTCCGCTTTTTTGTTATCATCAATATGAATATTAAAGCGGTCTTCTTTTATAGTTAAATATAAAAACAGGGCAGAAACATCCGAACGTTTTGTTATAACAATAGCATCTATGATAAATCTTGTAGAGGATATTTTTGGGTGTATATGGAGACGTAATTTTTATTTTGGCCGGAAAATTAAGCTAGAATAGCTTTGTAAATTTGTCGTTTGTCCGCCAGTTTACGAGATGTAGTTTCTCATGGCAGGATAGTAGGTATGAAAATTCTCCGTTCGTAATTCGAGAGCTCAACTTTGGACTTAAAAGAGGACCATGATATATTTTTAGATTGAGTTACAGATTGAATAAAGAAAGGTTCGGGGATGTATAGCTATTGGAAATAGGTAACCAATTACGTAGCAAAGACGTCCGTGGCAATAGTTGCATAGAAGAAAACGACTTTAATGTCTCCTATTACGCCCATAACCTCGAAATAAAATACGGTTTTCTCTTCAGTTCATAATTCCATACTTAATTTTAAATCAAATTTTACTTCCGTATTAATATTACAGTGTGTCGTGAGTACATATATAATTAGAAAAAAAGAAATCATAGCTCAATTTTTAACAGAGTGAATATATATATACTACTTATACTTTGCAAGCGTTTGAGGGGACGTGAGGTCATATTAAAAATATATTGACGGAATCTTTGCCAATACAAATAATAAGAATGAAAGCGCGAGCTGTTAAATGACTGCTAAATTTCTACTTTTATTCATAACAGAAACACGAGAAGTCCGTAAGAACTTCTCGTAATTTGAATTTTGAATAAAAGATCGGATCATCTATATATTTCGTTGTTTCGTTGCAATTTTGGTGAGAATTTGAAAAAAAACTGTAGATAGCATGACGTTTAAACAAAAAATTCTCTTTGTCTCTTCCTTGTGTTTCTTTTGTTTATTTATACACAGATCTTGCTTTTCTTATTCCTTCTTCATTTTTTGTGGTTCACGAAAGTTAATTCCTAATATTCAACATAAGATTTATTTTTAAGGGTCTACTTAACGCGGCTGTTATTTTATTGGAGCTGAATTTCATGTGTAAATAGATGAACAAAATAAATAGGGGATTACTACTAAGTATTTGAAGCTTATTTTAGACAACATTCGCAAATTTCATGATTGATTTAAGGTGACCGATAATCATCTTTTAATATGCGCATTGAACTCTGTGTTAAATTATGGATATAACGACGCTTAAAGTCGTTTTTTGGATTAATGTGAGCATAAGAAATTGAAAATCTGTATTAAGGACCATTGGCAAGCGATAAACAATTCAAATCAAACCTGCAAATGCAGCTGATGAGTAAAGAAACTTGGTTTTACAATATCAACAAACGTCGATGGAGAGGACCTGTTCAAGAAATAGATTAACTTTCAATCGAATGGCATCCCAATATGATAATGTAATTATAAATCAATTAATCGTGTTATTATTGTTGCGCTGGGTAGTGGAGGACCTTCAGGTTAATTTATGGAAGGCTTGTTATTTCTTTTACAATATAATGTTTTTCTATATTATTGTTCACACATTTTGAATGTAAATTAGCATTTCAAGAATCAAAACAGTCAATACGTGTAAACAAAAGTCGTGTTTTCCAATGGCGTTTTTTGCTGCATACGTTATTGTCCGTGATAAGTAGATGACAATATTCCTCATTCAAAGGAAAGTTTACCATTTTCTTGGTTCTATGTTACCACTAATATTGCGGTCACATCATATTTATTTCATAGTTAGTAAAAAATGCCATGTTAATTATGAATGAGAATCTGTAATGAACTACAACGACTGATTGTCACTCAATTGCAGCAATATTTGAATCAAAATAAGCAAATAGTAGTAGGGGAGTAAAAAATAACAATTTATGCCGAAAAAACACCAATGAAACCATTGCAAATGCAAATGCATAACTAATGGACTCCACCATATTCACTCTTATTATTGGAAAGATAAAATCCTTACGTTAATGTGGAATTCTACCATTCTTTAAACTCAATAAAATACATTTGCAAGATCAAAATAATGTTAAAAATGTTGAATTTGGTTGGTGAATCAATTTGTATCAAAAAGATCATTCTGTCAGAACAACCGACGGGCTCTGGCGTATATACTTTTTCCAGTCTATAATCAAAGTAGTATTCTCATTGGACGATGCGTCTTTAAAATGCACAAAGCGCTGTATTGAATCCACAGAACGCAAATTAAGAAATTTGAAATAAAAGTTCTGTTTATTTCTCTGCTAATTTACTTCAGATTTGTTTGAAACGAAGTTCAACGACTGTGCTAATTATTACCCTAAAAAATTAGGCAAAGCGAAAAGATTTGTAAAGCAAAAGTAAGAGGAATATTCCAAAGGCAATAAATGTATTTACGAATTCAGTTAACTAGCACGTTGATTGCTTACTTTGAATGCTGATCGTAGTTTTGAAGAAGAGTAAAGGAATATGTAGGAATAGTGTAATTCAGACGTGTGTTCACAAATCGTAACACCGGTTAATATCTATACGTTACTCTCCGTAAGTCATTCGTTTTCGGTCGATTATTGGAACAAGTAATTTGATTTAGAATAATGTTTTGTTTGTTATTTTTTGATATTTTATATTTTTAATATATATTCCCTATGGACTAGTACAGGGTGCACTAGGTTCAATAAGCGTTTATTTTTTGTCGAACGAGAAAACCCAATATTAGTGAGATTGCGCAATTCGTCATACAGAACGATTTATAGAGACGCTGGAAAGTAAATTATCTGCCATCCAATCTAGTATTGTATTAATATAAACAACTAAAACAACAACCAAAAGTTCTTTTAGCTCATAGAAAAATAACTCATTTTTGCATGCTTTTACTCTTTCCATTCTACTTTGTCTATCGTTTATTTACACATTTAAATAATAATAAAAAAAATTGTTCACCGTGTGCTAAAATGCCAGGCAGGTCATAATTATATTTAGGGTTCATGTTTGCAAAAAGGTTAGCAATCTCCTCTAAGTTAACCTTCTAGGCAGAGTACTTTTTGTTGAAAAAATACATTGTAGTACCTCGCTACGAATTTTTGAAAACAAAAATTAAGCTTAACCAGACATGCAAAGGCTGCAGTTCAACAAAAATCAGATTAACACATAATGTTCTAAAACGAAGGCTGGGTTTCCACCAAAAATTTAAATCATGACCTGGTCGTTTCCAATCCCACGATTGCGAGCAATGCAAGTTCAGAAACTTCATTTGCCATAAAAAGATCACATTGCACTTATACGTTTATATCGACAGACAAGTTGAGCTATGGCAAAATTTTTTTAAAGACAAGGCCGTACCTTTTGCGCAGTTTCCAAAACTTAAAAAGGAAATCGAGCGTTTAGTGAAGTTTGGTGAAATTATGTTAATACCCATTAAATCTAGTAATTGGGTCTCTCTCATTACGTTCGTAAACAAGCCCGGCCGGGTACTAAATTTCTGTGTAGACTTCAAAGAAACTGCCAATGCACAAATTGATACTGATCAACAACTCAACTATCGACTAGAGGAACTTTAGTTAATATCTTTCGCATTGGAAAATATTTCAGAAAATTGCATTTGAAAGAAGCATATTTACGATTTTTTTTTTTTTAATATGAAGCAGTCACTGATGGCATATCCGCTATTCTTTTAAACACTAAGGATCAGTAAGAAGAGAGAAAAGAGAAAGAAGCAAGAGAGTGACGGTTGCAGCCTAGTTCCCCATTTACAATTTTATTCCTTAAGGACAGACAACCAAGGTAAACTCTACCACGCTGAGATTTGAACCAGCGAACGCTGGCTTGGTAGTTGCGATTCTTACCTATCATACGTATATTTAGAAAATAAGTTTGACGAAGAGTCCAAGGAGATTTGGATTATAATACTAAACTGAGATTTTTCCCGTTCCAGCGTCTACTGTACAAAATTGCTAGTGCACTACCTATTTCCCAAAAACTTGTTGAATAATTTGCCCTCCGATCAAATTATTTGTACGAGATCGTTAGTTCTATTCAAATGTTATCAATTTACATGCATCGCTTTGGAAACCTAACGGTTGTAGAGCAATTTAGGAGAATGTTACGAATAATATTAGTTTGGGGAAAAAGAAATCTATTATTTTTTCTGTAGATGGCTGCACTGATAGATTTCTCGTAAAGTATCGATCAAACAATTTCAGATACTGTACATTTACATACTGTACATTTCGCAGTAAAAAAAATTCTTTTGCTGTTTTTTGTTTGGTGCATTCAGTTGTGAGTTACAGTGTGTTAAAAATGTAAGTGAACAAAGAGAAAATTCGGTACATTTTACAGTTTTTCTTTGACAAAGGCGAAAATGCAAGCCAGGCGGCTAAAATTGTGAATGGTGTTTATGGTTCCGATACTGTAACAGCCAATTATGTGCAATTTTGGTTTCGTAGATTCCGTTCAGGAATTTTTGATGTTAAAGATGTACCTCGCACAGGTAGGCCGGTCGTCGAAAATGTCGATAAAATCGGGGAAATGATCGAACTTGACCGGCATGTTAGCAGTCGTAACATCGCCCAGGAGCTAAAAATCGACCATAAAACAGTTTTAAACCATTTACACAAAGCTGGATTCAAAAAGAAGCTCGATGTTTGGGTGCCACACCAATTAACAGAAAAAAACATGATGGAACGAATTTCCATCTGCGAAGCCTTGGCCAAACGGAATGAGATAGACCCATTTCTTAAACGGATGGTGACTGGAGATGAGAAATGGATCACATACGATAACCCTGTGCAAAAACGATCGTGGTGAAAGAGCGGTGAAGCACCTCAAACGGCCGGGAAGGTTTTGCTATGCATTTGGTGGGACTGGAAGGGGATTATTTATTATGAGTTGCTTCCATACGGCCAAACGCTAAATTCTGATCTCTACTGTCAACAACTGGACCGTTTGAAGACAGCGATTGACCAGAAACGGCCAGAATTGGCCAACAGGAGAGGTGTCGTGTTCCACCAGGACAACGCTAGGCCACACACATCTACAGTGACTCGCCAGAAACTTCGGGAGCTTGGTTGGGAAGTTTTAATGCATCTGCCATACAGTCCGGACTTGGCACCAAGCGATTATCATCTTTTTCTTGCATTGCAAAATTTCTTTAATGATAAAAAATTGGAATCTAGGGAGGATTGTGAAAATCGACTACTAGAGTTTTTTTGCAAATAGAGACCAGGACTTCTATGAGAGAGGCATTTTGAAGTTACCTTTAAAATGGCAACAAATCATACAACAAAACGGTGCATATTTGACCCAAATCGGACAATCCGAAGCATGTTAAATAAAGTTCTGAAGTTCATATAAAAATAATGGATTTCTTTTTACCCAAACTAATATAATGACGGAGTATAAGCGAGTTCAAGTTATAAAAGTATTTGAAGCAATTAGAAGCGTTTCGAGAAAAAATATGTTATTACTACAATTTTATGCTTAATTTTGTTACAGTAGCAGCACATTTCTAAATCTTTTACATAGAAAAAGCGTTAGATTCAACTAGAGCGCCGCTCAAAAGAGAGCATTTGAAGATTTTATTATTACTACTATAATACTTTGAGACTAATGGAATAAATTGTTGGACTAAAGCAAAACGAATTGAGCGCTACCGACATAGACTAAAGGCTCTATTTTGGAATAGAAGATTAGATGCTGAGCATCTCCGAATTTCGAGAAAGATGTTGCGTTCTGTAGCTGATTTCACGACGTCCATTGGATTAGTTGCGCGGTATGCGATTCTTCTAATGAAGTAAAAGTTCAGACGATTACAAAGAATGTACTTTATTGTAAAAATATATCCACCGTAAGAAGAAAAGTGTTGCAGAAAGTGTGTTGCAAATTTATGATTAAGGCGAATTCTCACAAAAGTTTTTCTCTTAATATGTTCAATATTTTTGATTTGATATGTTGGGGAAACTGGGTGAAGGCTAACAGAGAAATAATGCTGATAATAGTACTGTAGGTTTGGTTCCCTAACTTTCTCTGAAATTTTCCTTCCGACGTTTAATTAGTGGTGCAGAAGCAGATTTCGCTGGTCGATCCCTGGACTCCCTTGCAAATAAACCGACATGCCTGGGTAGCTAAAGCGTTTTCATTTTATCAATGCAAGTTGTGATGGCAGTTCTTAATTTGTTAATGGTGGTCCAGCTAGAAATCGAGGGACTTTATATAGCTTTTAACACCAAGCAGACTGTCCGTGACATTGACAATTTTGAGCGTGTTTTTATGAGAAAAGTTCATAGCTTTAAGGACAGCCCTAGGCTCGATAGTGAAAGTTGCAGCACTTTCGTGAAATGTGTGATTGAACTGAACTTAGTTTTCTTCAACTAGATTCCTGAAGACGTAATTTGGAGTGTCTTCTTTTTTGCACATAGAGAATGAAATGTCACAAGAGTAGTCTTTCGAAGCTCATGGAGGCTTAACACGAAAATTGCTAAGAATTTTTTAAATTTCTTCGCGATAGCGACAAACTAGCCAACTGCGGATATTGGCCTTTTAATTTTTTTGGCAATAATAGCCTCTTTCACCCCTCCGCTGGAAATAGATTTATTTGAGTTAGGAAGCTTGGGATGATTTTAGCTTGTAATCAATTTAAGGATGTTGATATTGATTAACTTAAGGATGTTGTTGTAGCTATTTCTATAAATTCCTAAAAACAAGCATTTTGCTAATGTTAATAAAACCTTTAACATATGCATTGCTTTTTCAAACAATTTACCGTATATTAGTTAAAATGAAATGTTTTGGATGCGGACGGTATGGTTTTCAACGACATATGTTGGAGAACGTGAGTACAAGAACATTGAGTGCCTGCACATTTTTTATTGGCGAAATATTATTATTATTAATCTTTTAGTTTTATCACGTATATATTCTGCTGTTTAAGATAGTAATAGTAAGCTGCGCAAACGCTGAACGAAAATTTTGTTAATTTTTGAGCGATATCAACCGCCTTTTCTTTTACTTAGTCTATATTATTTATTTATTTTATTTAAAATTAGATTGTTTATAAAAACCGTGATATGGTTAATTCAATTTATTAAACTTTATTTTATATATTTTTTTCATACATATCAATTTGTAAACCAATTTCTTTTTCCAATTTTATATTTGGTTTGTTTACATACTTACTTTCCTTCGTCTCATTTGGTATTATTTTGATATACATGTACCGATAATATCAAAAATATTTAATTATGCAAGGAACGAGAAACTCGGCTCGATACGAAAACAATCGAATGAAAAGATGTTAGTATCGTTTCAGTTCTTCGTATCGTACCGTAACTTGATAACGGGAACAGTTAATCGACCACCGATATGCTTCCGTCGCATTTATAATCGACACAGGAGAGTCAGTATCAACGTCAAATTTTGGGTCGTCGGTGTTTACCGGGTTTATCGGTTGTATGACTTAGCTTATATTCTTATAAAAGTAGCATATTATTATTTAGTAGTATATATATTATTCTTAATAAAGTATTATAAGTAATAATTCTATGTGAGAGTTTCTATTTGGTTTACTTCATTTCTGGCTTTGGAACACATTTTTCAAATGTTTGACTTTCTGCCTATTATTTTTTATGTATAAATCACATTTCTTGCTTTTGTATATATATGGATTTGTTCGGTGTTGTCATAGCTTAAATATTTTTTCTCCATTTGTGATAGTATCTTTCTGGTTCTTTCTTTTAACTACTTCTTTTGCGCACTGTAATATATATTTTTTTTGATATTTTGAACGTGAGAACTATAAGCCTCCACCTTGCTCTACTGCCTCAAACGTTAACCACCTATCCAAAGTCAAGGTTTTTTGATGTTTTGCCTGCGATGATTTGCAAGTCGGACAACAAACTGGTTGCGAAGATTTTTGCTTAGATATTTACCACAGTTTGTTGACGCACGTGTTAGTGACACTAAATGAAAATTACTTCCTCTGGATGTCCATGGCTGAAGATGTACGTAGGGGATTTTAAAAACGTTGAGTTTTGCGCAGTGGGGACGATTTAAACGAAAGGTTTAATTTTTGACCCAGAAAAGGAAGTCTTTTGGCAATAAAAAAAGCTTAAATTAACTTACGAAAAATCAACCGTGTGCTTCTCTTTATAATGTTATTTTGAAGCTATTGTAAAAATATGGATGAAAAATATAAAAAAACAGGAGTTACATTATGCTTGCCATTCTGAATAATCACATATGAAGAAGAGTGCCTTCGAAGCTTTGCAATGGTTTATAAACATCTCTATATATGGCATAATATGGTTTGTGCCATTCCATGCGCTATTATGTTCAAATATTATAGCGCAATCTCTTCCCTTAGGAATTTTTTGCTAGAAGGCGCCGTTATTAACGCACCTGTCGAAACCAGGCACGCTCGTTTTCCACTTAACATGCTGCGAAATAACAGAGAAAATAACAAGAAGATGTTTCGTGACCAAATTGATAGACCAATCCAAAGCTACATCCTAAACCTTTAACTTCTTAGCAGTAGCATTGCTGGCTTTCGAGGCGCTCTTATTCTCGTATCGACAGTCATTGGTTTCAAATTGCTTACTTTTTTTTCCGCAAACGCTTTCAAATGAGCACGAATACTTTAAAGACACCTGTTAGTGTTTAAAGGGAAATCAACGGATGAGACATTAGGCTGAAACTTCCTCGCATGGATTCATTTAAAACACGCAACCCTTTTGTAACGCTTGGTAGAGAGCGTGAAACTTCATGGGAAAAACTTCTTTCAAATAATATTTTCTTATATATTCTAGGTAATTCAAAGCAACTACTAAAAAATAGTTTCGTGGAAAATCACAGCTACGTAAATCTACTAGTTCTGCGCATAAACAATAAATATGCAGTCTAATTAGTGATCAGTTCAGTGGGGTACCAAAAATGTTATATGACTGTCTTTTAATCGTTCAATGTTATTTTTATACTCGGACAGCAATCGCGCAACGGAACCTTTCATTTTCACCGTTTGAAATAACTTTCAATTTGGAATTGGCCACCATTTCAATTTCTAAAACGGCTGCAAACAGTGAAGTAAAAAATAGTCGAAGAAATTTTCTACTAAAAAATCTTGCTAGCACATGAAGCAACCTTCTTTAAGCAAGCAGTGGCCTTATCTAGCATAACCTTTAAATAAAAAAATGGTTAGAATTACCACAAACTGCTTGATGAAACAATAAAGCAAACCAGCTTCAAAAAAATGTAAAGTAAACTTTAACAAATTTAATGAAGTATATCACGGTTTATATAAATTGTTTAATTACTTTTTTTTGAATAGAAAGGTTGATATATTTATGATTTGGGTATTAAAACTGCCCGTCCGTATTCTGCCCAAACAGGTCCTACATATCACCTTTCCAGAAGACTTTTGAAACAGATTCTAGTAATCCTGCATTTCCATTTTTTGAAATTCCCAGAATTAATGTACTTTTGTTAATTCCTTATTCATCTACCCCTTTTAGTTCACATTGAAAAGTACTAAATTTTACGTTCAACAAATTTCAATCAAAACGTTTCATATCAAGATATATGAAAAGATGTTGTACTATAAATCAACTATGTTGTAGTTTATTGTATTTATATCTGACTAATTTAGTTATTTTATATAGACATTGAATCATTTTATTTGCTAACAAATGTTCGTCGGTCCGAGTAAGCATCATTTACGAAAGTGTTAGGCGCCTAAACTGAAAAATTTATTCTGCTTACCTAAATTCAGCGATCATGAAGTTTGGTTAAAGTCTGGTCTGTACTCGTCGAAACTTTTTCACAATTCCTTCCTTCTTGGTGTTGTCTTAAGAGACATATCACCTTCTTTCCCGCTTATGCATTTGAATTTGCTACTATTCCCGACGTTTAATTTATTGGGCGAAAATTCATAGTAAGCAGTAATAAGAAACTTGATCCTATATTCCCCCAAACACTATTATTTTTAAGAAACCTGCTGCCCCTATTTATGACGTGAAAATGTCTAAACCTACTGATATGGTCACATTGTTGGGAGACTTCAATTTGCCACACTTGGTGTTATAGTGATAATTCAGGCTTAATGGTCCCCACTTTAACATCTGATAGAGCTATTGTGTTTTTCAATAAATTATTTGATAGTAATTTGCTTCAACACAAACGTACTTTTAACTGTAGCTCTAAATCGTTGTCCACATTTAAGTTTACCTGAGGATCCGTATCAACTAACCAATTTCATTTCCTTTCATTACAGACATGATGGTCCGTTGAACCACTCAAATGTATCAAATCAAACTTCCTCAAATAAACAATTTGATTTTAATATAACGAATATCGTACTGCTTAAATCTCATCGTTCACATATCATGCTCGATTCTTCTGCTGGGAATATTGAAACCCTACTATCATCGTTCTATAATATATTAAAGCTGGCTATTTCTGCATATAACAAATATATTAAATTTAACAAGAAATTTGAACCCAACTTCCGCCAATAAACATTATGTTTAAATCTCATCTTCCACACATTATGGTTGATTTATCTGCTGGAAATATTGAAACCTTATTGTCTTCCTTCTATAAGATATTACACCTAGCTCTTTCTGCGTCCGTTGCGATCAAACAGCCACGCCATCGAAGCAAGTGCGTGCCATGGCTTAACAGGGGGATTAAATATTACAAAAATGGGAAAAACAAACTTACCAAAAAATTTATGAAAAGTGGTTCTGCTTACAACTATTTTGCTATTCTGTTGCAAGGCATAAATTTAATTACCTCAACCACCAATATTATTTCAGATAACCTCTCTGCTTCTTAATCTCAAATATTTTTCAAGTTTATCAACTCTGATGATATTGAAACCTCAAATCTCTTTGTTGAATACTTCCGACGAAATTTTTTAACTGTTAATTTCGATTTAATTGTAAACTATCCGTATTCGATATTTCATTCGGTTTTGATTCCTAACTTGGTAAATTCAGAAAATTATGTTTTGAATGGTTTATGGTCTCTAAGATATAGTTCTGCGCTTGGTTCTGATGAGATTGCTTTATGTATACCTAAACCATGCTCTAACGAACTATATGATGTTATATCAAAGATTTATAATCAGTCCTTGAAATCAGGTGCTTTCCCTTTGTGTTGGAAGAGCAGATTCCTTATTCCGCTTCACAAAGCTGGAAACACACATCACGTTAAGAACTACAGTGTTGTATGTGTTGTCTAAATTGTTTGACCGCAATGTTGCTCAGTATTTAACGTTTGCTATCAAATCTTATATTTGTCCATCTCAGCAAAGCTGAAAGGAAAGGATTATCCACTCTTACGAATCCCTTAGAGTATGCGTGCCATGTTTTCAAGGTTTTTCTAGAGGCTCTCGTACCGATCTTAATAAAGCATTTGACGTAGTTAACCATAAATTATTGACCTTCAAACTCTTTGCCTCTGGCTTCCTTTCCTACACAGTGAAATGGATAAGCTCTTATCTTCATAACAAATCCTTGAGAGTTCTGTTTAACTTCATCACCTCAAATGAATTTCTCTTGACGTCTGGCGTCCCTTAAGGCCACGATTTACGACTCTTTGTATTTAAATTATACATTAATGATCTCCTTTCGGCGACTAAATCCAGCCGGATGTTAATGTACACTGACGATATTAAACTGTTTTCTTCCTTCTTCTCTTATTCAGTTAAATCTAAAAAAGTGGAAGAAGCTTTCTTTCTCAAGGACGAAGTCATTCAATATTTAGTATTTTTTATGATTTCTATTCGACTAAATTCATTTTAATCTGTATACTGAACTCTCTTCAATAAAGCTAGGTCGACGCTATATTTCATTAAACGATGGTCCAAAGAGCTTAAGTATCTTTACATTACTAAAAGGCTTTATATATGTTTAGTTAGACCAATACATGAGCATGCCATTAGGAATTTGAAAAAATCTAAACGATATCTCGATCTCAATATCGGATTCTATTAATTCTATCCTTTTTCCGCCCAATTTGCTTATATCGTTTTTAAATTAACTTGCAGCCTCAACATATCACTATGATTTAGAGATTATCTAGATTTCTTTACTATTATTAATTGCCGAGCTTTTGCATGTTGCAACGGCTTAGAGCTTTACTCAAAAGCCGGTACTGTACTGTACTGTACTGGCCTCTATACTAAAAGTGTATATGCTTTTCTTTTTTTTTCTGTCTTATTTTTTTATACATGCATTTTATTCTTTTTATATGTTATGAAAATAAATAAATTAGGTAATGAAAATCTAATTTATGATAGGATTATAGAGAAAACGAACGATTGATTTACCACTGCCAATGGTAACTGGCCTTTACGTTAAAAGTCTTATTGTAGAAAAATTCGAAATTTTTGGTCCGACAGCCAGCCGATTTAGAGCATATTAATGGAAAAAATAAAAAACGGTGCAAAATATAACAGGTAGGACTAAGAAGTAGTTTGTAATATTTTATTAATTTATTTAATTGTTTAATTTTGGAATATAAATAATCTAATCTATATATAAAATATAAAATAGACGCCATGTAGAATAACTGAAACATGAAACATGTCAAATATATATGTGTAACCAAACAAAATTAATAAATATATAAATAAAGTAAGTAGATTAGATGAAGATAAATATAATAAACTACAATATAATTTTCGTTTAAATAATAAAAATTTATAAAAATATTTTTTGAGATGAAAATTTTCACTGAAAATTGTCGAAGCATTTAGCGAACATAAAATCTAGAATTCCTCAATAAGAAATAAAGGGGGAAGTGAAAAACCACGTTTGTAACATACATATATAGTGTTTGGTTTTTTTCGTACGTACACACATAAACGAATACTATCCCGCTTGTTCACTTAAAAACAAAGAGTTACATATGCTTTTGGCTTGTAAACGTTTGAGAAAATGCAGCGTCCTATCGAGAAACTACTAACAGAATTTTTGCACTTACAAATAGTGAGATTGAAAGAACAAGCTGTCAAATAGCTGCTAATTAACATAGTTAATACCGTTATTCATAACGGAAACACAAAATATCTATAATAATCTCTTTATTCGAATTTGAAGCAAAACATCTATACATTTCGTTGTCTCTGATGCAGTCTTGTGCAAATCACCATGGAAGCATTCACAGTTGTGGAGCGCAAAGTAATAATTAAAATTTGTTGCAACAGTAATGAATCTATTCGAACTACGTTTCGCATATTTATGGTAAACGTAAGCCATCTACTATGAGCAATATATATGAACAAATGGAATCAAATAGTACTATTTGCGACAAACATTATTGATGATTCTTTGTGCGATGAATTAGTTCATTTAGATTTGGACGACATGAGCTTTCAGTAGAAAGGTACGTCATGGCATAAATTTCATAAAACTGTTAGCTCTTTTGGGGTTTAATGACCGTGCAATCTTCAAAAATGTCGATGTGAACCGGTCGTCAGGATCGCGCGATTTAACTCTATTTGACCTTTCCCTTTAAGGCTATGTTAAGCCATCGACTTACTCCAATGAACCACTATTCGCAGTGACCTTAGTTTCCACGATCATTCATCTTATAGGTGAAATAAGAATTTCCAAAATTGAATTTCCATACAAACACTTTAGGCGGTCATTTACGTGAAACCATTATTAAATATAACTACCGTGAACTAATAAGTAGAATAGGAAAAATCATAACGTAGATTTTAGCAACGAACCCCTTAACGGGGCATCCATATAAGAACTTGCTAACTGATAGTGCTAAATATGGTTAGTTTAATTTTTGGAATCTTAAAAATTAATTTACGACATTGCCAAGACGCACACATAAACGGTGAGCAGATTTGATCGTGGGTATATGTAAAAAGTCTGATATTGAGATATTATCTACATCATCTTTAGGAGATACAGATATGATTTAGATTTTTGAAAGGCTCATAGTTATGTTTTTATGAGTTGAGTATTATAGTAATCTAAGGACTGGCTAGAAACATTGAAGTTTCTCTCTCTTGACAAAGCCGGCATAAACCTACTTTCCTCTAGTGAAAGTAAGTTCAAAAGTGGTACTTCATTTTCGTAGGATAACAAAGTCACTACCCAATTCCAACTCAAATTTCTGAGATTAAACTGAATCTGGTGAATCAGCATAACGCCTGTGAAAAAGACCAAATGGTAGAGTCGTTTTGAAGTATTGGTATTACGAAGCTCAAGTATAGTTTTTTTGTAACGCATGGTCCGCCGACCTTTCTTGAGTTCCGTTTAACAGAATCTAGCGGTGACCTCGCCTTATTTATTAAGAGCTCCATATGCAGATTAAAATCTAGTCTTTTGTCCAAAAAAACCTTCTTACATATTTTGAGGTATAATGTTCTAAAACTAAATAAGTAACATACGATCAAATTATATAGATCAAATCAAAAGAGGTAAAGAAAAATAACGGTTTAATATCATCGCCATACATTAAAATATGCTGTGACCGATTATCGATGTACAGAACGATAGAACGTTGTCTCCTTGAAGGACGCGTGTCGCCACAGGAAATTCATCAGAAGTAATGGAGTTGAAAAGAACTTTAAGAAGACGAGAGATTATCTATTTTAACAAGATAACAAAAAATCGGATGATTCACGTTTAAAAACCAGTAACTTATAATTGATCGATCTTTTGCTTTGCTAAAGTCCTCATATACAACATTCGTTTGCGAGTCACTAGGAAATACCTGGAAAACATTATAAGCATTGTCTAAAAATATAATTGTAGTTTATCCTCTTTTAAAAAAGCGTCGATTAATTTGCTTAAAAAATCTTGGGAAAAAACTCAATTCGCAAATTTCATCAACATCAGGAAAAATTGAGAAAACAAAAAAAAAATAAAAAGAAAGCCAGCTGCAATGGATTTTTATACCAACTTTTATATTCGTTTTGTTAAACGTTTTTAGTATTTGTGGTAAAGATTCTGACCTTACCGAAAATAAAGATATCGCCTACAAGTTTGCAAAAAAATTTGGAATTGAGCTAAAATTTGCAGAGGGCCTACACGCCTACACGCGTCTACCACAAAAATTTTTTTTTCGAAAATAGAGGAAATCAACTGCGCCCGCTTCACGTTACAGAGCATAAGAATTTTGTTCTTTTTGTCTTTTTTTGAGATAAGCGGTGATGGATATAAAATTTTCAGTCCCGGCCGAAATTAATTTTCTTACTTGTTCTTATTTTGTTATTACTTCTGACCCTGAGCAGTGAAAGAAGACATTTTGGCGGCATTCGCGCGATTGATACGAGAGAAGTACTCCGTCCGTTGGTGTCATCAACTTTGTTGGCGTTAAAAGAACATTGTTTTTTTGCTGACAGACAGGGATGAAGCGCTCAGTGTCATTAAGATATTTAATGACGAGAGGTTTACAAGCGTCACTGTTACATGCAAAGAACAACGATCACAAGCCACGTTATATATTGGCCCCTTACGATTTTAAGACAAAGTACAACAGTTTGCATAGCGACGTACATTAAACATCACATTTTGAAATCTATAAGGCAATGTGCTGAATTTTTTATCTTAGATGAACATGTATTGGTCCGCACACAAATCGTATTAAAGCCTCCGCTGCGCCTTCTGCCGGGATATGACCAGCACAAAATTTCAAAAGGTCCACGTGTGCATTCGCAGCTCATATTTCGAAGGACCTTTTTCACCTACCGAACAGGAATCGAAGCAACCACAACCTGGACCTTTTTTAAAGAGACATGGTGTATATAAACAAACCAACTTAACGGAGCGGCGGTTGCTGTGTGCCAAATATATGTGGTTAGTGACTATGGGTTAATATTCTAACTTAAGACAGAAATTTGTTATTAAAGTTAAACAACTAAAATTTGATACGACGAATTACTTTAAATAGTGTTTTTGATAGAATTTAGTAAACGTTTTTTTTTCGGCTTAGTGCGAATGACGAGAGAAACGTGTTCAGGCCGCGGCTTCTAACCGTTTTTCCGTTAAAATTAGAGATCAACTCCGTCTCGAATAACTTGGTTTGAGTAGAGGAGGATTCAATAAAAGTGAGAACTTTTTTCAATAGCGCACTTACTCCGCCGGCTCTTCTGTCCCGTCTGTCGCATGGAATACCGTTGAAGTGAGTGGCAAAATCTAATGCTATCTGATACCCAATACACTGAAATTAAGCAAATATCAACATTATTATTGACCAAATAATTAAATAAATGATTCAATACATCTATTATGAACATTTAAGAGTTCAAATTGCTAGAATTACATTTTCCTAACTTAGTAATAGTATGAAAAGTGAGTCCTGTTGTTTCTTGTTCAGAGAAACGGCGTTTTTCTTGTGAGCAACGTAATAGCGTTTACGTTGTTATAGTTGTATTTGAGTTGTTAATTATGAGAATACATCGGCGCATCGTTAGGTAAGTAAGAAGATAAATATAGTTTCCTATTTTGTATTTGCTTCTGATTTAAACAAGCTCAGTAAGATATATTAGATACAGGAATCTTATTTATACTAGAGTTTAGTTTAATCAGCTTAGATATTTGTAGAAGTAAGGTATCGGCCGCTTTATTAGGAAAGGTTCCGTAAAAAGTTTGATAATCTATGTTACAATTGGCGCGACGACATTTATTTTGTATCCACATTCATAGGTTGAATATCTTGCAACACAATTTGCGCACCTGGTTTTAACGCAATAAATAAAATAAATTTACCATGACCGCACTTTTGTGAATCATGACTGTGAATCATTAAATTGAACCACTCTATTTTTAATTTTCTTTTGACTAATTTTCTTTTCATATTCTCATCTTGCAATGATTTTAAATGGAACTCCGCGTTCTCGGTTTAAGTCAGCCGTGTCTCAAAACTCAAAATGATCAGTATTGACATATGGATGTCGTACTCCCTAATGAAATTTTTAGATTGCTTACACAGCATATCACACGACGAGATTTTAGAATTTCCATCATTGGTAATTTTGTCTTCAAACGCAAACAGAACTGTTTTAAGAAAGTAATCTGCAATTGACTTTTGACTTTCTTAACGGTGTTTGAGTTATCGCAAACAATTGTTGAACACTTTGAAATTTTTTGCACATTATTAAATGCCAGTAATATGTGCACAAAAGCAGCATTTTAGATTACTTTAACTTGACGCTACAGAAATTTTAACGTTCACATGTCTCAAATGATTTTTGCTCTTTTTTATATGCAAACTACATAACCGTAGCCGCTACAACATAAGCTATTTTAGAGATGCTTTGGGAAGAAAACTTAAAGGACACTTTAAAAAAAAACAAAATAAAAAAATCATTATTATTATTAATTTAAAATTTCGTAGGTGTTGGTCTTGACCACAGAAATTAATTTATTTAATTTCCTCAATAATTTGGAGAGTCTCTTTCGCCGTCCGTGTAAATCGTCTTTTACATTAACTACATTTTTTATTTTTCAATATTCAATATTCACACTATTTCATGGCAGATGCTGACAGATAATTCATATATATTTCGTACATTTGTAGATTAAGTTTCGGAATTATAAAATAAGCAAGGATCCGAACACTTTAGAACATTGCTAGGTACAACATACGATACATACACAACGCCCACATGTATGCATACAATGAAAACTAAAATATAATTTTTTATAGTATAAATTTATTGTTAGTAAAGAGGTAGGAAAATAATAATTTTTAAAAGAAAAAATATTAGGTTTACTGACACCGAAGTACCAAACGTAAATGTCCAAATACAGATTAATGAAAAATTGCCGATTATATTGCTTCTGCTTATACATGTAATTCATTTTAATGCAAGCGTAGCCATAAGCGTTTCTACTGCAATGTAAACACACAGGGTTAAGAGAGTACTTGAAGATAACCAAAGAGCAGCCCCTTACCAAAAGGGACAGGAGACGAGAGACGGCTGAAAAGACTAAACAACCATATAATTCTTCTACAATATGACGAGTAGGCGCCGGCCCCTATGTAAGTAGTTTCGACTTCCAATATGGGAATGGGAACGTGGGAGAGAAATATCCGCATTAAACCTATGGGTGGACAGCAAGATCAAGCTCGGTAAACTTTTGGCTATGGTATACTGGGTAGAGAATACAAATAGACGCTATCAAGATGGTGTAGGCAGTATTCCGTTATCTGAGCAAGCAGAAGTTACATCCGTGTAAAATGACTTTCACGTTAACGCTGTCCAGAAGGTCAGCCAAACTCATTCGAAGCACAGAGAAGGACAATAATCTCATAAGGGAAGTCTACACAAAGCAACGCAAATAGCGAAGAAAAGTAAGAAAAAGCGCTCAAGCAACCGTGATCGTAGCAGGCTCAAATAAAAAGCAGTTTCACGCGGTCATTTTGAAAAAAGTGCAACAGAGGCAGTACTAAAAAACTTGAGCGAAGTGTTACTAATACATGCGGAAGACAGAAGAAACACTTTAATCATCGGGCTATAACGAGAAGAAGAGTATGTATGGTAAGAACGCATTGTGAATTTAAAGTCATTGCATTAACATATTAATTTCACTGAAAGCTTTTACATATTCTTTATTGAAGCGGAATACCGCATCCTTAAGTCATAACTGATTTAATAGACGTATTAGCTTGGAGAAAAAGAAATCCATTATTTTTTCGGTAAATGGCTGCACTGATAGATTTATCGTAAAGTATCGATCAAACAATTTCAGATTTAAGCTCGTTGGAAAGCTGACATTTCGCAGTAAAAAAAATTCTTTTGCTTTTTTTTTTGTTGGCCAAACACTAAATTCTGATCTCTACTGTCAATAGCTGGACCGTTTGAAGATAGCGATTGACCAGAAACGGCCAGAATTGGCCAACAGGAGAGGTGTCGTGTTCCACCAGGACAACGCTAGGCCACACACATCTACAGTGACTCGCCAGAAACTTCGGGAGCTTGGTTGGGAAGTTTTAATGCATCTGCCATACAGTCTGGACTTGGCACCAAGCGATTATCATCTTTTTCTTGCATTGCAAAATTTCTTTAATGATAAAAAATTGGAATCTAGGGAGGATTGTGAAAATCGACTACTAGAGTTTTTTTGCAAATAGAGACCAGGACTTCTATGAGAGAGGCATTTTGAAGTTACCTTTAAAATGGCAACAAATCATACAACAAAACGGTGCATATTTGATCCAAATCGGCCAATCCGAAGCATGTTAAATAAAGTCCTGAAGTTCATAGAAAAATAATGGATTTCTTTTTCCCCAAACTAATATTATCTGACTTAGATCTATGATGAATCGACCATACAAATTGAGTAGGCCTGAGAATATACGTACCCTCCATAGCATCAATTTTACTTTACAATTTGTAAACACTACTCAATATAACCTCGGAGGAATTCTAACCTATTCATACTTACTTGCTGTTTGCTTAAACAAAACATATGACATAAAATTAGTTCATGAACTTTCGCCCACTTTACTGGTATATTCTCCATGCCAAATGCCGTCCGAGCTGACTAATATAACTCCATGTCGGCATTCTATGTCAGTAAATGACGCTCACCAGGGTATATTTCCAATTGCAGATATGCTTTCGGTAGATCCATTTTCGAAAATTTGTTTTCTATAGCCAGCCATGAAGGCAATTCGTCTATTGTTCATAATGGCCACATCTGCCAGCAAGGATGGTTTTAATGCACCTTTATAGTCGTCAAATATTCTGATTGCGTCGTTTATTTTGGTAAAACTACAATAGACGGGGGCCATCAAAACTGATTCACTTATTTTAAAATACCCCCTTCTACGCGATTGTGTGGTCCATTTCTTAAGGAACCTAACACTCGAAAAGAACGCGCCTAAATTTTGCAAATTTAACTGCCAGCTTTGATTTCAAATGTAGCCTGGATTGACAAAGTTCAATTTGAAAATAACCTCGAAAATATCCTAGTTGGATTTTATCGGCCTGTTAGACTTTTATTTTTCAGCAGTTATATTAAATCCGTCGTTTTTCTAGTAAATTCATATTCTTCTTCTTATATTAAAAAATGAGTGGTCGATTTAAGGTCAGTACACCTCCGCAGAAGGACTAGTAAACATCTAATATACAACATATACGTCTTATTCCAGTTAATGCAAAGTTGTGCAAATACGGGCGGTTGATAAGGGGTATTGAGCTGATTGCAAGGGGGATAATCCGTAGACCTCTCTCTCTCAGGCAAAAGGGAAGCAGCAGGTTAGGGACTCAGATGAAGTTGCAGAAAAAACGATAAAGAATGCATTTTCATTGTCAAATCGAGGCTAAGAATGCGAACGCATTAGGCTGTTAATTTTAAGATTGGGTGGGTAACCCCATTAGATGGCTCCGATCCCCAGAGATCGCGCACATAGCAAATCAATGCACATTGCCAAAAAACAGTTCTGATCTGCTGAAAACAAAAAAAATCGTGCAAGACGGGGCCCATATTATAGGCGTAGTAATGAAATAAACCCACTAAGAAACTGCCTAAGATCCAGAAAAAATGTGCAGCAATTTGAGATGAAACAGAATGTAGGTATTTTCTTAACTACACATAAGAACATTCACAACAACTCAAAGACGGTGATGAAAATGTACAAGAAAAAACTTCGATCGCACATGCTTAAGAGGTGGATATTAACACTTGGCGAACGGCATATTCTATCAAGTTCCGACAAACTATGTCAACTCTGTCCCCATAGAGGCTGCTCCATGCTGTTGTAGATATTAAAGACAGAACAGATAACCGAACCCTAGTAATCACTACGGGACAGTTGCTGGGTGGTAGCAGAAAAAGTTAAAGATAAAAGATCTTGACTTCAAGGGCACACCAAAATATGCCCCAGAAGATCGCGATCCAAAAGAGACTCACGAGCATCGTTAGAATGTTTCAACAAGGCCCGGAAGAAAGGGCAAAGTCGTAAAGCGATCACTCGATAGGGGTGCCCTTGCGGAAAGCCAGTACGCTTTTAGAAAATTGCGGTCCCCACTACCATTTTGGTGTGCGAGGTCGATAACCGTGTAGAAGGTTGCAAGGTTGCAACAGGCGTTCCAGAAGAGTTTGTCTTATGTCCACTACTCAGGAAGATTATGCGCGACGATCAAGATGCCAATGCCGCTTGGCATCGACGTTGAGGCGGCTAATACGAAGGGAGCAACACACCGCAAACTTATCTACACAGGTTCGGATATTACAGCTCAGCAGCATATCCGAAGTGTGAAGACTCAGAAGAGGATACTAAACACGTAATGTTTAATTATCCAAGATTTGCAGCTTGTGATTGGTTTTGATGGCGCTCCCACGAGATGTTCAAGGGTATGATCGGCAACCCTGGGGTATGGTAAACGAAAGCAGTTTTTGTTTGAGACAAACAGCAGTTTTTGTTTAAGACTCTATTTTTGATATGGGGAAAAAACTATACAATAAATTACGTGTATTCACTGGTCATTGCAGATTGTTCGATATTGATGGCTTTCAACGTAATTGAAAATTGACATCGACTTTCGTTCATATGGAAAAGGTTAAACCGGTCGCACTTTGAAGTTTCCAAACCTCAGAATAGAAAAAGGTCGTAAAAGATAGCAAAATCAATTTGATGTTTGCTAGCGATTACTTACGGCTTGTTTCTTTGCGTTTCTTCAGACTAGAGATGTCAATTGTAATACACTCATGTACTTATATTTTAATCTATTACCTAAGCTAATTGTTTTTTTAATAAATCAAATATTTTGCTGTCTTCTGCTAGTTTTCTTCCATATTTTCTTGCTTATCATCCTTAAATTTCCTTTTCCTACTTCTCTCTTTCCTTTGTAATAACACTTGGTCTTTGTTTATTATTGGCTTATTATTTTTATCCATAAAGCCTAAACTTTAGGTCATTTGCAAATTGTGCATAAGTTATATAGAATTGAAATAATTGTATGTAGAGTTGCACTAGTGCTTTGTATTCCACACAAAGTGAGACAAAATCCTCGCTACTTTAAATTCCGGGATACTGACGGTCGATAATTACAACACAGAATACCCTGGGATCAGAGCATGGGAATCAAACTCGCAGCAAGATTGAACTTATCACACACAAATCAATCGGATAGTACTAAGAAACTTTATGAACCATGCGAGCTCCCCTTTGGCCTAAGGTGCTTTTTTTTTCTTTCACGTGAACTGTT
Source organism: Glossina fuscipes (assembly GCF_014805625.2). Classification (NCBI taxonomy): domain Eukaryota; kingdom Metazoa; phylum Arthropoda; class Insecta; order Diptera; family Glossinidae; genus Glossina; species Glossina fuscipes. The sequence continues at coordinate 286,781 of NW_024003102.1, forward strand.
TTTATAGTATATTAAGCAACAAAGTAAATATGTAAAAACGATTGCTAAAGTTCAGTTAATTTAATGAGTATATTGGCCCAAACCGACTGGACACCTTTTAGTTATAGCTTAGCTATAAAAAGCAATTACGAAGTGAATCGTGTTGCATAAATCAAGTGTAAAAACTATTTGTTTAACTTATTTTATAAGCAACATACGATCTAATAAGTGAATATATTGGATTATGTATAAAGAAAAAGTTTTGAGTCTACATTAACCAAAGTTATCTTGTTTCCACGTTATTGTTGACATCGGGCGCCTTCAGATAAGTTTAATCTAAGGAGAGATCTATAAAAATTGCATTTTAATATGTCAAGCAAATTCAACAGCAGACAATAAAGAAGACATATTTATTTTACAAAATGAAGTGTATTTCTTTGAACATAAATAATATATAAAAATATATAAATATTCCTTTTTACTAGGTAGTAATGTAATTTACTAGTTTAAATATAAGTTGGCCAAAACACTTAAATCGTGGGGTAGGTAAATAGCGAAGAGAATTTCGTATTCCTCTGAACTGATATTTTTTTAATTTTTGAAAATAAATTATTTAATCTTGATATTGTTTTCATGATATGTGCTTACCTGTATAATAAGGAGATAGGGTCTGATCCTGTAAACTTTGATCTATTTTTATGTCTTGCATATTTATTGGCACTAAAGGAGTGAGAGTATTACCTCCTGGTAAGAGGAAAGACGTTAATAAACAAAACATATAAGAAATCATACTTTTTAATGAAATAGCAATGAAAAATAAAAGCAAAAAATTAAGTTATAAAATATAAAAAGTTTCTATTTCGTCTCCGAGCAAGACTTGGATACCCATTACCTGCCATATTTTAAGTTTATGCTCAGAGTATCGCAGTGTTGAAGAAATGCATATGTAATAAAACTGGTAAATTACAGGTAAAAATATGTGCTTAGTGGTTGTGAATTGCGGGTGCTTTATTAAGCCACTTCAAGTCAGTTTGGTATCAAACATTGACGAAGACATATCCAATATGTGTCATTCTAATTATTAAAGGAAAAATGCTTTTTTAGTTTTGTAAGTCTTAGAAATGGTCACTGAGGAAGATTGCGGACAGCACTCGTTTCATCAATGAATCAGTTTTCATTATATTTAAAAATAAAATTACTATTAGGACTAGTATTACTTAAAGTCTTTATTTAATTTGTTAATTCTACATGTTCAGTCTATGATATCTACAGCAAGACGCCATCGTATATTTTGCATTCCCTGTGATTTCCCTTTTTCGCTTCGATTACATGCAGTAGTCCACTTTATATCCACGTATTACATTAATCAAAGAATAAAGACTAAGTTTTTTTATTGATAGGATTTTATAAATCCCTGCCGCTCACAATTTTGTACAATTTGTGAGCTTTGTGATAATGCACATTTCCGTACTGCTTGGTTGCTTAGACTTTTGATCAGAAATTCAAGTCATACCCTTTCTCAACCGCCTCATTTATTTAATCGGGGTTTGTGTGTTTTTTGGCTGTTTTCGAAGCTCAAAATACCGATTCGGAGAAATTGTTCTGAAAAGAGTAATATCTCAATATGAAATTTGACGCAGCCTTTACTGGCAGCACTCTTCATGTTAAGGCGCATTTTCTGAGATAAGTAAGGATTAGAACTAAGATTTCGTAAACTTTTTTATTTTAGTGCTAGGCTAGAAGATTAGGACTGTATTGAACATGAATTTATTTCCCCTTAGCCAAGAAATATTCGCATCGTGGTTTATTTAGCACAAGCCTTTTGTGGCTTCATAATACGTATAATTTAAACATTTACATTAAAACACATGATGTAACATACATGTAACAGCAACAGTGAACCAAATTGAACTATTTTTAATTTGAGCTACAATAAACAAACACACTACCGTAATAGTGAAACCTGGAGTTTTTATCGTATCATATTTACAGCACATGAACAAAAAAAATTTCTTATTTTAGAGATAATTTTGGCTATTAATTTAAAAATATTCTCAAGTATTTATAAATGTCCATTAATAAACACGTAGAATTGAGGTTTACGTTTATAAAAGTTATTTATTTTAAATTAGATACTTTTTGTCGCAAGTTCCTAAACTTTCATAAATGTGCATTAATAAACACATTAAATTAAGGTTTATATTTATAAAAGTTATTGCTTTCAAATTAATTATTTCTTGTTTAAGTTATAAATAATTTGAATGAAGCAGACCTACTGTTATTTCATCAGTAAATCAAGCAGCATTTACATTTTGTGTACAGTTGTTCATTGTTATTTGTTCAAGAGCATGCAGAATAAATTAAATTCAATTAGTATACTTTTCCTTCATAATAAAGAAGAGTGCACAACATTAAAGAACTGAAAAATAAAATCTGTAAGTTGATACAAAAATCATCGCAGGTCAAAGCAGGGAAGGAAATATGTATTACGACAAGAGTTGATAGAAAAGTGAATTATATAAAAGGGTAATCACATTAGCACAGCATTAAAAATTGTCCAATACTTCCGATTGTTAGCCTGCTTCGTAAGAACAGAAGGCTAGAAAAACCAAAGAAAAGGATAGGACACACCCTCTCTCTCTTTTGGTATGTTATTGTGTACCAGCATATGCATTTGTCAATGTCTGTAAACTGCACGTTCGTTAATTATCGTACCAAAGTGATAATATAACAAAAAGTTTAAATTTAAACATCTTTTATAAATGAAAAAAATTTAAAAAAATCCTTTTGAATTTGTATTGGTAGAGGATTTGAAATGCGACTAAAGTTCATAAATACGTTATCAAACACACAAGGAAGCAATATTAAAGAAGATGACGATTTAGTGCAATGTTATAGAAATTATACAAAATGTTAATGTGATAAATCATCTGTGGTTTAAGATATTTTTAAATAAAATCAAATGTATTTGAGATATTTTTCTGACAATGGTCTTCGCTACGTGTGAAATCTTCCTTTCCGACATAGCTCGCGAAATCTTCTTTTCTGCACAAACCGATGTGGTATTTTGTGCTCATGTATCTCTCCGAAAAAAACATGTACTTAGTGACTACATATTATTTGTTTTTTTAGTAGATATAAAAATGTGCGCTCGTTTTAAATATTTATAATTTCATGAACACATGTTTTAAAGTTTCTTCCGTTTACTCAATGAGTTCATTACTTTGTACATTAGAATTCAACCCTCAATTGTTTTCGGTCATATTTCCGACGATAGTTTCGTTGCTATATGCATTAGGCCGCTCTAAATCCAATTTGTTTCGACGGTCTTGAAAAAATTTGAAACCCGAAAATCTTTAAAAAAACTAAAGAGGAAACTTTTATGATGTTATAGTGCCTCTTTAAAATAAATCCTCAACATGTTATATAAAGAAGTACGGAAACTAAATGCAGTAATGGCGGAATCTTTTGTACTCACGGCCTTTTTCTTGAAGAAAAAACCACGAAAGTAAATAAAATTTTAATACTATCTACTCTACAATATTGGATGGGCTTGACCGATTTGTATCCGGTTTGGTACAAATTGCATCGAATGCACATCGACATTTAGATCATTATGTCTATTTGAGGATATCAGTAATGGGCAAAAAATCAAATCCATTCTTTGGTGGTAAGTAAACTTCTTACGAGCGCGCAGAAGCTATTGATCATAATCCATCCGCGGCGCACAACCCTGATTAAAAAAGTAGAGTAGTCACCTTCAAATATACTTAGCCACTTCCTATTCTCGGAACTATAGCATTAATCGTTTAATGCAATCCGTGACTGGAAATTTTTCTCAAGTACTAAAATTTAAAGAGACCTGCTGCTCGCCATTTGCTTTTAAAAATATCTGAAGAAGGGAATCTTAAAACTCGATATTGTATCTGTATTTGGCTAGTCTGTAAGCAGTAAAGATTAAGGCGTAAATAATATAAAATCTGATACATACTACAAAATCTCTTCAATACTCTTGTGTCACTGATCAACTTATCAATACGTCTCAATCTGGATGGGACGTTATCCTATTGAAATCCATTAGTTTTAATTATAGAATTATATATTGCATTTAACTTCTTTTGTGCATTAACAAAACAAATCCTTATAATCTAAAGCAAATTGTGCGACTTAATTTTCCTCATATTCTCATATTGAACGTTTAGTGTATTTTACATTTACTTCAAAGTATTCATTAAAAATTTCAAATTACCAGTTTATACTTATGCAATAATCCATAAAGTACCCTACTGTATTTTTTCTATGTATGTTTATTGACAAATATTTCAAAGAAGAATACGCACGTTATTGTGTTTTCGAATTATTGAAAAAATCTGTCAATTTTGTATAATCAAAAAAATAAGTCATGTCAAAGTTTACTCGTTACTTATAAGCCACCAACAACTATATGTCCGTGTAAATTGCATGGAGATATCGATGTGTGTATTTTTACGTTTTGAAATGGATACAGCAAGAGAAAAAGTAGGTTTATTGTGGTGCGAATACTTTATACTTACCATCTACATTCTATTTTTTGTTTGTAGGAAGGTCAACGGGTTGATCGGAAGTAATTTTTCTAATCAGTCTAAGTCGAACTCGAAGTGTACCGATCGTATACTGTTGATAAAAGCACATTGAAATTTTCTGGACAAATTATGTTTGTTGAGTTTCAACTTTTACTTTGGAAACCGTGGCAGTTCATACAAAAACAGACAGGAAATAGATAGATAGACCTTAAGTCGATCAAACATATTTTATGAATATATTTTACACAGTGCAAGAGACTATTAAAATGTATGTTAAATATCCGTCTATCGTTAACATGTACTATATAGAAATACGAACAAAAACTTGAAAAAGTGGACCAAACTCCATGGAAAAACTAACCAAGTTAACACATTCCCGTCCTTTGACAATACATTGAATTAAAATTACAGTACAATATTTTGAAGAACATATTTACCTCCAAACAACATTTACACTTTCAAAGCGAGCCAAATTGATTAGTTTAAGCATGCAGTCTGACTCATTTGTGGCTGCTTATATACAATTGAAAATAGTAACGATAAACAGATATTTAATATTTTTTTAATGTTTTCTTATATTGCATGAAAACAAAAGGATCGACATTTTTGGGTTTAGTGATGTGTTTTTCAAAATATTTCGAATGTTTTCAAATTTTCAGTAAAAAGAAGAGATATTATTAAAAATTAATTGAAAAGGCAATGAAATTGTTTTTTCATGTGGTTTTAAGTCCTTTATAACATTCTATTTGAAAGCCTTTAGGAAGTCAACAAAATTGCTTCTAGAGAGAGTCTTCAAGTTTAAATGTATCGCTCTTGTTCCCCAATTGCTTTAATAATCTGATAGGTTGTGACCTCATTGATATTGATTAATGGAGTAGTTAATAAAGTTTTTGTAAACCCTCACCTTTGCTAAATCTCTTCAAGATCACATAAAAGTGTTGCAAGTATCCACCCGTTAATTTTTTTTAAAATTTTTTTTCTAATTATTGTGAAAACAAAATTGAAATTTATAAATTTCTGATTAGAAATTAGAACACCACTTACAGAAAATCGTCAAGTCAATTTAACGTTTGCATATGACTACACCATGAGTTCCTCTCCGTGTGATATTGTTCACAATAAAATTACGGGTAGAATATTACTTGCACGATAACGTTCTTCAAAATTTGAAGGGCATTTGTACGTACTTTGGCGGTAAGGTTGTACGGAATGAATCAAACTGTTTGTTAAAAGTCTACTTATGTCAGAACGCTACAAAATACCTATGTTCCTTTAAGTACTTTCGTTAAACAAAAGACGATTATTTATTCCGATTTATTGTAATAACTTTTTTGAAGTAACCAAATTACGTAGAGAAATCCGGGCATCGACGTTGTTCTATAAATAAAGACACATTTTGCAATTTTTGTACGTATATTAATATAGCAACACTAAAATCTAAGAACGATAAATTTAAACACTTTTTGATTGAAAGGAAGAAGACCGGCTGAAAGAATATTATTAAAGTGCTGTGGTAGCGATGAAAAATGTGTTTAATTGAGTATAACTTAGACTTTGCAAGCAAGTCAAGTGACCATTTGCAGGAGTTAAAATATTCGAATACATATCATGCAAAACATACACAAACATGCTTTTCTAGTACGAATGTGTCGTTGGTGCTGTGTGTTTATTAGTATGTGCTATCTATCACTGGTTTAGTGCCTTCGTATGAAATACTTTTTTCTATTTTTATTTCCCGTCTACTTCAACTTACCAATAGAAGCACCAATTGCTGGGGTGTATAATGAACTTTGGGTTCCGGATATGCTGGTTATGCTGTCGTATAGCATGCTATCACTAACGTTGGCTGTGTGTGTGTGGGACGACACCGCTGCAGGAAAACCGCTGTGACTGTCGTAATAAGCAGCTACGCTACTACTATTTGTTGTTAAAGTACCTAACTCTGAAAGTATTTTATGTTCGTCTTTAATGCACCATTTTCCAGACCAGATCTGCAATAGAAAGCAAAAGCAAATCGGGAAAAATAATAAATAAGTAATATGGTCTACCTCTACAAAATAAATTCTGTTTCAAACTTGGTCATTTTAACATCTTGGGTCAACTTAACAATTGTTTAGTACCCTTCGGTTTCTTCTTATTTAAAAATTAAAAAAAGGTAGAAAAAAAAATACAAGCAACTACATAAACTGACGTCTGGTAAGACATGGAAATGTGTTCGACATACATGATCGTAATATACTTCTATGCAAAAATAAGTTGAGATTACATGAATGCAAAAAGTCGTCCCTGTTCTACCTTGGCTTTCTTAAAAAATTCACTTTTGCAGATGATGGTTCCGCCTAAGCAGTATATATATTTTTTTATTTTTGAAACGCATAAACCTAATTTTCTTTCTCATATTCTGACCTTCCATTGCCAACGTCGGCTAAAAAGAATAATTCAATCTTTTACATATTTCTATTTATTCCTCACTTGCACAAGTTTTTATTTCTACAGTTTTCTTATATATAAACGGATAAGCCCGAATATAAATTTCTATTCTATATTCCGCGAGTAAAACCGTGTACGTAAATATATAAATTAATTTTTACTTACGTTTGAATAGATTTGATCGCTGCTGTACGTTAAACGCTGACGTTTAATGTCTTCATCCACATGCATGTTTATATCACGGTTTTCATCCGAAATCAGCATTACTGAAATACATAAAACATTGAGATGAAATGAAAATGAGAGCAAGTGAATATAAGATCTGAAATTTAGTAACTAATTTCGTAGGTAATGCATAGGTGTAGATGTGGGAAGAACGTAATTTATTTATATAAGTTTGATTTTAAGCTTGAACTTAACTCTCATTATCTGCTAGTGGCATTTATTATCAAAAGCCCTTGGTAGCCAATCATGGCACTAGAGATTTTGTGAGAAAGTGTCATGCCATATAATTAATGAACTTATTAAGAAATAAAGGTACTTGATTACCATCATGACACATATATCGAATTTTGCTAAAGGGATTGGCTAGCAATTGATAGAAATAATTTTAAATCGAGCAATTAAGGCGGCAAATGATAATAATATACAAATTTTATAGCCTTAATTCTGCTCTTACGATCTTGGAAATTACAACAACAGAAAAATGGTTAATGAGTTAATTTTAAAATCCGACAATAAGCTGTACGTAAGTTAAGTGAAGCGTATTTAACTTTCGTCTCATTTTTCACTTGTTCACACTGGCTCAATGAAAATTTAATACGTCGCGTCAGAGATCATATTCAATGCGTGTTTGTTATGTGGAAGAAAGCACGTGTCACTTAAATGGATTTTGTTATAAATCAACAACCATCTCTCAAATTAGATGTCACAAATGTCAACGGAAAAACAATCACGTGCCCTAAAAAAGAATGGAGTGAAGAAAATGTAAAAATATGCCCACCCCTGTCCGAAGCAAACAGAATATATGCAAACTGCAACGTATTATGTACATGTATATGATATCCCCAAAAGTCCATTACTTCAGTTGTTTTGAGAGTGTCACTGCCATCTTTCTTTAAGTCCAATAGAGAGGTTGAGATTTTCAACAATTTTTCTTGTATTAGTTTTATCCTCAAAAACCATTTATAACGTCCTCTAGTTTTAATTTTAAATGTTCTCAATATAGTGCCTGATTTTAATGTAGGAAAAACAAAAGTAAGGCGTAGTGGACGTAACTGTAGAATAAGTAGATCTTGACTTTTGTTTTGCTAACATTGATCAATGATTCCCGGAACTGAAACATATATGTCGTCTAACATAAGAAATCTCTGCTATTTTTAGAATACACGAACCCTTGAACGATCTCTATTAAGTTTTAAGGCACTTTCAATGATTTTTGGATGGTTTACGACGATTTATGATCAGCGACGCTATCTTTGGTATTTACAAAATAATCGTGCCAATTACGATTAGAGCAGAAAATATCACAACAATCCTGAAAATATTGTCGGCAAACACGCAGGGAATTACCATCCTAAAGATTAAGCCAAGTATTTAGCACTTTGCATAAAAATTTGAGCCTGAGAAAGATGAGTACAGCGCTTAATAACAATAAAACAAATGCACCATGTCAAAGGTTAAATATTGCATTTCGAGATCTGGATCCCAGCGACTATCACTTATTTGAAAATTTCAAGAAGATGTTGTAGGAAAGAAACTTGACACCTGGCAGTTTTAACAAATGGTTCTATCGCATCGAAACGCTAGAGAATCTTTGGATATATAACTATAGACGTTATGTTCACAAACCAACGAAGGTTGTGAAGAAAATTTGTTGTCTTAGTGTTTGGAATTGTTAACCGATGTATTATTTCACTAAAATTTTTCCAGACAAACTTCAAGCTGTGATGTGAATAGGAACATTTTTTTTTCTTGTTTCAATTAATTATAGCGGTGATTCGTGTCAGACAATTGATGAAGTATTCGCTTGCGGATACCTTCTCGAATTTAAATATAATAACTTTTGAGAACCTTCGTAAAGCTGATAGGCAAAGCTGAGAGCAAAAAAGAAGCAACTATAATTTGTTTAAAGTTTAATTTTAAAACCTAAAATTGTTAGTTAATTGTCCGATAGGACATTTATGACAAAAAATCAAGCGATGTAGTGGTTGTCGACAAACAAAATTGATTTCATTGATAAAAATAGGGATATATTTGTTGTAATATTCAAATAACAAAGCTAAAAATTTCAAGTAAAAGCAAGTCACACAAACACTTGTTCAAACTGCCGAAGCTTGAATAACTCACGTCTAATCCCTATTTTTTATAACATTCTTTTACTTTTAAAAATAAAATTTTTCATAAAAATAAGCGTCTTTCATACTAGGCAAAAAAAATGTTGTAGGCGGTAAGTTAATGTAAAAACTGAAGTTGACTGGAGCTGTTATGCGCAGAAAATGTAGGCTACTGCTTTTCTCCCAGTAATCTTCAATATAAGTAATTTTACAGCCAGAAGCATTTCTATCAGTAGATCATATATGTATCCATTATAAAGACAGTTTTAAAAAAGCGTGGATGAAAGCAGAAACGAGGCCTCTTAGTCTCAGATTATAGACAAATCTTGTAGTCCGGTTGACGATTTGCTTAAGTCTACCCAAGTTACACCACGTAGTTGACTGGATTTAAGTTTATTATACAATTTTTTGATAAGTTTAGTATGTATGTATGTTAGATCAGGAGTGACACTAAGCTAACACCTCCATTGTTAAGATTATTTCTCATAACTTCAATGAGGGAAATCAAAATCATAGACGTACTGACCTACTGTTGAAATAGAACAGTAGTGTAGTAGTTTAATAGTACTGATAGTGGAAAAAGAGTCATTGATACCAGGCCAAAATTGCACGAATTGAAGTTTGACTCGTTGTTCCGTTAACCGTACACTTCAGATTTGGGATTAGCGACTATTATCTATTTACAAGTCCCAAAATGCTGCTCACAGAAAAAAGATGATTGTATGCTCCAAATTATCTTGAATTCTATAAAGTTCAAATTTTCTTTGTATGTTCCGCGGCTTTAAGATAAAAGTAGACTTTAAGACGTTCCAAAAGACCAACGTTGGGGCAAATTCTTAATGCGACGAATTACCTCGCCTATATTTAATTATAGTAAACGAACGCTAATACAATTTTACGTTTCGAGTGTTATATGGAACTGTTAAAGTCATCTTAATCGTCTTATTCTTATTCCTTTGAAAACTATAATACTTGCTCATTTTTTTCATAACAAACGATTGCCATGACGGATATTATACAAGCGATGATTTCTATTACTGCAGAGATGTTATCAATAATTTTATTACAGTTGTTGATTTTGACATTTGTGGTATGTATTTATATGTATTAAGCACACATGAAAGCCTTCATAGTAGAAAACGAGAAATAAGCAACGACCGGTACAATATTGGCAAAACTAAGGGTGGACGTATTAAACTTACCGCAATATCCTATTTGAAAAATTTGCTTTTTTCATTTATAGCTATCATTACACTATGTCCAGAGTGTTAAACTTGTTATAAAATATAATATATATATATATTTAATTGAAAAGGAGTTTGTCAAGAGGTTTGACAAAGAGATAGCACTTTTGTTTGGATCCGAATATTCACGACTTAGGTCTGAAGGTTCCTTAACACGCCTTATTTTACCAACCAACAACCGTATTGATTACATATCCATAACCTTATATTGTGTACAATAAGGATAAGCCTCTTATTTTTTATATGTATCACGATGGATATGCTAGATTCTATTCTTGCTTTCTAACACCCAGAACTACAAATTAGAGTCTCAAAAAACATATATATTCTTGTATATTTTCTTGTTTAAACAGAGGTTTCAATTTAGCTATGAAATAAAGACCTGAAACCGAATCGAAGTTAGCGGCCGCGTTAAAGTCGACATAGTATGGCCGCAACAAACTCAACTCGTAGTCCATGAGTGCTGTGAATCTACAGTTTTTGAAAGTTTAATGCAAAAATTGACATGACTACGTCAAAACGAAACTCTAGTTCATAATCCAAACTGGAGATTTTAGCGCAATGGGGAATTTGATTGGTCAACTAAGATTTCCGTAAGTTAAATTATACTTTAAAGATTTTGTATTACACTAAGGTTATGCGTATTAAAGTGAATTTTATTTTCTTACATCTTTCTGGCTGTTGATTAGTAAGCAACCAAGCTTCAATTAATTGTTTTTTTGTTTAGCAACATTTTTTGGTTTGAAATAAGCCATTTGGCACAATAAGTTTTCGTGCTGTTTGCCGAAAATGATTGCAACCACTTGTCGTTGTCAATAAATTTCATAATGGCTGTAATGCGAACGGATGGTTGGAAAGACTACCAATTACGCATTTTTTTGGCAGTGTCAGGGTAAAGTTACATTACATCTGTTGTCGTTCACGGTTTAAAGCACCAATGTTTGTGTATACATACGTGTGTGGCTGTTATTCAATTCATAATAAATAATTTTGACATTTATTCGGGGAATATAAATAAAGGAAAATACTCTTTCTGAAAGAAACAGACGGGCAAAGACATTATCATTAAAGGATGAAAACAGAGCTAAAAATGAGATGCAGCAACAACCCCCTTTAAGTGTGCTCCTTATTGTAGGGCTGTCTTTGACCACCATTTGTTAATGAAGCGAACTTAAGAGTTTCTGATTTTTCGTGTGTTCAGCGTAGTCGACATTCAACGCATATTTTTAAAAACCATAAAAGAATAAATCGAGATGTCAAACTTTGGTTTTTTAATGTTTGAATTTGCTTTGTTAGAGAAATTTTATAGAAATTTTTAATTTTCATACCATTGATGATATAATAATAATATAAGTGATAATAATAATACACTTAATAATAACAATATCCTTTTTAGCCTAAAGGGAAATAGTTCCTTCTTATAAAATTTTTTTCCTTCATCTTTTCAAGCTTATTGCACAATTCTTCGTAAGAGCTCTCGCTGTTTCCATTTTTCCATTGAAGGGTGACACTTCATCATTGATTTTCTCTCCATTTCCATTTTAACTGGACCTAACTTTTAAGCCAATCATCGAATTGGACCATCGAAATGTACGCCTTCTTTTTATATATGACAGTGTCTCTTTGAATGTACGTCTTCTTCTCATCTATTTCATAGTTGGTTACATTACGTTATTTCTCAACCCGGGCAGGATAAAACAATTTTTGTTTACAGGCGTGCGCACTGCATGAATTCATGTCTTCTCTCAAGTGTTTATTAAACATATGTCACAATTTTGTTTTGCATTTCGACGGTAGCACATTTTTTCACATTAGTTGCATCTTAAGTATTGCATAGTAGCATATTTTGATTACAATTGAATTTGACTTTGCCGATTTCTAACAGAGAATATAAACAGTACTGTAGGGCACTAAACAAAACTGTGACTCCTTCATTTTAAAGTGCCGCCTTTAAGCTATACGACACTGTATCTCGCTGAAACGTGCCCGATATGGTTTCATTGAACTTTTAAAGGGTGTAATTATGTGCCAAAAAACGCAAAAACGCAAACGGAAAGACTGCGAAGTGCTTACGAGCGATGAGCACCTAATGCCTTACGAAGCCCAAACAATGATGATGGGAAGAAAGGCGAAGAGGTGAATATCTACGGTAAGGTTATAGCGTTTCCTATGTCTTAAAAAAAAATGTTGGCATCGTCGTATAATTTTTAATGAAAATTCTTACAGAAAATTTCTGTACGGGTTGTTCAAGACTTCGTTTTTGTTAAAGCACTTTCGAAGCCTATTTGAATGCTTTTTATGGATACAAATGGGCCCTTATTCAACATTTTCTCAAGAAGCTTATAAATATTCACATTATCCTTCGACAATTGAGATTTCACTCTTCTTTTACGAAACATCCATATATTTTTAAATACAGTGACCTTTTTTAAAAATTCCGCACACGTTTAATTCATATTTTTGCCCCTATTCTACGAATGAAAATTTTTCGGATGTGGCGAAAATTTATTTTTCGCAAATGCAAAAAATGCAATCAGAGGGAGAGGGAGAGAGAGCGAGAAAGAAAGAGAGACAGAGAGAGAGAGATTTATACCGAACCTCCTTCAAGACTTAACATAACTTCAAATATTAACTTACCATGCTCTTCAACACGTTTCCGCTTAATGTTGTTACCGTTGGGATCAGTTGTTGTTGTTACTGTTGTGGAATTGTGGATATGTTGCTGGCCCTGGTTCTGAACATGCTGTTGAGTATGAAGCTGATTGTGATGATTGTGATGATGTTGATGAGCTTGATGATGCGACTGGTGTATACCTAAAATTCCATTTATGCTATAGCCGGTGGTACGATGTTCACCGATAACATTGTTGTTGTTATTACCGCTGTTATTGTTATTTGCATTATTGTTGGCGCCATTATGAATACTTGCGTTCGCGGAGCCTGTTATACTGAGTATATTTTGCTGCTGCAGTTGTATAGCCGCTGCTGTAGTTGCTGATACCGTTGATGTAGCTCCTGCTGTTGACGTTGGGGCATGTCCAATCACAGATGAAGCACTTAGGCTGTTATTGATGCTATTGCCGCCGTTATTAATTGTGCCGTTGTGATTGTTGCTCGCATCGTTTTTGCTATTGGTACCATTTACCAATTCATTGTTATTATCCATTGGATCTAGGTTTGTCGCGCCTCCACCTACATTACTTGAACCCACACTTCCTCCACTTGCAGCACCTCCACCGCTAGTGTTATTGTTATTACTTTGTTGCTGCTGATGATGCACATGTTTGGCTTTTTCTGCTGCTTTATTACGCACAATTCTGTAAGATTAAGAAGAAACCATATCTATTGGTACAGGAAATGCATAGATATTTTACATACCTAGCAAATGATATGAAATAATAAGATTATTATACTGTTAACGTACTATTAGTGCCGAATTTCCAATATATATATATATAGATTTCCTTTGTCTATGTCAGCTATTTAGTAGTTCTAAGAAACCCTCCTTTTTTTACTTCGAGGATATGCTACCAAAAGAGGTCTTCAATTTATGTAACACATTAAAAGGTCAAATTCAAAATATATAAACATACTACAAATGTTATCAAAAATTGACATTATTGTCAAAATATCCGCATCTTCTTGCTCATATTCGATTATTAAGCGAGTGAGGGCTGGTGAATCAATCAGTTCACCGAACCGAGTGAATTGGACAAAATCTTTTAAATTACATTTAAAGGTTGTTAGCCCCCGGGGAATTTTCTCAACAACATATGTCTCAATTGTGTGCATAAAAATAAACCAAATGCTTTGTTTTTGGATTTGCAATAGTATTAGTAGGCTTAGGTGGTGTCGCCATTATCTTAATCGACTAAAATAGCTGTTACCATACCTGATGTTAAAATCCATTTGTGTGCAAGCAATGGTGTCAATGTTATCTTATCACATTACCATTGAAAACGGGAGGCAACTTTAAGGAAAAAAGAAGTTGTGTCTAGTCACAAGCTTATCATGCACGTAACACTTACATATAAAATTCAAGTTGTTAAATTAAACTAATTGATAAGGATTTTTACGTACGATTCACCGAGATTGTGAAGCTTAATGTGTCTTTATTTTTTTTTTAGTTGTCAAGAATTTATTATTTATTATGATTTTATTTGGTGGAGAGTAAGATATATATAGAGGAATGTACATAAAATCTTGACTTCATCCATTCGTCTTTGTTCTTTAATTAACATACATATTTTAGAGTGTTTTCTTGCATACATGTCAAGATCTTTCGATTACTTTTATTGATAAGTTACAAACACATTTTTGAAGTTTTTGTGTTGAATTGTATTATTCATAGCACGTAGACACCTTTGCTTTAATTTAAAGTTGTTGAATCGCTTTTTGCTGTTATCGATGAAAAATTCGGACAGAGTTTCTAATTGTGGTATTATAGAAATATTTGGAACAGAATGACAAAGAAATCGTATTCGATTATACTGACCGTTACGCTAATATAAGGGACATAGTAGTTTCAAAACTGTGTTGCGCCTACTTAGAGACACTCTTTATCGGCATCGTGGATCGTGTGTACTGCTATACAGAACAGTGTTTTTATAAAAATTGCATATGCTCAGTTTAAAGTGTAATGAACTTGATAATAAGCGATATATTCTTTTATTTGAAATAAAAACAACAGGATATAAGACAGCCATGTGATTGATTTTTATACCCTACACCATTCGTTGTATAGGTTATATTAAGTTGGTATGGATGTATGTAGCATCCAGAAGGATTTAAGTTGAGCCCACGTTTTCATCAGTATATGCATGTCGATCTATCGGATCACCTCATATCTGTCCATGTATTTTTGTGTTCAGATTGTAACCTTTGAGATATTTTGAATCAGTTTGGCATCCGAATGTGTTTTAGCACAGAGATGGATGCAATTGCAAATCGGTTGGACCGGATCCAAATGACTAAATAATCGTATTTCGGCTTATTAAATTGATGGTAAAAATTTGGATAACGGATCCTACGAAAGGCAAGCCTTTTTATGGGAGAATGGTCCAATATTTCGTAGTGAGCCGTAAAAATTAACATTGAATAAATCGTAGCAAATTTAGACCACATAGGTCTATTTATCGGATCCCAATCCACATGAATGCACTCGTGATAAGTACAGCTATGTGCCGAACACCCGAATTTCATTAATTCTTAGAAATAACGCTTAGTGCTGTGACTAAACTATTACAAAATGTACACAGAAAAAGAAAAAAGCATATAGAAATCTAGCACAGAGGCACACTCGCAGCAGGTATAAATACTAGTTGCGAAGGAACTCCTAAGCAGTTGCGAGCATGCATAAGCTCGTCAAATGACAGTAGTGAGCAATTTGCAAGTCACACGAAGCTTTTAAGATTAAAAGTTAATTGAGAAAGTGAAAAACGCGTATGAAGAACAATTCAAATAGTCCTACATTCAGATCTAATTGCTAATCTAACATAGTATTTGCAATGGAACCAAAATGGTTTGAAAAACTGGTAATTATGCGTTGCGTTGATTTTGGTAATTTTTTGGCTTGAAAAAGGCATTTATTGAGAAAAATTAGTACAATATAGATTAATCAAAATATTTCCCATCATTTTCTGCAACTTTTACGAATCTTTTTGGTGACATGGCGATATCTTGGTATTTATATTGGTTTGGCAAGCCAATACAATCATAAACCCATTGTCGCACATTTCAAATTTTGCGGAGCCGCGTGTTAGACAAGCCACGTTGCGTCGATCTGAACAAGTGGTACTCAGAAGGTAACACGCCTGGTGATTATGCTGAGAGTGGCAGAACTTCCCATTCGAGCTGCAGCAGCGTATCGTTGACAACAATTGGCCAAAATGACATTTTCAGTCGATTCGTATTGTAGTCATTTCAGATGCTATTCCTGGTTTTTTTTGCAACAATACGCCCATTCAATTTGTTCAAACGATTTCAATAGACATTTTCGGCAACAGCTCTAATTGGTGTCAGGAACTCGTAACACACAACATGTTAATGATCCCACCGTATGTATACCAAAACGTTATGGCCTTGAATATTCCGCTTCGATGTCGATGTGGGTGGCTCTCTTGAACTAACCCACGACTTTTTGCTTGGGGACTTGGGATTTTCAAAATCATCAAATTTAACCGTCGTGTATATTAATGCTTCGCATTACCTTATCATTTTCACTAATAGATAAATGTGACTTTACATATATGCTAGCAACGAATGAGACTCTACAAATGGCATCGAAGAGATCTATTTTTTAAGCTAATTTCCATGGATGAAATATTGAGATACGCAGTAAAGGTTTGATAAAGTATATATATCTTCGTGCGATCACTTTAGACTCATTTATTTGCCCGTCTGTCTGTTTTCAGTTACTAGAACGTGCATCGTCGCATCGTCCGGGTTTTTAGCCAGAGGTTTTTGCTTATTGTCCAGAGGTATTGCTTTTGTCATCAAATTAATTGAGCGTAATTTTCAATAGTTTATTTTGGCATATATGCAAATTTTTAATGTGGGTTACTCGGCAGCTATGCGCCACACTGGTATAATATATAATTGACTTAAAAACCATTTAGACTATTCAATTTAGTATTTCCGTTTATTATAGGAGATAGCTTTTTCAATTTAAAAGCTGTTGATTCTACAACTGCAAGGCTTATAAAAGTCAAATCCGTGCACGGTTACATAGTTTAAGTATTTTTCAATGTTCGAGTAGTTTGACAATTACATTACGACCTAGTAGTTAAGCTCATAAACCTTTTGCAGAGCTTTTAAAATAATATGAATGAGACGCCATAGCCAATATGTGTAATACTTATAGATTAATCAAGGTAGTTAATCCTTGCTTAACAGCCTTGCTAACAGCTTGAATCTCTGGTGACAAATTGTTCCAATAACTATCGTAGCGTACAACGAACGACTTTTCAACAACTGAAGCCGTTAGGAGGGATTAATTATTTGAGAATTCATACTAAATTGCTAAACTGAAACCGCCTATTAAGTGAGATTATCCAACTTAATAGTTTAAATTTGATAATTTTAAATAGATAAACGAGAAATCTATATATAAGGTAATTTTCAAATGAAACATTTTAAGAAAGTTTGATGATAAGCGGATGCATGATCTCTGAGACGAATATTATAGATAAAGCGTAGAAATTTATGGGCAGTTCAAGCGCAGTAGTTTATGACTTTATGATATGACTTTGTATGACTTTAAAAGAAAGTAGGTGAGTTTAGATTTGATGTTGAGTGGCAGATAAAAATTTAGACTGTAGAGTTTTCGCATAGTTGGAAAAACTTTCGTGTTACTATTATGCATATTGGGCTAAAGTTTAATTCGCTACTACTACAAATAATACTCCAAGACGTCACCTGGACTGGAGAGGGAATTGTTGAATATCCAGTTATTCATTATTCTTGCTAGATATTCCTTCATTTTAGTTTAGAAGACTTGGTGTACGTAAAATAACTACTCCCATTTGTCTCTACGTCAGTTAAATTATTCACAAAAGAATTAAAAGAGATCCTTGAGGAACTTCTGAAATAGCTTAAGCTGCCCGAAAAAAATATTAATAATAGATATGGGTTGCTTGCGGTTTAGTAGGTTAGATTGCATAAGATTACATGCACTTCTAGAGAGATTGAAATTGCGATAAAAATTTTCAATCAGTATGAGGGGATTTGCCGAAAACCTTGGAAAGGGCCAGCGAGACCAGAATGGAGATTTCATAATGATTAAGAGTTTCTATTATTAATTCACTAATAGAATTAGAAGAGCAGACGTGTTAAGGCAAGGAACAAGTCCAAACTGACAATCTGACTGAACACCGCCTTGGTCGCAATAAAACTGTTCGATTTGCTGCTTAATAAAGGATTCTGCAATTTCAGAAAAGGACGCCAGACAACTAATTGGTTTTAAATTGTCTAAGATTAATAAATATCTGTGCTTCGGTATCTGTATAATTTTAGCTGTTACCATAGGGTAATTGTATAAATAAATTCTTGCAAATTGCTTTAAGTAGACAATGAAATACTACGCTTAACTTTAAACTGTTAGATGCTCAGATGGTGACGCCTCCACCCCCGTTCACAGCACAATCATTCCTGCATACATTGTAGTTTTGAATTAACAAAGCGTTCTTAGAAACATGCTTCTTGTGCCGAATATAACACATTTAACATAATTATTAATATTATTATCTTAGTCAGCGTAATTATATTTAATACATTTTGGTCATCTACTTTAATAAACAGTTAAGCTTTAATATTGGCATAAACAATTATATTTTTTTAGTGTATTCATTTATACTCTTTTATAAATCTACATATTTTGTCGCAATAGTCTTTATTAATATTCATATATATTACTAATATTCTAGTATTAACATAGCGAAGAGCAGCTGTGAATTCATTTCGTGAAAACATTTGCGAAGCTCAGAAAGAAGTTCCACAGACTCCGTAATGTACATATATATACACGCCTAAAGCAGCATGTAAATTTGATACCTCTTTTTTTCAAGGCAGAAAAATTGCTTATTCACAACCGACACCGGTTAAAACAATTTCCCAGCACATTCTGTTCGGTTCTATAATACCTATACCAAAATGTAACATATAGGTCATGCTCATTAAATATTATAATTTATCAAAATTTCGTCTTTTTGTCAACACCTTTGCACCTCATAGAGAGCAGATATTCTTCACCAGTGTCAAACTTAAGATTCAGTTAAGCCGTCTGTCCGACTACATGTCCGTCTACTCATCTGTGTTATATCTATGGTAAACATGCTCCTAATTGGGAATGTAAAATTTGGCAATAAAGATTCGGCCACAGCCAAATATAGCTTTCTTACTCGTTTATTTAATCCTGATATCTGTACAGGTTTATTGTTCTAATTGGGTGAGGATAACGTCTCTTACTTTTTTCACCCTGCATAAGACTTACTTATTATCGCAAATTATATATGTAAATAAATAAATAAATAAAAACTGTTGATTATAAGTTTTCTCATATCGAAAAAAAATGAGATGTAGTAATTGCCAAATATTGGAGCCCTAATTACAACTGTAAAACACATAGGTAAACACAATTAAATAGGCCGTAGAATTTATGTACTATAAGTCATGTTTTATATGAAAATTCTATAAGTTTAATTTAAAGAAGCTTTTTCAATTTAGCGTAGTTTCTAATAACAGAAATGTTTACTTACAAACCAATTTAGACGATATTTTTTTAAAAATATTTTAGAATCTAACCACGCATCTTTTTTATTGTACCGAGCGTAGACCCTAACGTCGACGAAAAGAATTCTTATGTACTTCCGTCTACACAACGTAACTTCCAAAAACTAATGCACAACGAATTAATTCTGAATGCTTGCACGTGGCACGTATGGATTTTATCAACGTTGACGGTAAGAGCATTAATGTCATGTTTCATAACAAGTGGCAAAACATGTGTATGTGTGTTAATGTCAACTTGTTTTGTCTTAGCAAGAACGTCTATCTATCACTCTCGCAAGTGTGTTTTTAGTGATTTATTATGATAATTACGTATATATTTATAATAATAATATATAACTGAAGTGGAAGGTTACTGTTCCACCATAATTAGGTATTGTCAAAATATGAATCAGAACATCGAATTATTTGTGACTGACTTGAAATTGTTTACTGGCTGTTGTGCTTCTGAATTCGTTTTTAAGGAAGAATTTTTGGTGTAAATTATTGCTTTCATTGCATTTCTTGTTATAATATAAATGTGTATGCATAAACCTTCTATATTTAAGGCTTTGCAAATCCTTAATAATGTTTAGCTTACAAATGCAAACATATATGAAACTGGAAAAGAGGGATATACTTTTCAAGGAATTGAAATGCTCGAATCTAATCATCATTAATACGTATATCATATATTAGTAAATAAGCGGGACTTGATATATATACCGTATAGTAACGAGCAATATAGCTAGAGTTAGGGCGTGAGGTGATACGACAACAAATAAATCCCCAATGACTGAAAAATTGATAGAGCTTGGAGAGACGCTGACGTTTTCCAAAACATTTTTGTAAACAGCGGTAGTGGCACAAAAATTAGCTTTTCAATGTGATTCTTTCCAAAAAAAAAAAAAACGATAGGTTTTAATTTTTATACTTTTTCCTGGCGAAACAAATCAATATCAAGGTAATTCCTTGAATTTCCTTGCTTTGAGACTTTTAATCACATATACACGAACTGTGATTAAATCATCTACGGGTTTTAAGCTGATAAGTTACACATATATTTTTGTATATTTGCACATTTGAAAATGTGTGAATTTGGAGAATTTTAAGATACGTCAGATACGACATCATCGTCTCAAATAAATATCACCGCCACTCTACCGAGACTGACGTGGTACAAAAACATATATTTTCATTGCTTTACCTTTCTTCCTTTTGGTATTTACATTTAACTTGCCGGTAAAGTGAAAACTTTTGATTTTAGTTGAGAGATTTCACGAAAAAATTCTTAAAATTCCAAATTATAAAAATTTTATAGTTTATATACTTATAATTTATTTTACATATTACATAGATCAATTTAACATAATTAAAAGTTGTAAATAGAACAAGCAGGAATGTTGTATTCGACTGTGACTGCATCTTTTATACCTATAACCGTGGTCCTAAAAAAAGAAAAAGATATAACTTTTCATACTTTAAACCGTGCCTACCGATTGATATTATTTGGTTTTAGAATAAAAGTGGAAATTTATATGGTGTATGTATTGTACTTTATAAATAACCAGCAAAAAACACGGAAAGCAAAGATGTTCATAGTTTTTGTTTTATACACGTGTGAATTTTGTAGTCGTGTTCTTTGTAGAGTTTGGGTCATTTCAAATTCTTTCGCAAGTTTGTAGGCAACGTCTTCGTTCTTGTGAGCGGGAGAATGATTACCCCAGACGTTACGTAGCTGCGCAAGTGGACAGATAGGCAGATAAATGGGCGAACACGCATTGAAGCCGATCAAAAATTTATACACTTTATGGGAGTTTGAACTTGGCTTCTGCGCGTTATAAAAGTTTTAAGAAAAGAAAAGTATTATACACTATAAAAATAAACAAGCGTGGCCGATTTTCCCTATTTTTGTAGAGAAACGTCTGCCTAGCTATGTAACATCTGTGGTAAACTAACCCCTGCTTGGGAGCATGAAGGATTGGAAAGTGACCCATACTTTACAAAGTACACACCTACAACGCACACGCATCTACTTATGTAGGTTTTTATTATTAAAAACCTTTGTTTTTCGTGTGTTTTGCTAGTTACTCGTAAAGTGCGACACATGTTCTCTTTTATTCTAAAAATAGAAAAAATCAACCGTGCTTACCCGATGTTGTAGAGTATGAACATTTATTCTTTTTTTTGGGGGTTATGGAAGTAGGTGCGAAGAAAAGAAGAAATATAATCTGCTTACTTATTTTTCGTGCAAAATGAATACGAAATCAGCTCGGCTTCAGTCATATGTGCGTACAAAACTTTTTTCAAAATGTACATGCGGGCAGTATAAAAAACCACTTGTATTACTTTTCATAATAATATTGTATAAAACAAGTAAGAAGATTATATTTGGCTATTACAGAATTTTTTATAAGCAGCGCCTTCATTCCAACAAGTACTAAAAACGAGAAAACGAACTCGTCGTACTCCATAATTTTGAACGGGCGTACCTAATATTTTCTGTTTTTTAGTATAGTTATGGGAATTTAGGTTGTGTGTCAGTTCATAAACAATAAACAAAAAAATCATGGGGTAAAGGTACTCTCTGCTTACGCTGCACTCTAGGCATGTCCTTTCAACGATTTGCTTTATTTTCAATTTGCAAAACTTGCAAAAATTTGGAATATTTTCACCAAATTTTATTGAGAAAGTCATTTTTCCAACGGGAGAATTTTTACTACAGATGTTACATAAATGCGCAGACGGATAGCAAGCGAACAAAAGGATACACTTAGGTGCTTCAGTATTTGACATTGTTCAAGAAATTATGTTTGTATGAATGTTTTGGCAAAAAGTTTAGATTTTAAAAGACTATTATATTGGGTAGGCATGGTCAATTCTTTTCACTGCTATACCACATCCCATAGAATATGGGGCTATACTTTAGTAGCTTTTCCTATTTTAGTTTGTGAGTAAAGAGCAAAAAAGTAACTTCTTTTTCATTTTGAAAACGGAGATTTCCTACTAAAGTGAAGATAGCCCACATTTTTAAGATTCGCGTCTTTGCTGAAAATGTCTTCGGTAAGTGACGGTTTATTGCGAAATAAAAAACAAACATGTAAAATAAGTATTAAAATTAAATAATATTAGCAAACGTCCTCATATAAAGCAAATTAAACTTTTAATTAAACCAATAAGGCTAAGTTATTGTTACTAAATCTTATACCAAATTACAGTACAAATACTGAAAGAATCCAATATCTAAATCGTGTTATAACAATTTTCAGAGACATTACGCCGATATATGATATGTCGTGAAAAATGCTAAAACCTACTAGAAAAACCTTATTACATTACCATGGCCCCGGTAGATCACCGCCAAATTCGGCCCAAACCTGCCCTCTCTATATATGCAAGACACTAAATGCAAAATTTGTAATAAAGTTGCTAATAAAATGTTCGATATTGGAGAAAACAGCCAACTCTTTTTTGTATATATATGACACTTACCGATTTATGGATGAGACGCTCGGGACATTGTCCTGTGAACAAATTCCCTCCGATAGTAATCTGTCACGAATTTCCCAAGCAAACATTGTGGGATTTTCGCGTTTATAATTTGCGATAGCATCAACTACGGGCGGTGTAGCAACCTTAGGTTTAGAGCCTCCTATCACACCAGCTTTAAAGCTGCCAGTTTCATAATACCTGATGAAAGGTTAATCAAACAGCATAGTAATATAATATTTATAAACCATAAAAAAACAATGAAAAGTGAATAAGCTTATTATTGTTTACGTAAGGTTTGCTGTCTATTAAATTGCGTTTCATACAAATCATCGTATGCACTTAATATCGACATATATTCGTCTATGTAATAGCAATATGTAATTGTATTCAAGTGTAATACTAAAGCTTGATATCTCCATTAGTATTCCTTCAATGGAAGTGACCGACGGAAGAAGCCACCCTTCTTATTAAAAACGATTCATTTATCTCTTCAGCCCAATACAATTTTTCCAGCGGTATTACAATCTATTTTGTCTACAAATTGGTTCGGTGCATTTTTTTGCGGTCACATTTGCGTTTGTTTCAGAACAAAACGATCCAGATTTCTAAAAATGTTGTCCATCGCTGACTAGTAGGCTTTGTCACTTCTCAGATAACTTTTGAATTCGAATTGCGAGCACACATTTGGCTATCGTCACAACAATCGAAAGACCGCTTGAGCAAACAATAAGTCATCTGTTGAAACCCGTGTTAATTCGAAGGAATATTTTCTGCTAATAACAGCAGGGTTGATAGAACATTCCAAGTTAAAACTGCAAATATTTCCTAAGCGAGTTTTGCTATAAGGGCTCGAGTGCCTTCATACCATATCACGCCTTTCGGAACGCCAAGTTTTTATCTCAATTGTATCAATTAGTTACGTACCTCAGTCAGTTAGTTGGAACGAACAATAATACACTACATCCAGCTGCCCTCCCCGAATTTGGGTGACATCTTCATTTTTATCGATAGGGACCCTGTAACCAGGAAAACGAAGCGTAGCACTACCCATTCAGAGCTCCAAGAAACTAACGTGTGTACGATTTTTTTTTATTTATATTATTCTATGACCAGTATTTCAGGGATGTGCACTATTCGTGTAATACGATCACGGTCGGAAAAAAGTATGAAAAGAGAAAGGGATAGAGAAGCGGTTGCTGTCGAATCGATAAATGTTAAGCCTTTCCTGGTTGAGCGTGCACTACACCTACGACCAAAGTAAACTCTACCGCACTAAGATTTAAACCCGCAAACACAGGTTTGGTAGTCGTGACTCTTACCTACTCGGCTACTCATACGTGTAGCTTAACGATAGTGCCTTCAAATGGAGCTGTCGCAGTTTTATTCTGCACTCTACAGTTCCGTTCACCCTTCCTCTTAAAACACAAACCGAACCATTTTGTAGTCCCAATACTAATTTTATGCCTGAATTGACTTCGTGAAAACGTTTCTAGGACCCCAGTTACGACCATTGCATTTTTTATTTGGCGGAATAAAAAAACGGATGTCACTTTAAGATGCAAGCTGGATAATATGATACTGCAAGAGATTGTAGCATTCAATATTTAAACTGTGCGAACATCACGCGCGTTCAAAATTTAAACTTGCAGTTCGAATGATATGTGCACGTTGCAATATCCTCCGATGATTTTTATATAACGAATTCGGAACAATTTTTCGACTTCTTTATGTAATCATACGCTAGTCCATGTCCATCCAAATACAAATTTCAATCGTAACATATTTGTCAACTCACTAACTAACTATTATTGAATGGAGTGATTTTAAAAGAATTTATTATTAAAAATGCTCGAAAAGACTTTCTACATACCGATATGTGGTTTCAAATTTTAAATACCATGAAGAAGAAAAAAGGACATTATACGCGGATGTAACTACATTTTTTATACCCCCACCTTTATCGTAAAAATTCCTGGAGGAAAATGAACTTTATACTTGTACTAATAAACTGACCGATTTGTCCTATTCTTGTGCAGGTGCTAAAGGGTCGCCCACAGAATATACAAATTTTTACTTTTTTAGCTTACTAGTAATAAACGGACAATTCATTTTTTATACCCACCACTGTAAGATGGGAGTATACTCATTTTACTTTTTTCCATAATGTATGTAACACCCAAAAGGAACCTTCAGAAATCCTAGAAAGTATATATATTGTTGAACAGCATGAAATTTCGAGTTGATTTAGAAATGTCTGTCCGTCTGTGTGTACGTGTAGTGTGTGTTGTTGGCACTCTTCTGGTCGAAAAAATGACGATATTGACTATAAATCTGGTAAAAACATTGCAAATTGCTGCACGCTGGTGCGTATTGAAAATGGACCAAATTGATTAAAACAGAATAGCGCAGTAGGGCGTAAATTGAAAGCAAATCAGTTTTCTTCAACAAAAATTGCCGGATTTTGGCTCGTTACTCGGAAATTGTTACAGTTAGAGGGCTGAAAATTTCGTCGTAGCACTCTACTTTTTACATCCAAAAATGGGAGTAATCGATCAAGCCCACACAAGGTTACAAATAATTACATTTTATTTTTCTCACTTTTTTAAGGTTTTATGCTTGTTTATCATATGACAAAGAAGACATAAAACTTTTTTGTTGCACTCCTCAAATGGAGATATATTATCAGCCTAAAAATGGGTTAATTTTAAAATGAATATAGATATAGAATAAACACCGCAATAAATTTTTTCTTAATAATAGCAGCGATATGAGTATCAGATAAAAAACTTGGGGAGTAGAATGCGAAGAGCATAGTGGTGGGTATGCGAGATTCGGCCTCGCCGAATACAACTTTCTTACTTGCTTACTTAAAAAAACACAGCTTTTCTCAATTTTTGTCGCGCAGTGAGTGTCTCTTTTGACCAATTTGGTCCACTTTCAATACTAACCTGCGCACAACAAACTTCTTGCGTTCTTGCCAACTTTGAAGCTTTAATTTTTCACTGAAGTGTATCTTTGAATGTTGCAAACGTTTTGAAAACTGAATACACGGGTATTCTTCATTGTTAGATGTAAAAAGATAATAAAATTATATTCGGTCACGGCCGAATCTTTTATATCCATCACCGTAATCCTAAAAAAAAGAAAAAAAAAAAAATAAACATCATCTCCAATATAGGATAGAGGCGGCTGATTTTTTCTATTTTCAGAGTAAAAATTGAAATTTCTATCTTGTATGTTTTGTATTTTATGAATAACAGGCAAAAAACGCGAAAAAAAAACGTGGTCACAGCTTTTGTGACATAGACGTCTAAGCTTTGAAGGCGTGCGTGTTAAAAATGTTGGGTCATTTTCCAATTCTTTCGCAGGTTGTAAGCGATATTTTAGTTTACCATAGATATTCCACACTTGTGCAGATGAAAAGATGGACAAATGAATGGACGGACGGACTTAGATGCTTTCGGAGTTTGAAGCTGGCCAAAAATTTATATCCTTTATTGATTTTTGAAGATTGTTTCTGTGCGCTATAATGGTTTTCAAAAAAAAAGTAAAATATGACGCCCTATAAAATTAAGCAAACGTGGCCAAACTTTTCATTTTTGTAAAGATACTGAAGCATTGGCCATAGAATAAACGTTCAAACTAATGTAAACGTGTCTACCGTAGTTTATAAGTAATGACCAAAAAACCAATTTTTCTCCTCACTTTACTTAGTACTGTAGACGTGTCCTTTAAGCGACTTGACCCGTTTTCAATGCAAACCTGCATGCGAGAACTTCTAATGGTTCTGTCAAATTTGAAGTTGATAGCTTCATTTTTGCGGACATTAGAACGTTTGCAATCGACATTACATTGACGGACATGGTTACGTCGATTTAGAGTTGTATGCTGATAAAGAAGATATATAATTTGTAGGGTTTCTGAAGCTTCCTTCAATATAAAGGGAAATGGCCCTATATATCTATGTAATCCGTCACAGTTAAACTTTTATACTAAAAATTAAAGATTTGGTACTTTGATAGTATATATATAGTGGCCGTAGTCACAATTATATAGAATCAATTGAGTGAAGGAACCAACAATTTTAACCATATTCAATTAACAACAATATCTTTGTCATTGGCGACAGAGTGTAAAATGAATTGTCGCGTCGCGCTCTTCAGAAAAATATATACATATGTTTGTATATACATATATATGTTTGTATATACATATGTTTGTAAATATATTTATATATGTGCGTGTTTCTATATATGCCTCACTTCCACTACATGTGTGTGCGGTTTCATAACATGAATATTTATTGCTCTAAAATTTTTTCGCGATCACACGAGTAATTATGCTTTGAAAAATTCCATTGCATGCACAACCAATTAAGTGCAATGCCCATTCGTATTTACCAGAAATACTGAAGCGAACACATTCCAAATAAATATATTTTTCCTTCTGCATGTTGGAACTTACCTCGACAGAATTTTTGATACACAACCATGACTAACGCGCAGTTGTCTTGATATATCACATGGGCGTACGCCGTTGTGCGCCAGCTCTACAATACGTTGCCGTACCACATCTGGCAGAGGCCGACCATTAACGAACACACCACCTAGCTGATTAACACCGCCATGACCTGTATGTAAACGAGATGAA
Source organism: Glossina fuscipes (assembly GCF_014805625.2). Taxonomy (NCBI): domain Eukaryota; kingdom Metazoa; phylum Arthropoda; class Insecta; order Diptera; family Glossinidae; genus Glossina; species Glossina fuscipes. The sequence continues at coordinate 314,738 of NW_024003102.1, forward strand.
TTATTTACAAAAGGTAACTAAATAAATAATTTAAAATTGAATGAAAACTGGTTATATTGTTTACATTCTGCATATAACCGTTAGTTAACAATCGACAAAATTTCAATAATCTAGCACTTAACAACAGAATTTTAATGATGTTAATTTTGTAGACGGATCAAAATTCATGATTAGGAATTAAGAAACGATTTGTTCTAATCCTAGTCCGGGATGACTAAGATCGCAAGCAAAGTCCGGACAGTTATACGAGAATGATAGGTATAATTCATAGGCCTTGCAAGAGTTCAGAGAAAGTTTACCAAATCGACTCAAGAATGTACACACTTCAGGAGGTGTCTAATAAGCTTTCTTGAGACTTTGCTAATGGAATGACAGAATTAATATATAATGGTTAACATCCCCAACACGAGTCAATATAACTTTCCACTGCTTTCCATTTAGAAATTACATTTTACCATGCACGGCTATGACAGCTTTAATGCATCGATTAATAGTTCTCGAGACTGACAAAAAATTAATTTTTTTTTTTGCAAAATTTGACTGCCTTTATCAATATTATCTTCCTCAAGGGTTTCGATAACCGTCCATACCTTTCCTACCATTTCAATGGTCTTTTTATACAACGATTTGTCGCGACTGTGAATTCTCGCAACGTTCTCATCCTTTGACACAAATTCTTTTTCTTGGTTCATCCCTTTAGCATCTTCAAAAAAATAATAATCGCCGCGAGCTAGATCTAGAGTGTATGGTGGGCTATGCAGCAGTTGTTATCGTCGACTTGTAAAACGACGAACATTTGGATAACAGCTTTGTCAAACTGAAACTTTCATATAAATTAGGGAATGTAGTCCTTTTCGATATCGTAAGAATGCGATCTAGCTGTTTAACCTTAGTTTTCCGACTATTAACAATAATTATCAGACCCCGTTCAGAATTACCAATCCATTGACAAATTGCAATTTTTTTTCTAAGGAGAAAAGTGGCCACAACATTTTCAAAGTCAAAATATTGAATTTGAACGATATTTCTTTTACCAAAAATGCACGCCCTAACCTTGATTTTTTCATTGGTTTGAAAAGAATGAACTTAACATCACTAAAATTACTACATTGGAAACGGTTGAAAAAAACGACAAAGAATTTTGAGAGGCCTCATTTGATGGCACTTTGGTAAAATAACGTCAATGTTTTCTCAAATAAAACATTTACATATCTTCTGTTGGAATTATTGACCGATGTTTTATATTTTGTAGCAAATTTCTTGCTCTTACATCTACATCTACAACATTACTCTTAGCGCTCTGTAAACAAAGCAAAGATTGTCAACGAATCCAAAACAAACTGACATACAAGACTGGCATCTATTTAGTTCTAAATTATCAGCTTATAAATTTCGTGCAAAAGTTGTCATTCATTCTGATGATGAAATCACACCAGAGAAAAGTACTGAAAATCAAAGCGTGCAAATTACATCCAGGTTTGAAGTTAAAACGTATATAATAGGTCTAAAATTAGATAAATATTGAAAATATTTTCTTCTTATCCGAAAAGTTCACCTAAAATGAGTATTTTGTCGTAGAAATCCATTCATAATATACACAGTGTGTACAGTCCACCATGATACACGCTGTGCCGTATCACTCGTTAAATCGCGTCACTTACGAAACCAGTACTTATCGCTCTAATACAATAAAAAGATTACCAAAGACTAACGTTAGTATTTAACTACATACCTTCTGTCTGAAACCCTGTGGAAAACAGTATAAACAGCGTCTTTTCCTATATGTTTGGATGTAGAATTTTAGTTTTCGCCGGCTACCACGTCACACTTATAGTTTAATGACTTTGGCTTAAACTGATCAGAGGCAGATAGATTTAAACTTACAATAGGCCGCTATAGCTGACATCGGTGGACTCAAACATTAGCCATCAAATTAAAATAAGTCTCATAATATCAACATTTCACAAAGCATATTACTGACGCCAGCAAGAAATTTCACGTGCTTGGGACCAGCTATAAAATGTGGGATATTTTACCACTTTTTAATCCCTTGACTCATACTGCTGACTAATTACATAAGCTATACAGTGAAAAGACTAAGTGGGTCTCTTTTCAATATATTGTCTGCCATTCACTAAACTTTAAGGGTACATTGAATCTCAATAATGAATCTATGTACATAATTATAGCTACCAATACCATCTAGTGTTCTGTATGGATATTTTATCACATCCAAACAAACTACTTACATATCACATAAGCTAAGAGATTGACACAAGAAAGGCATGATAAACTATTTAACCTGAGTAAAAACTAACCAAATTGAGTTTATTGCTGAAACAAGTTGGTAATCTAAACCAAACACCATTCACCTATTATATATGAGGAAAACTATGAAAACATTAAACGAAATGGTCCAGTTAAACTGTCTTATACACAAATTTGATTACTTCTAAACAAATATTAATAACGTAAAGAGCGAAAGTGTCAATATTTGGGGAACAGGCCGAGGAACGAGAAGACGACCATGCATGCGATTCCTTGACAAAACTACTTCCCAGTTTTTACTAAAATTATAAACGTTAGTATTGCGTATATGATCAGAAGTGGCAAATAGACAGGTCACTGCTAAAATCAAAATGTATCTAAACATCTTTGTGAGCAAAGAAAGAACAACTCTCTAATGCCTGTTTAAATCTCAAGTTTCTCTTTGATAAAAGGTACCCCTTATAACTGACATTCAAAAACTAAGAAGAAGCGAATGCTGAAAGAATGAAAGTTACACTATCATCTACAACGTTTACGTCAAACCAACACAGAAAGTTTCAAAACCACCAGCAGGGGAATTATAAAATAATATTACGTACTTGTTGAAGCCATTTACAAACGCTTTTTGAAGAATAGTATGCATCTATTTTTCTAAATATACCGAAAGTATTTGACAGATTGCCACAATGGCCTATAGCTCAAATTGAAGAAAATATTACCAGTATAATACTATCTCTTCCTCCAAACTTACCTGAAAAGTCGCAGCGTCTACGTGAAAGGAAGCAATGAATTCAGCGATCTTAAAATTGTAAAATCAGGTACGTTGTAGTTTAGTATGTCATGTCCATTATTGCATCTGGTGTTTACTAGCGATCTACATTAGTCTGAAAGTGCTCTCACGGGCACCTTTTACGGGAACGCTCTTTGATGACATTGATGGTTCTGATGCTGATCCTAACATTGTAAGCCAAACACCAAAAGCGTTTGATGTATCAGTGTGGTCGCAAAAAATTGATAACTAAACGCAAAGAATCTAAATCGGTTCAATTCGTTTTATGCTTACGAAAGGATTATGTTGTCCTGTGAAGTTAAATGGCGCACAAGTTTTGCATCACGATAACATTAGGTATCTTAGAGTAAATGTAGACAAAAACATAACTTGGAAAAAATTTTCAAAGGCGTTACACGTGCAATTTAGAATGCTTCGCCCTACTTAATTTCCATAACTTAAAGTCTGTTCGGAAAGCAATCTGCCATTAAAACGGCGTAAATATACGTTATATAACTATACATAACAGTAATTAATTAAACATTACAAAGTTTCCAATCTAAAGAGTTCTGAAAAATTGCCAACACTCCCTGGTTTAGTTTGTTAAAAATAAAATTAAATCGCTCTTCCAATTTGACAAACTAACACTCAATAATATAAGCCAAGCAGTCTTATTACTTATAGCAGTATCGGAAAATGAATGCCGTTTAAACTGCGAGGAACGGTAGTCGACCTGCAACAAAACTATCTATATACTAACTCAAAGGCACATTAACAGAAAAAATAAGTAAAAAGCAACTATTATTTATCTATTGTTGTGATCTGCTTCGTGAAGTGAGTGTTCAACCGGCTTCTTAAAGGAATTTGTGAATAACGCTTGTTCGTTTTTGTTGCTTTTGTTTTTTTTGCTTTTGTTTCGTCTTTGTTGCCTTAGATTAACGCAACTGTTTTAAATGTAAGTGGAGAGACCATCAGATAGTAACGTAACGTAAGAGTTTTAAGATCTCTTAAGCCACCATGTTCTCCAAAATTCTGAAATTCTCAATCCAATGGAAAGGGAAACCAATTCGTTGTAAGCAAATTGCTATGATGCTAAAGAAAAGGAGTCCAAGCCCTCAATAAAACTGCTACCTTACTCTCTATTCTAATTCTAATTCTGAACATCAAAGAAGAGAGTGAAAATAATGGAGATTTAAACCCACCCCCATTCACTCATTCCGGTTGAGTTTAAGTGTAATAACATACGATCATGGGGGGTACCATTTACCACGTACGTTTAAACACCCTGCATAAGAATGTTAAAACTTCGTTCCACACTCTTATTCGCTGAAGTTACTTGCGAAAACAGAAAGCTGAACCAGTTAAAAGTCGAAACTGCCAAATTTTCGGACGTGGCGAAAGCTTAAAAGCGCACTATGGAATCGTTAAATAAATGCTTTAGACAAAGTGAGCAAACCATTTTGAAATATAAGGCAATTGTTGGATACGAAATACAATGTCTTTTCCCCACTTAAATATAGAGAAGGCATACTTTTTCCATGCAGTGACAAAACATAAACTTTTGCAGAGAAATGTCAATAAAATCATGAAGGGTCTCTTGTCATTTAAGCTTTTGTGCGAGTTAGCTCTTGTGCAGTTTATGTCTCAGAGAGACACTACATAAATGATGACGCCGTTAAATGTTTAGTGCGCCTAATACACCTCAAAAAGTCTCCTGGTGTGGATGACCTCGAAAATAAAGCTTTAAAAAATATTTCCCATGAAGTAATCTATTTTCTACTTCATGCATCAAACTCCAGTATTTTCCAAACATTTGGAAATCCTCTGCAGTTATGCCAATTTCTATACCAGTTAGACACCCGCTAGTCTCTTGAGTTCTCTACGCAAAAATCTTTGAAAGAGTTATTAAAAGCAAATTAGTAAAAACAATTTTTGAGAAAAATATTATTCCAAATGAACACTTTTTTAGAAGCCAGCATAATGACATCATATAGTGCGCATATGCCGCAATGTTAAATCAAATTTGAAGCTAAGCAATCCACTGGCTTAGCCCTTTTTGACGTTAAAAAAGGCTGTGGCTCCGTTAGGCATAATGCTATGACTTTTAATAAGGTATTTCATAGTATTCAGCTTCTTAAAGTTATATTATTCGGAAGATTTTTATCTAAAAGTTATTTTTGTCTACCTATTCCTGCAAGTCTTCCGAAATGATCGGCTCTGGGTCCAAATTTGTATTCGGTTTTCTGTTCCGACTTCCCAAAATGTTATGTCTGCCACTTTGCTTTATACACCGATAATATCAGTATATAGTTGACAAGTTGCAAATTGCCATTAATATAAAATATAATTACCTAAACGGATGGGATATAAAGTCAAAAGCAGGTAAGTCGAAAGCCATCTTTTTTACTCTAAAAAAAAACCCTTGCTTTGTCCCTTCATTTCATATTTTAAGATCATAAAATTCCTTTCTCTGACCATGTTAAGTAATTGAGTAATTTGCACAGTAAACTGCTATTATAATACAAAAAAGTTTATAATAAATTGTCACTTAACTGACAATAAATTAACTTTTTGTCAGCCTCAATACTCCATTTTACAAGCCGAGCTGTGAGGGTTAAGTTTCATCGGAAGTTTTTACTACTAGATTTTTCTTCGCTATGAACACTATACACATTGTATGAACTCTAAGACTCTTTATTTTTGGACTTATAATGGTGTGGAATGAAGCAAATGTGTAGTATTATAGTATTTTTAAAAAAGCGTGTAAATAGTTCATACGAATAAACTCTTCTTATATTAAAATCAACTTTGGACTTTGTATTATACGAGTCTACTCATAACCGAAACATTTGCAATTTAAATTTAGCACTCATATCAGCTCTCAGATTAACATTTTCTAAGAACTGTTTGCAGTAGAGCAGGTCCATTTTTAAATAATATCTTCAGATAAAAATTTGGCAAACTTGGATTTCCTATTATTAAATTTTGGACAATAAACATCCCAACAACAGTCGGCACACGTAGATGCAAGACGGGCGGACGTGATCCAATCAGAATTTAACCCTCACCAAGAACATGTATATTTGTGCATTTGTGCAGATATATTAGTTTGGGGAAAAAGAAATCCATTATTTTTTCTGTAGATGGCTGCACTGATAGATTTCTCGTAAAGTATCGGTCAAACAATTTCAAATTTATGCTCGTTGGAAAGGTGACATTTCGCAGTAAAAAAAATTCTTTTGCTGTTTTTTGTTTGGTGCATTCAGTTGTGAGTTACAGTGTGTTAAAAAGGAAGTGAACAAAGAGAAAATTCGGTACATTTTACAGTTTTTCTTTGACAAAGGCGAAAATGCAATCCAGGCGGCTAAAATTGTGAATGGTGTTTATGGTTCCGATACTGTAACAGCCAATTATGTGCAATTTTGGTTTCGTAGATTCCGTTCAGGAATTTTTGATGTTAAAGATGCACTTCGCACAGGTAGGCCGGTCGTCGAAAATGTCGATAAAATCGGAGAAATGATCGAAGTTGACCGGCATGTTAGCAGTCGTAACATCGCCCAGGAGCTAAAAATCGACCATAAAACAGTTTTGAACCATTTACACAAAGCTGGATTCAAAAAGAAGCTCGATGTTTGGGTGCCACACCAATTAACAGAAAAAAACATGAGGGATCGAATTTCCATCTGCGAAGCCTTGGCCAAACGGAATGAGATAGACCCATTTCTTAAACGGATGGTGACTGGAGATGAGAAATGGATCACAGACGATAACCCTGTGCGAAAGCGATCGTGGTCAAAGAGCGGTGAAGCACCTCAAACGGCCAGGAAGGTTTTGCTATGCATTTGGTGGGACTGGAAGGGGATTATTTATTATGAGTTGCTTCCATATGGCCAAACGCTAAATTCTGATCTCTACTGTCAACAACTGGACCGTTTGAAGATAGCGATTGACCATAAACGGCCAGAATTGGCCAACAGGAGAGGTATTGTGTTCCACCAGGACAACGCTAGGCCACACACATCTACAGTGACTCGCCAGAAACTTCGGGAGCTTGGTTGGGAAGTTTTAATGCATCCGCCATACAGTCCGGACTTGGCATCAAGCGATTATCATCTTTTTCTTGCATTGCAAAATTTCTTTAATGATAAAAAATTGGAACCTAGCGAGGATTGTGAAAATCGACTACTAGAGTTTTTTGCAAATAGAGACCAGGACTTCTATGAGGGAGCCATTTTGAAGTTACCTTTAAAATGGCAACAAATCGTACAATAAAACGGTGCATATTTGATCCAAATCGGACAATCCGAAGCATGTTAAATAAAGTCCTGAAGTTCATATAAAAATAATGGATTTCTTTTTCCCCAAACTAATATATGTATATTTTTGTTAATTTGCATAAATTAAAAGGTTAAATTAAAATGACGTTTATTGTTGATTTCCTTATTGACTATGGCTTGAAGGAGGCTCACGTAAGTATTTTTGAGTGTTATAAACTGACATTTCTAATAAGTTTGGTTTATGTTGCAGTCGATATAAAAATTAACAACATACGTCATTTTGACTTAACTTTTTAATATATGAAACTTACATCTTTTGCGTTTACTTAAGGGCTAAGGCAACTGTAAATTTTTCAACAAAAAATTTTTGCTACAGGCTTAACATATTCTTCGAAGCTGCTAGAATATGTGAAAAAAACATCATTGCCTAACCGATATGTTTTTCTTCAAATTTCGAGCTTTTTTCCGAAGCCCTAAGTATTGACGGTTTCAAATAAATTTTTGCTGAGAAGTTACAGAAGTTACAGGGCTGACCTGTTAATTTATAGCTCTTCTATTACCCAGTCAGATATATTTAGAAACTTGTTACGTTTATTTAAAAGCATTTCCAAAATAAAATATGCTTGTGTAGCTGCACCAAGGTGACCGTTGTATAAATATGAAAAAAAAAATTAAAAAAATTAAGTCTTTGGTATGAAGTTTTTGATGGTGCTGAGTTATGCATTTTCTAGCCATTTTCTTTATCGCTTCGATATACGCATAGTGTCCACCACGCGATTTTTCTTTAACACATGCAGCAAAAGAAGTTCTTTTGAGCAACAAACCGTCGAAGAAATAAAATGGGAGGCAATAAAGGTTTGAATTTTGAAGGATACTTTAATAATCCTAAAATCGGAGGCTAATGGAAAAAAATAAGAAGAAAGTTTATTGTGATAAGAAAATGTCCATAGAAAATCTAAAAACGTCCATAGAAAATCTAAAATCTCGAAACCCAAGTTACGAACATGGCACTCAGCATAACTCACATAACTTTCAATATTTTCAACCGTTTTTTTTTTTTTTTAATATCGTTACGAAAACATTTTCTAATGATTGACGTACAATATTTTTGATAATTTAGTCTAGCCTTGTTTTGTTTACAAAGTTTTGGATGGAAAATTGAACGTTTTAATTCGAAAATCAATCAAACAAGAATCAACATTTCCAAAAGGTCGTGCGTGCGTCATTCACCAAATGTGGGAGTGTAGGCTAAACAATTTCTTTTCTTCAACCTTGTACCAGTCACACTGCGTGCTAGGAAGCCCTTGGAGTTGCAAAAGGCTTAAGAGAATGGCTGTGGTGTTGGCAATCAAAACTACAATCAAATAAATAGCAACAATTGTTAAATAATTGTCATAGTTTAACAAACGACATGTGTATAAACACCTACAAAGTAAGTGCTACAAACTTTATTAGCTTTAGAATGCATTCCTGCAAGTTTAGTCGGTTCTGTTTCGTGAACAAATGTTAAGCATATTATAATATCGATCAACACATCAAGTAGTGAAGAATGCCAGGCGAAAATTTGTACAGACTCATTATATCCGAATCTTCCTCGTACTTATTGAACTAAATCGTAATCAATGATGCTGCTGATAAAAACTCGTGACTAAAAATGACCCTTAGACAGCCCCGTAACGAAAAACGAAATAATGACACTAATATATTAAGTGAGAATAATAAGACGAAACACAAATAAATATGGAAATTACCACTGACATGAAATGATAGCTACAATAAGCCATTGTTTCCACAGTGAATTAAATAATAGAACGTTTTAGAACACATTAAGTAAAAAATGTGCAACAAACTCTGGAAAAGTTTATAATAATGTAAAATACTTGTATCATATACGATAAATTTATTAATAATCATTAGGTAAATCATATTAGGTTTCATATTTTGTAATTAATTTTTATGTTTTAAGACTTTAAAGTGTGCTTGGTACTTAGTGGGACTTTATTGACAAGTAGTCATCACTTGGATATTAGCTATAAATATAAAAATAACATTTTTCGACAAATGTTGGGTTGAACATTAAAACAACACAATTTCGTACTTTTGCTCAGGCATGAGAATGGAACTTAGAGATAGAATGCAGTAGTGTTGAAGTCGTCTAATATAAAGCCGTACAGGATTGCTGATTGCTAATGGTTACTGATTACAAGACACCATACCTATGCATGCAGAACATTTTCATTCCGCTTCAATGGATTACTTGCTTAAATAAGCAACAAATATATATAGTAGCGTATATTTTATAAACAAACAAAAAAATATTTATATATGAATGAACAAATTTTTTCAAGGGCTTGGTAATGTAGAACACGGAAACTCGAAATGATCATCTTGTTGCTTTCTAAAATTTCTGGGACTTAAAATAATAAAAGGATGTTAAAAGAAAAAAACTGCAGGTTCATCCATAGTCTCAATATTGTCTGCATTAGTAGTTCGGGCGAAATATAAAAATAATGATATATATATATATTACATAAAACAAAACACTGGAGCCGTTTAGTCGTAGCAGAGTATTTATTACTTTTTAAGTAAGCTATTAGAATAAAAAAATCCACAAAAATATTACTGTATACTGTTTCACTAAAAATGTGTGAGGGCAATCCAAAATCAAAATACTGTCAAAGCGTAAAAATTCAATTCTGCAATTTTGATATAAAATGTAGAATATATACAGAATTGTTTTGCACACACAGTTGAATACGTAACATGTCTAAAGCGGGTAATTACAAAAACGACAGAAGGGCGTAGAAATCTTACTCTCGAGCAAATCTATAGCTCAGTTTGTTATTAAAGTTATCTGATGGTTTTGTGCACACATTTGGTGCTTACAAAAAAATTCAGGAATCCTGAGAAGAATCCTAGTATTTGACAATACTCGCACAATCTTGCAAGTGCTACGGGAAATTAATATTTTGGTTTGCCGTCAAATAAGAACCGTAAACTCTATGAAGTTGCAGCGTGCATATATATTCGAACATATGTGATATTTAATGATTGTGCATACTGTCGAAAACTTACTAAAACTTTCTGCTTTCTACTTATTGTTAAAAATAGAAAGTAATAATAGCAATAACTTTATTCAACCAACACCAAAGTTACCATATGATTTTTGTAACTGTTGTGTAATTTTTTGCACACTTCGTAGTGGCGCCATCCTCTACCACTGTGAATGCGTAAAAAATGTGCAAAAGTTGTAAAAGCGAAGTAAAACTACTACAAAATTGAATTCACACTAAGCGGTAATACAATTAAAGAGCCTTCGCCATTCCATTCTTTCTTGTGGGTACTCAATAAACAGTTCCAAACGGAATGTCTTTATTGCAGGGAAAGTATTGATAAATAAGGAAAGACTGTTAGTTTTCTATTAATTGCTTTTCTGTTATATCTCTAAAGTGAAAAAAAATTTTACCACCTTCTTACCCATAAGTAATTCGTTCCTTTGAAGGACATACCAGAAGGTCTGAAAAATACCCATGTAGTCTAGCCGTAATCTTCTTTTTGGCCGTCAATAGCTTCCAACATAAAAGTTTCCAGAACTAGAATAAAGGAAAGTGAAGGCATTTTGAGTTTGGTAAACAGGCCAGACATCCAAATCATTTTATATGCCATCGTTTTACTAAAGGTTAATCGTCTTAATAAAAAGGGCCATCACCTTTTGTTATCGATGTCCTGTCGCAGGCGTGTTATAATGTTTTTTTTAAATCGTATTACATGTCATGAAAGTTATAACATATGCAAACATATTACATCACATAATAATATTTGTTTTCTAACTTTCCAGTTTTTATGTTAAATAAAAACAATTTCTCTTTAACTTTTACATTTATTGGGGAAATATCTTCTGAACTTTGTGGTAAAAGTTCAGCTTGGCCTACTACCACTAGCACTATTGAAACTCGAATGTTAAACTCCCACCATAAACTTTGGAAGTAATTAATCTTTAAATATTGCCTTTTTGCGTATAAAATATTTAAGTTGCACCGAATGTAAATATTATTGTTGATAGAATTTTTTAATCTTAACTAAGTGGAATGCTGTTAATATGATGTTGTACGCACCTGTTTAAACCCTTCCCTCCTCCCCGCCTGCACAAGTGTAAGTAGGATGGAAAAAATGTATTGCGGCCAAACGCATATTTAATTTTTTTACTTATCTGTCGTTAACTTTTTTAGTCCCTCATTACGTCTACATTATATTCCCGACTAAGTGCAAGCTTTCTACATGATGTGGAACGCATGTTCATCATTAAAATTTTAGCAGGATGTGTGATTCTTGCAACGCTTGACAGCTTATTTTGATTTTATTTAATGAGCAGCAGCATGCTGTCGTCATGGACACTCAATAAACTCATACACTGTAAGTAAATTATATTTTTACGTTACAGTGATTAGTGAAAATTTACCCCATGCTAATAGTAGCACAGAGGGTCTGCAGTAATTTAAAAAAGACTGAGTTTGACTAGGTGCTGCTATAATATTCACCACAAAACGAATTTGAGATACCTAACACCAAGGTACATACGGACAAGCACGGAGGACAAATTATGGATAGAATGAGAGTATTCATATAATTAATAAAACTGTTAAACTTAAGACTCTTTAAATTTTAGAAGCGAAACAGGCCGCTTTAATCATATCAAAGCAAAGTTATATCACATATGTCTAAACTTAACTCTTAAGCTTAAAAAACTTAATATATTGCGATATTAGAAAAATTAATACAAATAACACATTCTAGTGTGTAGTATGTATACTATAATTTTAGCAAAATTCAATTCATTAAATTTTCGGGTAGAAATGCCAAAGGAGCTGAGAACGTTAGCTTTATTCAGCACTACAAAATTATTTCACTTTCTTTGAAGTATATTCATTACAAAAAAAGGAAAACTGTAGGGGGTCATTAAATACACTACAACACCTTACCATTACCCATATATCGAAATAAGAAGTTATATGTTCGAAACGTTAAGTGTTCGAAAAAGCGGCACCATCCGAACCGTCTTCAGTAGCGTTCTGCTTTGGACTAAAGCGCGTTACTGTGCCAAATTTCATATATCTCAAAAATGTCGGCCTATGTAATAAAAAAAAGGCAATAGGAAAGACAGGCAAACTAAGATCGATTCGGAAAATGAATCTAAAACAGGTTCATAAAGTGAATCTAAATCGTTCGGCATAGCAAAAAAAGTGTCTACGGCAACTTCTTCTGCACAAACACTTCCGCACATACTCTTGCACCACAAGTGGTGTAACATGTAAAAAATATTGAATTGTATATACAAGGTAAAACTTTTGGAACTGTCATTAATGAGTAAGAAAAAACTGATCGCTATAAAAACTATGCGAAGAAAATATTCAAATTTAATTATACATAAATAAGCATGTTGAATTAAGTTATACATAATAAGTTTATGCTGAAGTAATGATCCAAACGTAGATATGCAGAATATAGTCGTAAAGCTCTTTTGAATGTATTTTTAATGCGCTGTATAAGTAGGAATATGCAAAAAGCAATTGCAAACGAAATTGTAGTTTTGACAACCTTCCCAAGTCTGTAGAAGAGTTCGAAGCCTTTAAACCAGGTCTTGTTCCAAGCTTCGCGAATTATTGTTTATGAACCGTTGGTGAAGTTTCAATAGTTTTCACTGCTGTCTGGTCGTATTTTGCGACAGCAATATCTGAAACAATAGTATGCACATCAAATATAACAACAAATGCAGCAACAATAAAAAGAACAACAATAGCCCAAACGGAAGCAATAAAATAAAAAAAAAATAACAGCAATAACAACAGCAACGACGGCAACAACAACAGTGACGTCGCCAGAATTAATAGCAAGTCTGAAGAAAACAAAAGCACAAGTAACAGGAACAGCCGTAATAACAACATCAGCAATCCCAGCAGCAATTATGAACAACAACAAGAATAGCAATAATGACACGCAGCAACATTAACAGGGGCAGAGCCAGGAACAAAACTAGCACCACTATCAGCAACGAAAATAATACCAACTACAACAACAACAGAAACGAAACAACAAGACAAAAGCAATCATTATAGCAGCACCATCAATAGCAGTAGCATCAACAACAACAATCGCAGAAAACATAAAGTTCCAGGAATAGACTATATAACAATTAGAACATTATAAACAGCTACGCAGGCGTTTCACATTCTCGATACAACAGTAATAAAAATAGCCCATCCTCTATCTGGCATGGTTACCGTGTAAACACATCTGGCGAGATGTCGGTAAACGCATAACATTCAGCAATGTGGCAATCGTCCAGAACTACAAGCTACACCACTTTAAAGAGTAAGGCTTCCAACATGGTTAGGATTATGGTGAGCAAGTTTAGCATTTATTACTTCTTTCTGTCATTTGTTTCGTCATAGGCGAAATTCCTTGTCTGGGCGCACACATTGCGTTTCGGATTTGTTTAAAGAAGCTCAAACGCAGATAGAGTGGTTTCCTGTAACGGCTTTATCACATAGTATTCTCCATTATTAATAATTAATTTGACCGCAATTTCAAGGTCCACAATAAAAACTGGTTACGCCAGTCGACTCATGTAACTGCGACGCAGAAATTTTCGCAATTGAGACCTGCTTAACGAAGCCTGCAAAAGAGCCATAGCATATTCTAATTTAATGGGTTACAACGAAACTCACTACATCTTTTTTCTATTTCGTATCCCTATAATACGAAGTTAAGGTCCTTGCTTTCTTCTGCAGTAACTCGATACTGTTTCTGCATACTTTTCGAATACTATCCGCTACCACCTTCCCCTCAGACCCGAAATGGGATTTTATCACATACGATAACGCATTATGGGCAGAACTAAACAACTTTTTGAGACATTTGAGGTGGAAACTAAATAAAAAAGTTAACGCTGCTACAGAAGTGACGCAAAATATCATCAAACGTGCAGTGAGAACTTACATTTCATTCAAAAACCTTCGGTTAAACCAAAAGACAACTTTTGTTTTAACAATTTGCAGACAAGTAGTAAGGTCCAGAGAGGAAGAATTTAAGGTATGGCATATTAAGTCCAACGAAAAAACTAATCTGTTCCGCAAATAATCATGGAATATAGGCAAACAGGTAATACGGCGCGAAAAACTTTACAAGAGCAGAGGTACGTAGCCTTACCGCACCGAAAAGCAGCAAGAGTTTCTTGTCAAATCTTCTCAACAAAAACCAAATAATATCCGACTCGGTTAATAAAGCTAACATGCTGGCTGAAATGTTTGCTGCAAAGTTCCATTTACCAACCAGTGCCCAGCTCCAAGAACTAACATGCCCGATATCTACCTCATTTTTTCGAACGATCGAGTAAGTCTCTGCCAGTCTTAATACTGGGAAAATTCCGCAGCATTGTAATAATTGTGTGAAAGAAGTGTGCTGTGACACTTGTCAGGTCATTAATTATCATATTATATTAGTATTGTCTTAACTTGCTGGAAGATTGCGAATGTTCACCCCGTACATAAGAGAGGTAATCTCACAAACCTACACAATTGCAATCCATTCTGTCATAACCAAAACAATGGACACCATGTACAATTACAACCTGATGAGATAATTAAAATCCAATGATCTAATTTACGATAGACAATAGAGCTTTTGCAAAAATCGGACAAATCGGGTTACAATGTCCTTCGTTGCCACAAAGTGAAACCGACGCCAAGGCCATTTTGGCGAAAGGAAAGTCGTAATGCTGGATATGCTAAAACCGTTTGACAGAGTGTGCCTTCTCGTTCTCAGAAAACCCTATTTGCTCAGTTACAGATAAGAGCACCATATATCACCCGTTCTCTTTTACCAAGACCAGCACCGAAATACACAACAAACGTTGCATGATGAATGACACATTAAATCGTGAGATCGTAAAAGTAACAGAGAATGGTCAAGCTAATAAACTTTAATGCTACTAAACCACAGTGCCGTCTTTTAACTTTTAAAGGAAGTGACGAAAAATCGCTCACGTTTAGTGAGCCCGACGTATAACGATCGACAACCCTTGATCTTCTATTAAAAAATTGAAAAAAAAATTAAAATTATTTTAATTTTTGATTTTTTATTAATAGAATCTTTAAGAAATATTGAGCAACTAAATACTACTAACAAACGTTACCAATTTTAAATATCCTCTACATTTCGAGGACGAAGCAGTCAACCAACTTGTTCACTAACACAATACAACAAAAGGAATGAGATAAAAAATGCAATAAAAAGCAAGATAGAGAATTTTAAGGAAATAAGCAAATAAAAGAAAATAAAAACTAAATTGGTAGTCGATTAATGAAACCTTGCCAGATTTAACTGGTAATGAATGCACAAAATGGTGGAGACACCACTGACATTAACGTAGAGGATGAGAGAAGAAGAATAATTAGATGAGCACGATCAGTTCGCATTTCGTTACGAAACCGCTCTGCACATGTCTAACGAACTTTAGAAGTCTCCCGGGAACAAACCCACCTAATTTGTGACCGCGCCTACTATCAATAAATAAATAGAACAAAGAGCCAAAAAAGGAACGTATTAAGAAACATAAGAAAACTGTTTTCATACTCCTCAAGCATGTTATAAGAGGAAAGGTGTTGCCATTAAAATTAAAAAGCTGAATGTACTAATAATGACTGACTCAAAAAAAGTATGATATGATATCACAGAACACGTATCATATCCGCTTCTAAATAGCATAAGTATCCTATCTAGACGTAAAATACTTTTCTAGCCCATATAAGTAGCTTTTGTAAATTACTCAAACATCCTGTGAAATGACAAACTAGGAAGTAGAAAAAAGTCATCGGCATATCTTTAATAGATGATCACGCCCAATTTATAAAGTACAATTTACATATGGCTGATCCGATTCATCGAGGTTCGTAGAAATTTTATGGTATGCAATATTTCGAAAGACAAAATTAGAGCAAATCTAAAATGCACGGTGTGCCGCATTGTAAAAAGCTTCGTTTATTCTGTTATGATTTATGTTAGATAAAACTTGCTTCCAATTTGCTCAATCTCTCAGGATACGTCTTTCCCTTACCAAATATGTCATGATTCGTACATATTTTAAGTTTCATTTTGAGAGGAATTTTGATTGAAATCAGGACTTTGAAGACAATTGGGCTATTCAAAAGCCATATACAAATACCTCGCCTTAGAACCTTCAAATTAAAAGTTTGCAATAGATTGCACATTTTTTTTATTTTCTAATTCCGAGCCTATTAACGTGTCTGAAGATTAACCTAAAAAAATGTGCTAAGCAATTTAAGGTCAAATTTTTTCTTACAGATAAGCTTTCTGGCTTCTAGTCAGAATTTAAGCAGACAGAAAGCAAGAAGATGGCTAAATAGACATGGTAAATTGACTCTTTTATCAAAGCGTATCCACATATTATGAAGGCTGCATACAATGTTTGTTTTAAGACCTTACCAATATTCAAAAGTTTTAAATTATCCATTGTAATGGACACAACAGATTAGTTTCAACAATCCGGAACCACTGAATCAACCACTTCTTCTCACCTCATATAAAATATTGAAGGGAATCTTAAGCTAATAAAAGAATACGGTATTGTTCAGAACAAAAAGGAAAAAACAATTTTTGTATCATGGGTAGATCGAATCGATATTCAACTCAACGTAAGTGTCATAAATACAAAAAAAAATTTTTTCTCAATAAGATGATTTCTATCAGGAGATCACCTTGGGCTTTCGTGTAATCCAATTAAGTCCACAAACATAATTTATTTTGTTCGCGATTGATGCGAGACATATCATTAGGCCAATTATTTAACCTTATTATAGCGAACACGTAGGGGTTGTAACAGTATTAAACGCTGAACTGAATGACACCGTCCCAATTCAAATAATTGACGAAATAGCTGAACTATTAGAATCGAAGCTGGGTCAGAAATGACCTTACTGAAAAACTCTGTAATCTGTAAGAGATTAACAGAACTGATAGTTTAAATTAGATAAATATACCTTTCTTTTTTTCTATCTCGGTATATTCTTTTCTACCGAACCATCTGCACATTAGTAGAAAAATTTTTAAAGATCGTTTGTGTTTAGCATGATAAACTAAGATTGGGCTTAGCTTTTGTAGTGTAATAATACACTTGAAAAGTATTACCATCAAACTGACATTTATGTTGTTACGGTCAAGAAATTATTGTTCATTCTTCTTTCCCGTTTTACATTATGCAAAAATATTAAGAAAAATATAAAAAGATAAAACTCTTTACATGTGTAGTATTCCATCATGTTTTGATTGTAGCGATATGCAGTTGATAAATCCATTGTCGTGTCGTAAAGGTGGAACTATTACTATTCCTGGCAAATAATTTTAAAATATATATCTGCAGCTTCATTCAATTTAATCCTTTTTTCTTGTTGTCCTTATTTTGTTTTCCTTATATTAGGGTTGTCTATAGTATTGATAAATATTAGGAGCTACTATTATTGCACTTTAACATTTTAGTTATCTATTTGCTTTCAATTTTGAATGTATTTATTATAAAAGGGCCATCGCTTCGCGTTCACTCCGACGGAGATTGTATTCCAACCGTGTAGAATATTCAAATCATTGCCGACGATTTTCAAACTGCTATTTTAAATTGTCTGGCCATCGAGTTCATAAACGCCAACCTTGTTTTCTAATTAGACAATGGTCAGAAAAACGTCGAATTCCACGAATTTTTGCGTGATCTCCACTTTTAACTAAAATGATTTTGAAAAAATTTTTTAATTTTTATGTTTTTATTTTTTTTTGACGTTAACTACAGAATATAGCCGTTTGCTTTAAATTTCACGTTGGCACATTTGCTGTGCAATATATGTCAAAT
Source organism: Glossina fuscipes (assembly GCF_014805625.2). Classification (NCBI taxonomy): domain Eukaryota; kingdom Metazoa; phylum Arthropoda; class Insecta; order Diptera; family Glossinidae; genus Glossina; species Glossina fuscipes. The sequence continues at coordinate 332,967 of NW_024003102.1, forward strand.
CAGGACGAGGCAACGAATAATCAAACCAAATCAAATTACCGAAGTTATCTGCTTAGATAACCAACGAAGAAAAAGGCGGCAAATATATATATATGAATATAGACGCGCAACACGCGTATGTGTGTTTGTGGAAATATGTATACATACGTATCTATTTACACGCGCACGAACATATACATATATATATACAGCGCCATATTTTGCATCTAAATAGCTTAAAAATATTAACGGCAGAAGCCGTGTTTTTAAGAATTATAGTAGTTAACACTTTCATTTGCTTCGTTTTTGAGTTTGAAAATTGTTATGCAGTTTTCACGGTTTTGGCAAGAACGAAACAATTCATAGATTTGTGAATTGAGCGATGACATTATCGAAAAATCAAAAAATTTGTAAATCGTATAACATATAACTACAGTTTTATGCAGTAAGTTTTCAATTGTGTTCTTAATGCTGTAAGAATTATACCGATTATGCTTTCCCCGTTTATGTTTGCCCGTATATGTTTTACTGCGTTTACTGTTAAAGCGCTAAGTCAGACCTTCTCCTCACGGATATGGCATTCACATATAAATCGACGGTGTTACTAAGCTTTGCATTTCTTCTACTTAACTGTGGAAGCTGAGACGGTAAGTGACTGAAATATCCTATGTATACTTAAGATTATAACTGCAGAAGGGAAGAGATTCTGCCAGCTGCTGCTACTAATGTGAAGGTGGGGGCATTTTTCCCAATAACGATAACTAACCACCGCCCAACCGCATTTGTGTGCCAACAAAAACTTTACTGTGTACTGGCTATGTTATAAACTAACCGAACAATCAACCAACCAATGAGCGAGCCAAAGCAGGCGAACCCCCTGCAAGGAATCTCTTCTCTTTGCCGCACAAATTCTTATTATATGCGTGTATAAAAGTTAATATGTACTTAAATTAATATAGCGTTTGTTTGTGTATTGCAACAATAATAAGAATTGTTGTTGTGCCATTCGTCAACAGCAGTCTCTTCTATACGTATATACAAATATATATATGTATAAGCATAAGCAGATAAGAGATTGAAAAAAAAAAAAACTTGAAACCAAATCTTGCGTACGCTAGAACATTGCCTACATTTTTGCTAGTGTCTTGCTGTTGTCACTAATATATGTGAATGTACGAAGAATGGACAGCTAATAAATAAATACACTCGTATAACGGTGATTTGTACGAATCACTTATGGTTTTTTAAAAATAATAAAATTAGATCCCGTTTGAGCTTTTAAAAAGTGGACCAGTAATGACTTGTTTCATTGCGGTTCGGCGGTGTTAACGTTTTCTGCATGGACTTTGGTCACTATGAGGTTCGTTATGCTGTATATGCACTTTAACACGCTTTATGGCGTATGGTAATAGAACATGTAACGATTCATTCAATAAATCAGTCAGTTATTATTGGTAAGTTTGACAGCGACAGTTTAGGTCGCTCCTCATAAATTATACCAGCATTCAAAGGGAGTACGATTCGAGCGATATTCGATTCTACCCCAGAATTTTCGAATTTGTCTTGTGCATTTGTTCTCATCCATCATGGTTTCTTAAAATTAAATTGTAAAATAACGGTTCTCTTATTTTGCGACGTATAAAGTGCACCTACCCGCAGTGAAAAAAAACCTTTCGCATTCGAGCGAGGTAACTTTTTCTGCGGCATAAGGTTTAAACGTGTAGTCTGGCATAATTCGCAACGTTCAAAACTAAAAATATATATTAATTAGATGAGTACTTCTTTGTTTTTTGCCATGCGAAGTGGAGTTTGGAATATTCTTCAGATGTTACAGGTTTGCATCATTCGCATCCACGATTTGTCAGCTGTGATGCCTACATTCTTAACTTACTCTTCACACCACTTGGCATTACCCCGCGCAGGCTGGTTGCAATTAGTGCGCTCCTTATATGCGGGACATTAATGGAATACCTTGTTCGCTTCCAAGTCCTCTCTTTTCTGTCTTTTGCTGTACTTTCATAGTGCGATTACCATCCGTTCATATGCGTCAGGCGATCCTTCTTCCTTATAATGGCATGCTGCGCCCATCATAGTTGGCTTTTTGTAGATGGAATTAATCTCATCCATCAGAATATTAATTGGTATGCGATCACTTGAGCCGCCTCTTTCGAGGTTGTTTGGACGCCGTATGTGTACATGGGTGTGCATTTTTAAAAGGTGTGTAAATACAAGTCAACCGAGAGGAAACGTTGTTTATTTTTTATTTTTAGTAAAGTATGCTATTTTGGAGGAAGTAATCAACCCTTTAGCATAGCAACCCATAATCGGGCATATTTCTGCTTGAAATGGAATGAAGCCTTCTAACAAGAAAAATTATGACTTATATTAATATTCAGACCGGAGTACTTGGCTTAGATTTTGCTGATAAAGTAAATGAAAATGAGAAAGTAAAACACCGTTTCGAAGGAGCATCTTACGAGAGCAACTCTATAAAATTAAAATGTTATGTTCTAATAAGAGCCATAATTACATGTGTGCGAATATACTGTTTGCAACCACCAATCAATACCATTCAATGAAACAAAGGTTGTCGCAACAATTTCAAAAGTTAACCAATCAGAAGATTCGGTTGGCGTTTTGAATAATTCGTTATATGCACAAGAAAGAAGAAAGCAAACAACAGTTTATAAGTGCACCAATAGCTTTGATTGCTGCTATTATAATAATGTGTCTCTGTGTTTCATTCGTTACGGTTTCATATTCTTTTTATTTTGTTTCTTGCTTTTAATATGTACACATGCACGACAACTAAACGGATGACGTCGAAACATACTGCGTTAACGCAATAATAAGTAAACCCATGTACATATATAGCCCAGCGTGATAATAAGCGCGCATATCGAGCAAAAATTTTCTTGAAAAATGTTTTGATATCTGTTTTATTCGCACAACTAATGAAAATCAAACATTCTTGATTATTATATAAAAAGGACTTAACGTTATATATTACTGACCTAAAACTGGCCAACTGTAAATTACAAAATATTTAACAGCTAAACGTTTACTCTAAATTTTTAACACATCGTAGAGCTATTGGAAAACATAATTTCATAGCGACGAAAAAGACACGTCATCTCATCAATACCACTCATACTTGTGATTAAATAGGCCAAGTCCACTCCGTTTTTTTGTAAAAGTTTTATTAGTTGAATAGATTACTGGGTACTCTGAAGTGAGTGCGTACGCTGCGCTGCTTTCTGCTATGACGGAAGTGTTTCTTGTTAGTTTTGGGTTCCTCTGCATCAAATAATTATTGCCAATTCGTAATTTGCCTAGCTTTCATAGTGCGATAGTTGGTAAACATAAATGGAAATAAGATTTTATGGGAAAAATTTACAGTGTTTTCATCTCTTAAGATTCTCGATTCACTACCCTATACGTATACTTCATAAAGTTTGCATTCGCAAATCTAAAAAAAAATTAGGTGGATATTGAAGTACCCTTAGTTGTTCTGTGAGGTTAAATAAAAGAAGGGGTGCTTGAGTAATAAATTAAAAATAAAAAAAATTGTTTTTTGAGTAGATATTTATCCACAATTTAGAAAACAGATAAAAGTGAAATTGCTTTACAGCTCTCTGTTTTTAACGTCCCAACTTATAAAAATGAATTAAGAAAAAAGTAAGAAAAATGTCGCTTATCACCAAATCTCTTATATACTCCACCGTTATCCTAAACTAGCCGAAAAGAATAAAAAACATAAATTTTCATGCTCTATAACATGGAGTGGGGCCGGCTGCTAGCTGCATTTTGAATTTGAAAGTTGCCAACAATTTATATGCTTTATGGACGTTTTGAGTTTTATTTCTGCGCGTTGTAAATCTTTTGACAAAAAATTATATTTTGATACTTTATACTATTGGGTAAGTGGTCAATGTTCTCCAGTTTTGTACAATACTACAGTTTATATTATATATAATATAGTTTATGAGTAATGATCAAAAAAGAGTTGTCCTCACTTCGTGTAGCACTGTAGGCGACCGATTGGCCCATTTTCAATGTCAGCCTGCGTGCAAGAATCTTCAATAGTTCTACCAAGTTTAAATACGATAGTTCCATTTTTGCGGCTCCGCGAATGTTTACGACAGATGTTGCGGTGCCGGACAACAAGCCAGGCGGACAGACGGACATGCTTAAATCGATTCAGAATTTGATATTGATCAAAAATATAGGTGCTTTTTAAGCTCTCTGAAGATTCTTTCTGGGCGTTGCAAACATTTTGACGAAATAAATATATCCCTCATCCTTTCGTGAGAGATATAAAAGAGTTTGGCGATTCCTAGTTGCATTTTTAATAGCGGTAAGACGTATAAAAGATGAAAAAACGTGGATGGGAACCGCTCGGGGCAAAGACGTTCTTTTTCCTCGTTTTCATACCTACTGCTGAATACAATACTTGTTTACTGCTTACAATATTAAAAAGCAAGCTTCATAGATCTTAAAACTTACATGAAACTTGAATGAATGTTAAAGCTCTTTAAGAAACACTTTAAAAAAGTCTAATTTTTCTGCTGTCCACTAGATCCCCATGTCGCCGATTAGCGATAAGATTTCTACTATACACTAGACTCAAGTAAGGTTGACAAATTTGCGAAAATAGTTAAAATGCAAAGTACACGCGAAATTTTCACACAACTTAGGAATTGTTAAACCTAGCGGTTGGTTGCTATATTTTTAAAAAGTTGGAACCATAAAATAAAGACAAATTATTAATAGTAACCTACAGTTATTTTTATCGCCATAAAATACACTAAATTTGTTCATTCGCTTATAACGTGCTTGAATGATTGTCAGAAACAAAGTGTTGTGTATCAATGGGTTTTCGGTTGATCAAACTAGGTCCGTCTGTTCGTTTTGCGATCGCTCGTTGTACGATATAAACTCTCCATGGGAAAATGGACAAAGCTGATGATGATGATGGCAATGACTGTTGCAGGAAGGAAAAGATAACAAGCTACGCTAGCAGATGTTAGCCGCTAATTACATTTGTGAAGATTTAAAACTGCAGGACCAATCGACGTAAGTTTCAAATATAATAATGCTCTTCTCAGAAAATGCCTATTCAAGTTCGTATCTGGCGGTTATAATGCATTTTGAAATGAAATGTCATAAAGAGTGTTATATATTGGAATCAAGACAGAATGTATATTTCTTTTATAATGCCCTCAGTTGACCACCCAGATAAGCAAAATATATCTTCAACCAGTAGGAGGTCTCGGCTCATAGCAACTGCTAGACTGCTTATATTCGCTGCCGCTAAATTGTAAACTAATGCAGAGGATACAGTTTCAAGAACATGTGTTAATAATTACTTTACTAAAGCAATATTTATCCGTTTCAATGCCCGTCGTGCTCAGGACTATTAATAAGTAATGAGGTTCTAGATAAAAGTAATAAACATTCATATGTCTGATATATTTAATCGATTTGTTTTTTTTTCTACTTGACTGTTGTTGATCTTGTTTCATATTATTAATAATAAACTAAGGTAAGATGTGATGAGAATTGTTAATGTAAATCGAGAAGCATTTGTTTGTTTGAATCTTTTCTGTGTGTATTGCTTTTGTAACTAGATGGAATGCCTTCGGTGTTGGTTACTCTGAGAACAACTAAATAAGGAAATCAAGACATTACTAGTATAAAAAGAAATTATACCTTTTCCGGCTTATGATAATTCAATCTGACGGCCCAATGCGTTTTTGCTCTAGTTTTGCGGTTAATTTGATTCACAGCCACATTATCTTTTTACATATACAAACATATCATGAATAAAATGCAAAATAGTGTGAATGAATTTATATGAAAAAACTTTTATGTCTGCATGAGCTCTGATAATACCATTAGTGTCGCATTACATTCCCGATAAAAAGCCGTAATAATTCAGACCAACTAAATATAAGGGGAGACTTTGATCACCGCGTACTATTTCCTTTTGATAAATCCTTCAATAATAAATGAGCATATGAGTATTGAACAACAATGAAAAGCCACCTAAAGCATCTAACCGCAAGATAAACAATTAATACCGCAAAACTATATGTTTTTGTTAATTGGCTTAAAAGTTATTTCCTTCCCATAACCACAAGTAACTATACCCTTATGCAAGTTTGTTCGGTTTTTGGTTTGCAATTTAGGATAGGAGAAATCAAAAGGTGGTACGTAGGCTTAAACAGAAAAAAGAATACGTTCACTTTTACAAGAAAATGGAAATTACCGTTGCACATATCTGTGATTCTTCACTTTCTAACTTTCTTCTATTATTCAATCTAATAATACCGTAAGTTCTCATGGTTTTTAATTAACATATTTTGTACAACATAAATACAATATTAAATAATTTAATCTAACACTTATCGCCTTATTCTTAACGGCCATTAGCAACAAAATTATTTATAATGACCTGGATGTTCTATTTGTTAAAAATCTAATTTAATGCCTTTTTGGAAAACATCTCGTTAGAATGCGCAAATTCGGAAATACTTTGACATTGTCTTTCCCAGATGAATCCAAAGTGATGAGAGAATTAAAAAGCCACCATGTACCGGATATTCCACATAGAAATTAAGTTATCTTTGTTCCTCAAATTATTTTAATGAATTTTCTAAGTTTATATACTTTCATTTTATTTATTTAAGCATGACATATGTAGTATTATATTATCCCCCCTCTATTATATTTCTCAACGTACAATAACAATTCCCTATTTCTTTTCTTCTAGGATAGATCGTAAATTAAATATGTAATAAAAGAAAAAAAACTTAAAAAGAATATGAATAATTAGAATTCAGAATGTGTGTTGATAGATCTTGTTATCTATTTAAAACGTAGTTCTAGTTACTTCTTTCTGTGATCCTCTAATGACACAGGAACCCCAAACAAAAACACTAAAAAATCCAAATTAAAAACAAGTGGAGGTATGCGTTAGTGAAAGAGTTGAACGCTAAATCGAAGTTAATATCCTCCATTACGCAGATAGATATAAAATTCGGTGTGTTAATTTAATTTGAGTTCATAGTTCCAGATATAAATATTTTGATCATTTTTAATTGAAACAGGTGTTTTTACATTTATATTTGATCACTTTTTCGGAATATAAATGGTTTCATGTTCTTTTGACAAGCTGTTTATAATAGTTAAATGATAATATTATTCTCAAATGACTACCATTATCATGTTGATAAAGCGGAAATGCAAAATGTTCCTATTTAGGTAGACATATCCCCATTAAATTAAAAATAAAATTAACAGGCAGCTCTGAGGATTCTGTAAGAATCAAAAAAAAAATTAAATCTGTGGCAAAAAGGAACAAACAAATGGGAAATGTGTTTTTTAGAATAATGTTACAACCCTCATAATCATCAGATATGAATGTATGGCTACGCAGACAGATTATACTACTCTACATACCGAAAAGAAAATAATCATCGTTTACGATAGTAATAATATAATGTGAATATGGGGGAAATTTTGCTGTTCAATTGGAAAGTCACTCAGGCACAGACATATATTTAAAAAAGACATATGCAAATATTCTCCCTTGGGTACGCAATTTTTGACAAATCACTGTTAACTTATGTGTTGACTTTTTACAAGAACTTCCTGTGGGGATTAACTCACTAACATATGTATATTCTTTCTCTTCTTATATCTTATCACTAAAAATCATCTTACTGTGCTTCCTGTCTATCCAAAAAAAATATACAAAGTAGGAAATGGTCTTTGCAATTTTTATACCCACTGGAGAGTACACTAATGCTTTTGTCCGACGAAAAAATAATTTTGTTTTCCTGCGCTTTTGCGTTTATACATCTATAGAAGCATTAAATACCCACAGAATATATTTCAAAAAAACTTCTTAAGTCTTCAAAAAGCAACATTACTTGTTTGACGGCACAAGAATATAAATTCCTTGCACAAATAGTCTTCTAGTCGACAATCAATTAATTAATACCTGTACACTTCTGATACTATCTGCGAGCCCAAAAGTATAACACTGCAAAATATATATTCAAATTGATAGATATTATAAATGAGAGAATACTCCATTTTTACACAAACACAGAAGGTTTGGAAATCTAAAAAATTGCGTAAAGAGTAAGTCTTCTAGCAGAAATCAACGGGAAAGGACTATTTTAAGAAATCCTGTCCGAAGGAAGAGATATGGTTTTTAAACTTGACGCTGTAAATAAAACTTGTTATACGGTTAACAATACTTTAAAGCCTATCTAAGGTATATCTTGGGCACCCAGAATAGACTACAATAATATAGTTAACATGCGTCATGAGAATGAAATGCGCAATGGTATGTTTAACCTTCAGAGGCAGGTATGGAATTAGATTGTGCAGTTTGCGGAGCGTTAGAAAACCTTTGGCAGAGACATTGTCAATTTAGGGACAAAGGTTATCAAGGGTTATCCTAAGATAATGAATTGAATCTATAAAGCCAATGGAACCTTAAAGAGATTCAATGACCAGCATAAGTAGAATTAAAGAATAAAATTCTAGTCTCAATGGAGTTAATAGAAAGCATATTATCTATCATCCAGAAGTAAACAATTGCTAGAGACTCGTTAATACTGTTTTTGAGCGAATAAAAACTATTTGCTTGCTCTTTTTAAAGCAGCAAGATCTTGTCTGCATAGGCCAAAAAAGTCGTTACCAACTAAATCCTCAAGATTATTTAGGAAGAGAGTAAATAGTAGTGGGCCCAAAATGGAACCTTGGAGTGCACCAGACATAGCCACAATTAGGGAAGTGTTAGAGTCATTCACAGAATTAAACTGTTTACGATATGAAATGTAAGAGCACATATGCTTGCAGAGCATTTCGAGGAGGGTTAAGACTATCATACAATTTGTTAATAAGTGTATGGCACACTATCAAATACTTTTCTTAGATCGAGAGCGAAATGAATACGTCTCCTATCAACATTGATGTTATACACAGCGGGATCCATGACGGAGATTAAAATTTTCGACTCGAAAACCGAACCGGGTATCATGCAGGGCATTACCACTATTCCAGAATGAATGAAGTTGTTCCTTCTTGATGCGCTTTGTAACTGAAGAAGGTGGGTAGGATGCTAATCGGTCAAAGATTATTATGTGCAAAATACGAGCCCCTTTTAGAAATCAGTCTTATTCGATCTATTTTTCACTCCTCGGCAAATTTGAAGGTAATTAGCACCGCATTCACGATCTGTAGTGGATGGTTAGATATGTACGAAAAGCTCAATTTAATAAGTTAGACAGATACTCCAGGAACCTCAACCGAGGTACACGCTACTTTTCGAACAGCACTATAAAGAATGTTTTCATTCACGTTCTAGAATAAGAAAGGGAAATCTCTAAACAAACTCTTGAATAGCGTTTACGTCTACCTGATTAGGGTCATCACTACTACAACCTAATACATTTTTAAAACGACGCATGTGCCACATTTGCTCAGAGTTAGCATTTCTGAGGAAGTTAGCATATGCTTCATTCCTTTCCTTTCTTATTGTATACTTCACCCTATTACCCAACTTACAATAGAATCGCCATTCAATAGCATCAAGGAACCGAAGATATTGTTTATACACAATATCTCAGAGAGGTCTACTCTAGGGGATATTGCGTGAATAAGCTCAGTTAAACGTGGTGTGCAATATATTGGGTAGACAGTGTACTGGAAAGTCTACGCAACATGGAAAATATGTTGCATTAAAATCACCTCCTCGTAAATAACTAATGATTGCGTTAATATTAGATCTTTTAAAGTTAAAGAAAGCGATAATGAGGTTAATGCGTGATGTAAGACACCAGGGGCAACAGCATAATATTGTACATAAGTGAAATTCTCATTATAAGAAATTAATCAATATGGATTGCTGCTGAATATTAAAATGCATCGGTAACCAATTATACGCGCTATAGAGACAATTTCTGGAGCACAGGGCTCGTACGTGAAAGGCATTATCCGGATGAAATAAATCGCTATTTAAATCTCCAGTTATTACAACACTGGCGTACGTGGCAAGCAGGTCACAATGCATTCTTTCGAAAACGGACATATCTCCTCTCGGCATATAAACAACACCAACGAGCAAATTAATTATTGTGGAGGCTCAGCTGAACGAAAAGAGATTCATTGACCTCCCGCCCACGAATTGAAAAACTGTTTAGACGAGTCATGTAGGGTAACTCTCTCACCTCTAGATAGTACACGTTCATTTCTAGACAAATTATACCCTAAAACATTTGTAGCGACTTTAGAAACATAGTCAAGTTTCAGTTATGACAAAAATATCACGTATATTACGCTCATGAATGTCACCAAACCCATTAAGTTTCATGATTAGATGAATCCTCTTTTGATATAAAAATACATATATAAATAATTCGTAGAAATAAAGACTAAAGCCTTATTCTTAAACTCTTCCCATGCTAGGTCATTCAATCTCCTTATAAAAATATGCGGGCATTCCACTGATCTTGTATATTCAATTCAATGTGTTAGGATAACCCTTGGTAGCAAACTCAACTTTGGTCCACACATTGACAATGTCTATGCTAAAGTTTTTCTCACACTCCGAAAACTGCACAATATAAATCTATACTCGATTCTGCAGGTTAAACATACCGTTGCGTATTTCCTCCTCATGACGCATGTTAGCTACGTTATTCAAGTCTTTTCTGGGTCCCAAAATTTTAATTGAACGACTGCGGTTTTCTAGATCAAATACAAACTTTTTCATATTAATAACACGTTTTCGAACTCGTCAGTCGAACAATTTTTATTGTTCGTGTTGCTAAACATGGAATGTCTCACCACTGAGTCTGAAATCCTTCGACAATTCTTTAAATACGTTCAGAAGAAAATTGACCTAGTACTAAACTGATAACGTATATTTTGTTGCTGGTAGGAATACATACATAGGAATACATAGTAACAGCCATGTAGCTGCCTTCTACACTCACTTTTCTTATAGTTACTTTTTGCAAATAAAATGTATCTATGTAACTAGGTAATAGGCCTGTGGGTTACTTACACAATAAATAAATAAATTAAATGAAGATGAATAATGTGTTCGAACCTCGCTGAAATACCTCCGTTTTGTTCTCTTACACTAAAGAACTTATTCACTTATTTTGCTATCTTGCGTCTATTAATTTAATCTCTCTATTTTCTTACATTAACCAAATTAAAGTGGGCAAACTATTGTTTTTATTGCCCATCTGAAAATGCTATTGCTTTTGATTCGCTAATGTTGACTCAAGTATTTTCATTTATACATAATACGCTTGGTTACCCGAAAAGAAAAATTAATTATGATCGGAATGAAAATTCGGCCTATATACGCAGAATAATATCAGTTGCTCAAACTGAAGGTAATAGACGGCTCTGACGAGTTTCGAATAAATATATTAAGTAAATTACAAATTTATGAAAACAACACTTTAAACTTTCCATTTTTTCTTTGAGCTTTTTCAAGTTGAATCGTTGGGCTTAAAGACATTGAGGGTAGACATTCATCCGGGAAATTAGACCAAGGACCTATTTTCTAGTCTTTTCTCAAGGATCGCAACATTAACAACGCAGAATAGATGGATCTTATTTATAATATAATTGGCCGCTATACACTAAATAGTATTTGTTTAAAAAAAATATCAGAAAGTGAATACGTTACAAAGAATAGTTTTCCATTTTTCAAAACCGTTGTTTAATGTTTAGTTTGAAACTGTCTCTTTTAAGTTAACTTTTTATTTTATCGGATCGCGATTCGTTGAATTTAGTATTTTATTAATGCAACTACACCGACGTATTTACAATGACATATTTTTGGTTGACAGTGACAAAATTCGTTTTGGTACTCATAGCTGAAAACTAGGGTTTTCAAATTTATGTCTAGGTTTCCACTTAACATTGCTGCACTTTAACTATAGGAACATCAATATGACATATTGTAACTTTGAACCGCTTAGTCATGTTCTTTGCAATCAAATCGAAGAATAATTCTTACCTTTATTTTATTGATTACTAGCAAATAACAAATTCCTCAATAAATTTGTAAGGTCGACGTGTCCGGGTCACAAAAATGAGCTTTTAAGTGGAAAAATTATTGCGGAAGACTATAAAAAACCTTTTTTTAGCTTTTTAAACCATTCTTTAGTTACCCTGTATTTAAGAACTTGAAAAAATGTATTCATATGTTATTGTCCACATGTTTTGTCAATAAACTTACAGAGTATGGATTTAAAAGCTGCCGGATAATTTAGATGAAATGCTCGCTTGTATTGAAAACTCTACCGCACTTGAAATTTGAACTCGTGACAATTGAGTCGTTAGTCGCGATCCTTTGTTTACTCGGCTACACATGCGAAACTTAAAAAAAAAAAAGGAAAAATGTTAAAATATAACAAGAACGCCTTCTCTTTGGATATTTTTAACTTAGAGGTGTTTCCGGTTCAGAAGTTATCCAATGTAATTTTGATAAAATAAAAAATTATTTAATTTAAAATAATTTAATCTATATGTTCGTAGTTGGTGTAGTATATGAGCAGTTTTGAAAAATCCCGCTGTTTGATTTAAACTGAATTAAAATTTCCAATTTGCGACCAAAAGCAATGTTTAAATTAACTTATCAAAAATTTCTAGTACAGTTCTCTGTAAATTATTATCAGGAGGTATCAGGTTGAGGTATTTTTCCTTCTTGTTTTTTCTCCAAGGTCCTAGAAGTACCTTTCTTAGAGCATCTACCAACGAAGGAAAAGCACGTTTTACAGTTTATCTGTTACGAAACTGCAGCAGAAAAGACAAGCAATTTTATATAGACGGATTCAATATAAGCGCATTCATAACTAACAGGAAAATCTTCTTTGAAAGAACCTAAATAATTTTCAAAGACATCTATTAATACAGTGCTCTTTTCCACAGGTAACACCGTCAGAGCACTTCGGGAAGAGCTCCAACTTTCAAGGGTAGAATTCTTTTTGGATAATCATTTTATTTAGTAAGCTCTTTAAAGTTAGAGGCAGCTTTTATGCTAACAAAGAAGTGCTGCTTTTGTGAAAATTTTCAACTAAAACTTGCTAACTGCTTAACACAGTCCGTTTTAAAAATAAGATTTCTTCTACTCGCTAATCCATACACAATTTTTTTATTTCAGATAGAAAATCTCAATACAAGTTGTGTCAATTAAATAGCGGTAAATTATTTTGTGTTTAGTAAAACCAAAGATATTAATTTTTCTAAAACGTAAAGATAAATTCTTACATCATCCTTTAAACGTTTTCCAAATTTCATCCAGGTTGAAGAAGTTGACTTCATTGCTCCAGTGCTCTCTAATGTTTAATATTTAGCAGCGAAAACTGAACATTACTGAAAAATTTTAGCACAATGTGGTGATAAAAACATCCAAACAAATAGGTGATAGTGGTTGATAAAAAGTATAATGAAAAATAAATTAAATAAAGGCAATGGTTTGGGTAAATAAACAACAACAAATAAATGCGACATCATGATTGAGTAAAGTATCAATAACTACAATAATAGCAACAATTAATAACACCACATCCTTGATAAAATATCAAACTCTTGCAGCCGCGTTTTTTACTGGTGCGCAGGTATCACAGATTCCACAGCTGATGCCACCGGAGGTATTTCAAAAGGGCTACATTGGCCATGCCCTAATTGCAGGAAGAAAGACATTGGTTGTTATAAAGCTGTAAATGGCTTAACCTAATTAGAAGATGGTGGAAAAATTGGTCAATCCTAGTACGGTTAGCTATGCTGCGGCTGTAAAACACAATGAATGAAGCCTCAACAGGTTCTGATAGATCTGTCATTTCTAACATTTTGCCTCTCATAATTTATCATTTTCAAAAGCCATAAATAATTAGGTTTGTTTTGCTACATTTAGCGCTATGATATATTCATCTTATTATTGGACGTGAGCTATTTTCTGTGCCACGGAAAAAAAGTTTTTATCTCAAGGTTTGGTCCATGCACAGAGATTAGAAAGATTAGAGAAAATTTCTAATCTTAAATCCGATAAAGTATCTTTACGTTGAAAGTAGCTCAAGGTAGGAAGATAGCATCTTTTAAAATGTTATTGCCCTCTTCTGATTGTCCGGTTTACCTACTGGTCTTGCACAAGGAACGTCAACAAATCTTAAACAAATTGGCGTGATTATCGTACCGGGGGAGTTTCATATTCCGAAAATAGCATGAAGTTCTAGCAAAAAGGCTAGCCATGATCTATCTTTGTACTTTAGCAGAGTAGATTTAAATGGAATGTTTGGTTTTCGCTTCTTAACTAGCTTCTTAACTAATTTAAAATGACATGCAACTCCTATCATAATTTTCTGGATCTTGTATTTGCTAATGGATTGGAAATAGCAAAATCGGCAGCTTTTGCAAATTCAGAAGATATTTTTCATTCGGTCAATGGTATTACCGTCGAGGGCTTAAGTAGTATTCTTACAGGGTCGTAGGCTCTCCTAAATACGCTTCGAAATGGAAAACGAACTGCAACATCCGGAAACAATTATCGGTTGAGTTGGATTAGCATTTATACCATTTAAGCATTGAATGGAGCATCAAATGTTTTGCAAAAAAGCTTAATAGTATTTTTTGTTAGATCCCTATGAGCGTAGACAGCCACAAATAACTAAACTTTAGAAGGAGTCTTAAATAGTTTTATAAATGTTTCGGTTCCAAAAGGAAAACAGCGATCTTATCCGCAAAAATGCAATATAGCAATTTCAACGCGTCTGATCAGCATGGAACATCCAATTTGTTTGTTAAATTTGTAGAATAATTATAGATTCGCTGTGCTATGCATCTGTTCAAATAATAGTAGGACTGCAAACAAATTTCCCCCCTTTTTACCAAAAATTAGAGATTTGTTGCGAAAGAACGGTACATTACGTTTTATTCAAAGTAGTGTCCATCACAAGCCATTACTATTTTTCATCTTTCTAGCAGCATTCGGATACCGCGTCGAAAGAACTCTTTATCTGTTAAGTTTATTCACGAATCTACCTAATTTTTGGTATCTTCAAATGATGTAAAGCGTCGCTTATACAGATCAGGTGCCATTGATCCGAATAACTGATAACCCGAAAGGGCAGTGTCTGGTGAACACAGCCGGTGGGGTAGGATATAACAATTAAGAATTGCAAATGTTTCCTGAACGAGATTTGCTAGATGGTTTCTAAATCAGCTTATTGAAAACTCACTATATCATGACTTTTGACCTATCATGCCCATTTTTTGTCGCAATTGTATTAACTATTATTAGTAACAATGCTTAGTAAAAGTTTCATTTGGTTACAAACAATAATACACGGTGCACTGTACACGATATTCTGTCAATGGCTGACCATCCTAATGCTATTTGTAGTTGTCACATGCTCATGCATGGTAACGATATGAAACCTTTTCATTCGTCCAATAATTTAAAACGGTTTGATATTTTTAAGACGGATTTTCTTTATATAATAAATGTTTTTACTTCATTAGAAATGCTATAAAAAGTTCATCTTTCGCTTATGATCAAATGCTTGTGATCGTCTCATCAATCAATATTCTAGGCATACTGTTTGATGTTTAGCCTGCATATTCAATCCATTGTTAGCAAAGCAAAAGCTGCGTTAGGTTTTATAAAACGATATTTTAAGGAATATGACGATCCATTTGTGTAACCACGGGATGTACATAGCACTAATACGACTAAGTTTAGAATACGCTAGGTATGTTTGGGCCCCTAGCTACTGTTGTTGCCTAGAGATGGTTCAATTATTGCGAAAGAAATTTCTATTGTTTCTGTTAAGTAATCTAGCATTGGATCCAAATGTAATCCTCCTTCATATGAAGATAGTTTAACTTTAACGCAATTACCGTCCCTAACGAAACGGAAATTGACACTAATACTTACGCTCCTAAGAAATTTGTCGAAGAAAAATAGTATGTCCGCTTTTATTAAGCGACAAAGATTTCAATGTGCCGGTAAGGGCGCCAACATAGCATAAGCCCACTAGATTAGTGCAATGTCGTACAATTTATAAACTTTATTTACCTTTACGGATCATATGTAAAAACTGGGAGTATCACTGATTCCTATTGACGGGACGCAAAGTACTAGTTAAGAAATTCTTCGGTAACGAAAATGAAAAACTAGTTGCCTCACAATGCATAATCACTTATAACGTATATTACCCTAAAATTTAATATGTGCTGCCTTCCTAGTTGATTTAAGTAGTTTTGGAACTTATGTTGTCACTGCTGAGAAGAGTATCTTAACGTAGATCTAAGCAAATTATTTGAAGGACATATTATTATTGTATATACATTTTTCCTCTAAGATGTCACAATCATTCTTTGTTAATATTTTCTCTTGTTGATATGTTGATGTCCACATGCTAATGCATTCATTTGAATTCTTTAGCGCCTACATTCTACGTTTTTACATGCTTTCCTGCTATCAAAGATTGTGCAACTACACCATTAATCTCCTTAAAACTAGTCTACGAAATAATATTTTGGCTGTATTTTAGCCAATCACATGAATACCAATGAGAATACAAAGTAACCCATCACGCAGGAAATTTAGAAATCGTTTGTTACTGTTGTACCTTCTCGCTACGGCGCTTAAAACTTTTAGGAGCGATTCTAATGTGAAATTTGATTTACCCATTCAAATAATATTTTTGTATATTTGTTAAAATGGCGCGCTTGTTCTTCAAAGCGATGAAAGTTTAAACTCTATTATACTATATAGCCCCTTCGCCAAATTTATCAAGTTGGCACATAATGCTCATCAGATAATATTTAAGTACACTATCTGAAGTGAAGTTAGAGGTGTACGCGGTAACAGAATATTGTAACGATGTACTAATCTTAAGCAGACTAGCGTATATATTAACACTGTTCGATATAACAATTACTTAACTGTGGACTGATATCCTCATCACTTATATCTACCATCTAAAAGCATAATGTGAACATATCCTCAAGGACTGTGAAATTTATAAATTTTTTATAAAGCTCATAAATTTTAATAACACGTTCATCATCAATGTTAAACATATAGCCCGGCTTTCAAACCTCCTACCGAAAGCCGGAATCATATTAAATTCGTGCTTTCGTTCGTTCCATTCAGAAATGCGTATTAGGCACCGTAGCATTACCGTCAATGTAGGTCGAGTCAGACATATTGTCTTTGTGCGTTCTGACACATCCATATATTCGGACGCTTGTACATGTAAACACTGCGATGAAATGTTGGTTGTGTAAAGGATTTAATTTGGTGGGGTTGGGGGACTTAGTTTGGCGTCTATGTCTATGTTATAATCACATAATAATGGATAACCTTGTGGGTGATTTATGCGTAGGCTAATACAAACGTCTTACGGGGAATTATTCTTCTGTTCTTACTTGTTTCCGGATATGTTTAATAACGAACAGGAAAAATTTTTTGTTAGACTTCTTTCATCGGCTGAATTAGGTATCATTAGTAAACATGGAGTCGGACTCTTTCGGAAATTCCGGAAATGAATTTCTTGATAACTTCTTCTTTTTATTGCTTTGAACACTGTTCATCAGATTTTTTTTATGAAAGATTGTTTTATGAAAATGATGATAATATAACCATTTTTCTTCTGTTTATTTTGATTCAAGCTTTATTGTCAAACTTTAGAATATAAATATGGAAAAAATCATAAATGAGTTTAGTTAATAAAAAAATGGGTATTTGTTATAAAAGGCCCATTCGCCTCGCTATTAAAGGAATATGTATAAAAGCCTACAAAAGTCCTCTTGAATGGAATATTTACAATATCTACAACAAACGTAGATATATTGAAAACCATCTTGAACAAAATCTTCATATTTTCATAAAAGGTGAATGTAATATACATTATGCGCTATAACAATTTTACGTCCACGTAAGGATCTAGTTTTTCTTTATAGAGATACGAATGCTCTAATAGCGGTAAAAGATCACAGCACAGTGGTATTTTGTGTGTTTGTTTGATACACGTGACTGCCATTTTATATTCTACATTATGTAGAGCACACAATCAGTAGTTAAGCTAAACAGCACATAGCAACTCTTCGTTATAGTAATAACTGCTACTTTTGCTGTTACCGTCACTTGTCTCTTTTAAAATATTCAGCTAATAATAATAATAACAGCAGAAACTTTCAACATCATACTCCACTATTAAACACGTTGTTTTCCTCATTGGAAACCACTAATAATAGCATCTATCCTTGCTATTGTATCTACTTTTCTGCAGTTAATGGCTCTTTTTTTAAATTTTTACAGACTCACTCTTAGCAGAAGAAACCATTGAATAAACAAATGAAAAATAGAAATTTGCAACGGCAATTTCAATTTAAAAATACACTTCAATAAATGTAAAATAAATTTAATCTGAATAGAATAACCTATTACCCAGTAAAATATGCTAGGACCAAGCCTTTAGGCTTCTACAAACGCTCTTCTTCTTGACTTTGTCCAATTATATGTCTGTTTATCTGTCGATAAGTCAATAACAAATGATCCATATTTGTCCAGAATATTTAGTATTAGACGTGTTCTTGAGAAGGTTTTAATGCTTTTATTTCTACCATAATCTCAAAAAATACAATTTTTGTTTGGAATTTATTATTTATTTTTTGTTACGCAATCATTAATTCAATTTAAGTTAATTTTAAGCATATTTTTAATGCTTTTGGTTCAAGTTCAAATAAGTATACATATGCATGTATAGCTGCGCCTAAAAACTTTCTGGGAGATATGGTTTTACCCTCGTCGTCGGACATAGAACAAGTACTACCTAATATAAGAACCAATAATTAAA
This sequence comes from Glossina fuscipes, assembly GCF_014805625.2. Classification (NCBI taxonomy): domain Eukaryota; kingdom Metazoa; phylum Arthropoda; class Insecta; order Diptera; family Glossinidae; genus Glossina; species Glossina fuscipes. The sequence continues at coordinate 351,851 of NW_024003102.1, forward strand.
GAGGAGTCTTTTGCTTTTATAAAAAAAGGCAAGCTAGATATATAATAACATTTTTTTTTTCATGACAATCCATCAAGACGAAAGAGGAAGACGCCCAAGAGATCTATATGTGTGATATGGTTTAAATCATTAAATTGCGAATCTTTATTCTAAGATTCTTTTTATGCTTAAGTTGAGATTTTCACAGAATCTCGCTTCTATATGTTTGAATAAATCGATTACATTGTAACAGAAGAAAATGTAAGAAACAAGTTTTTCTTTAAACAGAGTGGTTATTCGTTAATTCGCTTTAAGGTGTTTGCTCATACATAAGTGAAAAAGGATTCACTTAAGTTGAGTACAAGAAATTGTAACAAGTTCCAAATTGTATTGCTGGAATAAGCCTCTTTCGGCACGACGACTCCCGAAAAGTAACGCAAAAAGGAATAATTGATATTCTAATGAAATTTGTTACCGGAAAAACATTTAGGGTGTATGCCGTTATTGTAAGTGTTGATTTTTTTTTGTGTGGTTTGCTTGGAGAGTACACACGAACTTTTCGTGTATGCTTTTTACTGATTTGCTGTTAAAAATGCCTTTCACACAATTATGTACACTTATACGAAAGGGAATGTATATATATAGGCATTTCATTAGTTGGTTTGAAATCAACAGTAATAACATAGCGATGACAAAAGAATGTTCGATGAAGCTTCCAGATTAATGCGGATATTAAAAAAAAAACGCAAGCATTCCTGCATGTAAGCGGTAGAACTTGAAATCCCGGTGAGGCATTTGAAAATCACTAATGAAATACTTATAGGTGCATTGTTTTGACTTGTAAATACACATGCATATGCAAAATTATTGCTTTTGGCACGATACATATATTAAACGAAACGCTTTATTTTCTAAATTCAAGCAAAGCTGGAGTAACGAAATGCATAAAATGTAAGGAAATTGAATGATTGCGAGCCGGTTGAATCAACTTGATTATGCTCTTCTCTTCACTATCTAATTGTTCTGAGATAAGTTAGTATTTGTATATTTTTCGGTAAAAACAAATTTCTTGTTTCGTTGTAAGAAAAACACTAAAAGTTTTTAAAACAAAATACTCTATAATTTTTGGGATTCAAAGAAGAGAAATAATTATTCATAAGAAGGAAGAATTACCACCTACTAAGTTTGTGAGGATATCGTAAGAAGGATGCTAGATTCTAATTGATTGTTGACATAAAGAGTAAACTCTTCGTGCTTTTTTCTATAAAAAGCTATTCCACGCGCAAAATGAATAGCCGACTAGGTAAGAATTGCGTTTACCAAGTCAGTGTTCGCGAACTTCAAATCTCAATAATAAATGGAAAACCGAAGAAAAACTGAATGCGCGTACTATACTTAGACTTGCTATACTTAGACTTTGCATTTATGAAGACGTAAATAGACAGATTAATGAATGCTTAAATAGTGAAACTTGAAAAGAAAGGTTAATTTGACGGTCTCAAAATGAAATCGAAATCCTATATATTTTTGTGATCAACATATGAAAAGAGAGAGAGAGAAAGCGAGAATGAAAGACAAATGATTGATTAGTAAGCACGCCAGGCATTGCAGCAATGCACCAGTCGAGAACCCAGTTGAATACGAATACTCTTTCGGCATACACTTAATAGTTTATTGAATTGGGCCATAAAGTGAATTTTCGAAATATCTGCTATCACTTTAAGGTGTAGAAATACAAAAGCACACATTAACTGAATAGAAAATAGGCGGGTGAAAAAACAGCAAAAATAATATAAATTTCTGTAGACATGAATATGAATGTTAAGAACAGGTCTGATTTCAGAGAAATATATTTCATCTTCTTCCACAATTTGAGTGTTATAAAACAAAACCCATACACCTTAGCTTATGGTTAAACAGAACATTGCTACTTTCACTTTTTATGAAAACGGCTTTTTAAGGCATGTTCATTTCTGTCAATATATAAACGCTTTGTTGGCGTTGCGGCATTGTTGACCTGCACATATTGTAGTAAAGCTCTTCATAGGAAAATCCGCTGCTTTTTTAATTGGATCAAGCAAACCAAAAATTTTTTTTCTTCTCAGACTTGAAACTTCATCTCCTCTGGTGCTTCCTGCAGACCCCATTTTCTCCGTTCATTAAAGAGTGTCTATCTGCTCATATATTGTGTTGTAAAGTATGTTAGTAATATTCAATTACGTTTGCCTTATTTTATTAAACCTATGACAAAATTGCAAAAATTAAATGCCCGATTTCATGATTTGCAAAACCCTCCTAAGCTGAATGAAACAGGAATTCAACGCTACACTCCAAGTCAAATTGACAGTCGGCGGAGTGGCCAGCCACCGGTAAAAGTCGTTCAAAATGCAAAAGTTGCTTGGGAAGGTTATGGCGCTCGTTGTTTGGTATGAGTATTTCCGTCCGTCTTTAGGATTGAAGGGAATTTTGTTTTGCTTTTATTTTTTTATTTACTCACAGATGAAACCCAGGTAAAATAAATTAACAGCCGAATTCAATTGACTCTAATTATTATCAAGAACTAGTAAAGAGTCCATATGGAGAAGCAAAAAAAAAAACAAAAAAATTATTACTCATGTATAAATAAATGAGAAAGAACAACTGAAGAGCAAAAAGCATATGCACAATTAGCACAGAGGCGCATTCCAACCGGTACGGATAAAAGTTGCAAGCAAACGCTTAACCCTTGCAAACAAGGCAACCGATAATAGTAAACAACACCAGTTAATTTTCGAATCATAGTACGATGTTAAGAACGCAAATTAATTTAAATACTACATAGGCAAATCGCACGTATTAAGCTTAGTTGTTTTGAAGGAATTCAAATAGTATGATATTGAGATTAAGTGATAGACGTCATTTAGGTCTTTGCAAATAAGTCTGAACAGATTAAACAGCTCATAATTATATTTACATTGACTAAGTTTAATGAAGATAAAGTGCCTAGAGAAGTGATTAGGGACGTGAAAGTTTATCTCATCAAGTAATGTGAGCGAACTGATAGTATCATTAACTAACTTAGAAGGAAACACTATGAATAAATCTACGTTTCTGAAATGATGGTAAGGATAACAGAAGCAACCTATACACATAAGAAGGCAAGAGGATCCCTACCCAACTTGATAAGGGTGAACAGCAAGAGTTGCTTTTGGACTGATTCAATTGAATCTGCATACCTTTTTAACTTTTTAATTGATTTTTAAACTTACTTGCTTCTTCTTCTTCTTTTTTTTTTCTTCCTGCTTATTGTATACTAGTTTTAAACCAATCAGTATAAGATTTCTTATTAACAAATACTGAATTCAAGTGTAATTTTCTGTAGTTGAATTTTATGTATGAAATAATGAACGAATAAATAAATAAATAAATAACAAATAACACCTATAGGAAGGACACCACACAACAAAGTCTGACTCAAGTATTGGTCTAATTAAGCACATGTGTAGCCATTTTGTAAAGTAAGGATCCTTAAGCTCTTTAGGCTGCCCTCTTAACGAAACCTGATACTAGCTTTACTTAAAGAGAGCTCATTGTGCAAATTAATATTTAATCTTCGGTCGAATAGAACCCCTAAATCGATAAACGAATCAACAATCTGCAACTTGTGTGACCAATGAAATACTCAATATTGAATGACTCCTTGAGAAAGAAAATTTTTTACATTTTTTTGGATTTAACTTTATAAAATTTAACGATCACCATGTAATCAAATTATTTAAGTCAATTTGAAGCTGATACGACTGCGATTCCAAGGAAAAGGGAGGAAACAGTTTAACATCGTCAGTGTACATTAACATTTGGCTGGATTTAGTCAGCAACGGGTGATCATTAATGTATAAATTAAATAAAACAGGTCCTACGTGGCTGCTTTAAGGGACGCCACACGTCACGGGAAATTCTTTCGAGGTGATGAAGTTGAACAGAATTCTGAAAGATCTGTTATGCAGATAGGAGTTTATCCATTTTACTAAGTAGGAAGGAAAGCTAGAGGAATAGAGAATCAGTAAGTTAACTACGACAAATGCGTTACTAAAATCGGTACGAGAGCCCCTAGAAAAAGCCTTGAAAACACAACAAGTAAACTCTCAGGGGTTCGTAATAGTAGATCCTTCTTTCCGAAAGCCTTGCTAGAAATGAGAAATATAAGATTTGATAGTAAAAGTTAAATGCTGAGTAAGATTTCCCTCAAACAATTTAGGCAAGACACCCAAATCTATAGTTTTCAACACGATGTCTGTTTCCACATTTGTGAAGCGGAATAAGGAAACTGCTCTTCCAACACAAAGAGAAAACACCTGATTTCAAGCACTGATTACAAATATTTGAAATAACATCATATATTTCGTTAGAGCATGATTTAAGTATAGATGAAGGAATCCCATCAGAACCAGGCTCAGAACTATACTTTAGAGACCATAAACCATCTAAAACACCATTTTCTGAAATTACCAAGTCAGGAATCAAATTCGTGTTAGATATTGAATACGAATAGTTTACAATTAAATCGGAATTAGCAATTGAAAAATTTCGTCAGAAGTATTCAGGCAGAAGATTTGATATAGTAGAGATTTGGCATAGCCCTATTGAAGTAAATTACGATCAAATAATTCATTAAAAAACACAAAGCTCTATCAGATGTTAAAGTGGTTACCATACAACCAGAATTATCACCATAACACCATGTTACTTGTGGCAAATTGAAATCCCGCAACGTTATAACTATATCAGTAGATTTAGACTTTTCGGCCACGTCACAAATGAGGATTGCATGTGGCTTATAAGCAGAGATATCTATACTCTGGGGGATAAAAGAGCAACTTAAATATAATTATTTACTAGAAATTTTTGTCCGAATGGTAATAAATTTAACGTGAGGAGGAGTAGGAAATTCAATTGAATAGGACGGGACTGCAGCAGATATGGCAATTAAAACGCCACTATCTGTGTCATCCAATCAATCCTTTTTGAAAACCTGAAAAGAATTGTGAAAAACTCCGACGAAGGCCTTAATCAAGTTTCAATGAAGCTCAAACAGGAAAACTTCGTGCTCAGTGAATTTAGGAATGTAGAGCGAATTTTTAAGTTTACGCCCCTACCATTTTGGTAAATGAAACCGACTGGGCGTGAAGAAACATTTAGTCTTTTGAGAATAGAAGAAGTACCGGATTAGTGTTATAGGGACAATCGTTAGGAATGAATTGCTTTATTAAGGATCCAACCGGCCAGAATGGTTCATTTAACAAAACTTCCACGTTTTCAGTCAGAACAAACAGCTTAAAAGACAGGATAGCTCCTTGTTGAGATGGAGGTAATTTGAAAGTGCTAACAGACAACAAATTGATGGATGGGACTTTTGCAGCAAGCTAACTTTTTATGTTATCCCCGGGGGTGTCAGGGGCCAGTCTTGCGAAACGCTATTTCGTCAAAAGAATGCATCGTGTCCCATGTTGACCATAAAAATGGCATTTCGAATTGATTCTACATCCACCAAAGAAGTGATGCGTACATTGAAAGGCTGGAGAAATCATTTTATAAAAAAGGCGTGGAAATGTTAGAAAAAATTTGGATGAAATGTGTTGCTCTTGTAGGAAATCGTTTTAATAAGTAAAGTCGAATTTTGTCTATAAGTTGTTGTTTTTTAGTGATCTTACGAAAAGTTAATTGAGTAATGTATCATTCTATAGGTGATCTCATATTACCCGTACAAAAATAAAAGAAATCAGCCATATAGCCGAAATTTGTTCTTTGTTTTTTTTTGACTTTTTACTCATTGCATTTAGATTGCGTCACATTCATTATAATAGGTTAAAGATAATGGGCGTAAAAAACTCTATCGCGGACCCAAACAAATTTTAGTGTACAAATGGATCAATCGTTTCTAGATAATCTTAATCCTTCCTAGCTGCTGTTACAATATTTAAGCAACCAAAACAATTCATTGAAGCGCTGCCATAAAGTCCATATATTTGGCTTCAAAAATAAAGCGTCATTGGGTCATTGAAAACTTCATATCTGCAGTAATATTAAAATTAGGTTAATATTTTATACTACTTCAAAGACCAATTCAAAGACTAAGTATCTAAATGAGCTCCGAAAAAATTAAACATGTTTAACTTCAAAACCATTCGTTTTATATCTCATTGCCCTTACAATAATCGTTACAACTTTTATGAAAGTAAAGAGCAATGATGAAAGTATTCAGACATATTTTTTTTAAAGCACTTGTTTTCATGTAATCTCATTCTTCGTGCATTAGGTATAACTTATTTATTAAGAAGTTCAAATACTATAAACTGGTAGAGCCTACCACTAAATACCGCGTACCTACGATTAAATATTTTGTTTCATATCATAAACTGCAATCCAAAGCCTTTTATTCTGTCCACATTTGATAAGATAAATCTGACGTTCCTAATGTTTCAAAACAATAAAAGCAAATGAAGCTTTTTTAAGTTTCACCTGCCGGTGTCGTAAAACAAAGAAATCTTATTTAGCTAGCGATTAAGAGAGAGGTCAACAAAAACTCTTGAAAAATTGGAGTGGAGTTCTGGCTGGTAAGATGGTTAAAAAAAAGTGGGAGGATCAATAAAAACGTCAGAACGAAATATGGTGCCAATGACTTGTTTCAAAACCTTTATAAACAAAAGACTTACTCAAACCCAATCTAGTAAATCGCTATGTTTGCAAAGAGAAAGTGAAAAGAGGACTGGATGTTGAAAAATAAATATAATGGAAAATAGCTGCTTGTTAATAATTATCTCTAAATAAGCCACTCGCAAACCATATTAGTCTCTTACTCTTTAGCATTTATGTTGCCTTACAATTCGATTTCAATCCTATACAATGTATTTTGTGAATGATGCGATTTAAACTTTATGTCATTTAATCAGAGTAAACGCAAAAAAATAAGATTGAGCAGAGGTACATCTCTGCTTACTTTCTATTGCATTCATCAGATCCGTTCGTACAATTCATCCTCTTTTTCTGATGTTGATATTATGTTTGATTACTGGTTACCCGTTAGTCTACATATTGAGCACGTAGTCAATAAGACGAAGTTTGTGCCCGCACCAAGGCACATCCATTAGTCTTGTCATATCAATCATCGAATATGTTTTAACAGTGTGGTGTCCACCTTGGCAGTGTTATATTGACCCTATCGAGTCCGTCAAAAAACGATTGTTGTTGTTCGCCAAAACAAATTGAAAAAAAGTGAAAAATAAAAACACTTTCATTACGTTTTGCTTGTGTCGTGCATAATTTGTCAATAGATCGCATCCTGTAAATAATTTGTAAAAATCACAATTCAGCAGTACGAAATTCATTTCGAAAACAGCTCAATAAATAAAGTAAAGTCATGAATGACAGATTTACTTTACAATAAATTGGAAATAGCGACTTTCAAGTTGGATACAAAAATACGTAGGGAGAATTCAGAAAAAAAGGGGAATATAGTTTAGATTTAAATGGTGTAATAAAAGATCAATGTTCTTTAATTTGGCTTCTGGATATTGGACTTGTCCGCACGAAAGTAATATACCTGTGGTGGACGGTATAAAAAAGACGCCGTATACTTGCGGGCTCTCCTAGATTTATAAGCAGGCTTATGAGTTTTATCAGTGCCGTTGTTAAACATTAGACTTATAAAAGTTGGCAACTTTACGAGTTTTTCATTTTATCCTTAAAAATCCTAAATGTAGAATTCTATAGATATTACATAATGGTTGTTAACAATTTAGTGTAGCAAATACTATAACTCGCTTTACCTGGAACATGCATGTTTTATTTTTTCTAGATTTTTTATTCCTATCCATACTTTCTGGCAGACTACGCCTTTTTCCAAATAGGATCTTTTGAAGATGGTTAAGAATATATATGCCACACTTTAGTTTTCTCTCTTGCTGTAATGAGTGTTGTGACAATAGAGAGCAGGCGAGCATGATAAATTTGACTTCGAGTCTGATCAAAAGTATGTATACTTTATTCTTTCTAAACTATTACTTTAATCCACGACTCAAATTTTATAGAAACAGAATGTTATTTGGTGTTTGCTTATCAAGATCTCTAAAAAATTGAAAAAGTAAAGTATTTAATTTTTGCATTTGTACGACTTTATTTTTGAAATGAATAAACTAATCTTAACGAAAATTTAATGACAATGGTTGTGTTCTTAAATAAGTTTTTTATTTAACTACTTACCATCACCGGATATGCTGCCTTGTGAACTGCGGGAGTCTTCTGAAACAAAAAGAATTTAAAACAATTTATTCTCCGATGCAAGGACATTCGCTGACAAAATTAATAAGATTTGTCTCAAGTATAGTGTTCTTTGTCTATAAAAGGCTTTTATGGAACTACGGAATTGCCTTTTACATGATTTAAGCAATCATTAAATGAAACACTCTCCACAGTAAAGTAAAAAAGCTTCTTCTCTGGCAAGATATCTTGCGTACTTTTCGTGAATTATTTTATACAAAAAAAACTTTACTATAAAATCTTAATACGTCATATCGAGGGGTAATAAAATATTTGTCTATCCAACTTGAAGAAATTGAGTTACAAGAGAAAATATATACACTATTTTACAAAGCTTCATTTAGTATCAAAGAAGGTTCTTTTTGTTCGTATGGAATGTTCGTATTGATAAGTAAAGTATCATTGGCGGGAAATTTACACTAAAAACTATGCGACGTTATGTAAAATAACTTTTCAGGTCTGTCATAAACTTGGATAGTCCATTAGTGCTCCAATCGTGGCAAGAAGAATGATAACTTCTACTTTTGAACTTTATAAAATATCTTATGAAACACAATGATCGAGAAATTTTTTAAACGATTTTTTCATGAGAAGAAACATATATATATGTGTTTGTAGTCAACTAAAAACTCAGCTCAAGAACACACTCAACAATAAAAAATCAATAAACTGAGAGAAAGTAAACAAAATTTCCTCTTATTTTTGTCATTAACTTACGATCCGTTGCGGGTATTCCCGAAAAACGGTAGCCCACATTTTTGTCAGGCCCGTGTACGAGTTTGGTCTAAGAGTGGAGTCGCTCGGTTTTCCAGCACTCCCATAATTGACTTTGTAAACCTCAATTTCAAAATTCCAGTTTCTGGTTTTTTAATACAACATATTTCTGTAAATGTAAGAATATAATGTAACAAAAACAATGCTAATTTCCTATTGCGGTTTGTGCAGCTATCAAAAAACTACCACACAGTCCTTTGGAAGAAGTAGATATATATAAAATGTCGGTATTTTTATTGTAAACCTTGCGAAGGAATCATAGCGCACCATACAATTTTTAAAGAAACTGTTCAAATTTTTAAACTGAAAGTATGATGGTAGAAAGGCATATGCAGATGGAAAGCTTTTTGCATCCAAGCCTGTAAAATCCAAGCGTTGACACTTTAAATCCCTAATGTTTTACTATATTATTATTATTATAATATTTTTAGATGGAGGAAATAAATTCTAGGACTAAAGTAGAAAATCCCTTATAGTGGACTACAGTCCACTATCAAATACACTACACCACTTCAGGGTTGTCCATCTAACGACTTTTCAAAATAAAGCTTTATATAGCCTTATTGGGGACTATACGTTGAACTCAATAAAGTAAGACAGATATACGGACAGGCGGATGAATGGACACACTGATGAACGTACAGACGGACGATTTTTTTTCTCAATTTTTTAAAAAATTTTTCTTTTTTTCGTAATAAATATTTGAAAGGCAATCTTTTTAATTTTGATGTAATTTACTGTGCCGAAGCCGAGGATTCTGTTGCTAGGTTTGCTCGCACACCTCCTAAGTTTCCGTAACTAAAAAAATTTTTAATATTTGCCTCTTTAAGTTGCAACGGTATTCCTTCCTTGGTTAATTGTGTTCCAGTTAGAATTAAAGGGCTTACGGATACATAATGATAAGCATTTCTAACGTGGTTTTGCGAACAATTCTTGTGCTTTAAAAAATATCTCTAGCGTTAGTTGGAAGAGTTGAAGCACTTTTGTATAGGTCATGATTAACCTAGGAGTTTTCCCTGCAATTAATTTTCTGAAGATGATATGTGGCGTATATTTTTTTTTGTGTGCTGAGAGCGAAATCTCAGGAGTTAACTCTTAAAACCACGATGGTTTGAATCTAGATTTTTGAGAGATGCTTAAGAGAATTCTTACTCCTTTCCCAACACATCTACAGTTAAGTGCGAATTGAAATCTTTTGGTCTTTTTTGGCAATAATAGCTTTTTAACGAGTTTCAAGGGCACTTTAATGCTATTTGCAGAAGTTGGAGGATCAGTAGTGCACTTTGTTAGGCTATGACGAGCCTTTGTCCATATTATTTTGTCATTGGTCAATACCAATTGCAATGACCGAAAGGGCAAATAAGCAAACAAGCGGGTATGATATTCGCTCTGCATATCAGACAGTCGCTAAGTTCCACATTCTTTATATTCTTTTGAAAAAAAAAAAACAAAAAAAAAGGAAAGGAAAAGGATGCAAAGAAAAAGAGAGTTGGTCATGAGAGAATGGCAGCAGAAATCATTGAAAAGTTATATTTAACTCAGGTAATGTCGGTGTTAGTCAAAGCGCAGACGTGTCCGCTGAGTTTGTATATTTCTATTTAATCCATTTATGAAACACTTGTTTTTTATTTCTTTTTGGTCATAAAAGATGCAAGAAAAAACTATACGGACATCTACCTCAATAATTTTATTAATGGTTGATGGCGTGCAATAAAAACAAGTAAAAAAATTATATTCGGTCATGAACGAACCGTTATTTTAGAAAAGAAAAAAATTAAGAGAACTACATTTTCACTGAAGTGAAGATAGCCCCCAAGAGAAACCCACATTTCATGATTCATGTCTTCGCTAAAATGTCTTTGCTAAGTTACAATTTATTGCGAAATGAATAACAATAAAGTAAAATAAGTATTAAAATTAAATAACAATAGCGAACGTGGACATATAAAACATACTAAGCCGCTAACTACGAACGCAGAACCAAAAGTGCTAAGTTATTGCCGGTAAATCTCATGCAAAAGTACGTTACAAGTACTGAAATAATGCAATGTTAAAATCGTGTTATAACCGTTTTTAGACTACAGACTTTTGATATGTCGTGGAAAATGCTGAAACCTATCAGAAAAACCTAATTCCATTACCCTAATCAGGGGACATGACCTCGAAATTCGCCAAAAACCGGCTCTCTCCCTATAACTTTTCGTCAACGCTATACATGCACTATATGGTAAATACAAGAACAATTTTTTTTTTAATTTCTTATAACATTTCTTAATTATTTCTTATTTTGTTTATATTTCTATTTTGGTTTTTCTAATCATTTTATAGCATTCAATTATCCAATACATTATCAAAGGCAAAAATGTGGGCCAGGTACAGTGGGCTAACTTCACATCAGTAAATTTTCATGCTCTGTAATATAGAGTAGGCGAGGCTGATTTTTTCTATTTTCAAAATAAATGTTTTAGTTGTATAAGTGTGTCAGCGTTTTGGGTTTTTCCTTTGAAAACTTTAGATCATTTTCAATTTGATTGGCAAATCTATAGGCGATATCTTAATTTTCGATGAAGGGAGAATGTTTACCACAGACACTATGCAGATGGATATATGGACAGACAGTGGGCATATTTTTCTGCCCGTAGCAAATTCAATTGAAAATAGCCAGGAATTTATATACTTTATGAGGATTTTGAAGCTTGGTTCCATGCGTTATAAAGATACTGAAAAAAAATTAAATTTTGATACACTATAATATTGGGTAGACGTGATCAATTTTTTTTCGTTTTTGTGCATGTACTAAAGCATTGCTCGTAGAATATGCGTTCCAAATTTTGTCCATTTGTCTGCTTGACTTTATGAGTAATGAGCAAAAAACCAATTTTTTATTCCACTTGGAAAACAGAGGTGTTCTCAGTTTACATGGCTTGTTCTGCGACAGATTTTGTCTATTTTCAATACCAATCTACGTGGAAGACCATCCATACTTTCTGCCTACTATGAAGTTGATAGCTTCATTTTTGTGGCAGATGTATGCTTCCAACAGACATTACACAGTCGAACAGGTGGACATGCTTAAGTCAATTCAGAATTTAATGCTGATCAAGTAGATATATACCTTCTGAGTTATCGGAAGTTTATTTCTGACGTTTTGGCAAAATGAATACACCCCTATTCTTCGCTGATGGGCATAAAAAAGCAGTTCGCCAAGCAAACAAATAAATTAACAGCTAGAACCAATTACTTAAACAATTAAATATAACTTGGAGAAAATTAAAGAAAAAATTTATGCTCATTATAAATGCGTTTATGTTTTCTAAATGGGCTTGAGAGACAAAAATGAGATCAAAAGTAGTTTGCTTTTAGGGTGCCAATTAAAAATAACTCTTTTTTATTTGAAATTTCGAACAATTAAAAAAGGAATTTAGAAAAATTTATTCCTATAACGTAAAACGACCTCTGTTCGAAAAAGGCATCATAAACTTATTAGTGGTTAGACGAAAGTTGTGAGTTGTGGACATACATATGAACAACGATAGTAATTTGTGTTTAATACAAATGTGAAATTTAGCCGATTTGGAAGTAACTGCCATTTTAAGTTCGCTACCGTTTTTATTGGCTTCGCATTCCCAACATAATGATAATGAATTTAGGAATTGCCACTGAAATACGCTGCCAACATTGACTAATCGATAATGATGATAGCATTATCTGAAACCACCGTAACCTCAATAATGTTATCTTTGGCATTTGTATGCAGAAAACAATAACTTTGTATATCTGGCTAGTCTATTAGCATATTAGTGTTTACTGTGTTTGTTTTAATTATGGCTGAAAAGGCGTCCTTTGGCAATCAGGACTTTGTTCAACGTTCGAGAAGCGTACTCTTTGAAATGTTATATAGCCGTTTGCTCATAAAGAACAGTGCATGGCGATCGAGCTCGTTTAAAAAGATGAAGCGGAGTGATTAACATTGCCATGAAGGAAGCTATAAACAATTATTTCATAGACAGTCTACACACAACAAAGTATGACCTCAAGAAATGACGGAATTTCTGAACCATATCCTGAGCAGAAGCGCACAATCTGAAGTAACGCTGAAAAATAACTGCGACCAAAACAGTAGGATTTAACGAGTATTTTATAAATTCAATGCAAGAATTACGCGGTCAATTTGATAGTGGTACAGGGTAAAGTTAGAATGCACTCCGATTGGTTAAACGATCTCGTAAGTATTTTAGACTGGCACAAACTAATGCAGCAGCGATTTCTAATGTCACTTTGACCTTAAATACCTTTTAGGAGTTTGAATTAATATTTCAGTGTTCCAGAGTACTGGTACTGTACTTAATCCACGTCTCGAATAAAACTAAAACCAACTTTACTTTTCTGAAAAGTACATTTAGACTTCCATTGACGTTTTCAATAATCTCGCTACCTAAAGATATTGTTCAAACAATTCTACCTGACTATGGCTTACATAAAATGCAGTCGTTGATGTACACCTACAAATCTGTGCATAATATACAACCGCACACAATTGAATTACAGCAAAATCAACATTATTTTAACGACAGACAAGACGTCATTTTCACTTTAGACAGTTTGGAACATAATAGTTTGCCGGTATTGGTTTAAAACTCGGAATCCATATAAATTTTTAAGAGAGAATTAATGCAAAACTTATTACAAGACATTGAAATGCTTCTAATATAAGCTGTGTGCGTAGTTTGTGTATGTTAGTAAAATATGTGGAATTAATTAAATTAGTAAAAACTTTACTGAAGTAAATATTTTATTGGTGGATAGCCTCCAAGAGGCACTAAGGCACATTAATGTGTAATTTAGTATTGTGAGATTTGCAAACATAAAGAAAAAAAAAATATTTTAGAAAAAGATGATGTGCAGAACATTTCGTATTGTACTATGTCTATGCTTATGTAATTTACTGTTTATTTTTCTTATAAGCTCAAAAATTATTTTTTTTAAAATAAATTTTTTAATAAGATGGAGAGATATACAATATTAAATGTTTATATACTGTTTGTCGTTATCACCGTATATGACTTATTTATAGTCAATTATGTTTAAAAGAAGCATTCTACCAAACTTAGCAAAGATGTTTACGCAAACAAAAGCTGTCCAAATAAGATAGCTTATAAACTTCACTCTACTTTTACTGAAGACAGTGTGATTTGCAACTGTGCTCTTTAGAATATGTAAAGTGCTAAAATGTTAAATGTATTCACATTTTGAACTAATATGTTATTTACGTGCATCAGCCAATTTTATATTTATTCAAAATGTGGTAAGGGTCATGATTTTAAAAAGTATAAAGTAATATATATATATTCTGGCAAAAGCTTTTTCGTATTCAAGAATTCGTGTTTCGTTCAGAAATCATTTTCATTGAAAAATAACCAATGTTGATAATGAACATATTAGGTGCCTGCAGGTATTTTGATAATTTTTTCACTTGAAATAAACTTGCGTTTAATAAGAAAAGGCAGTATAATATATTTTAATAAAAATACTTTCCATAATTTTCTACACTTTTTCCCATATTTCTGGCAACATGGCGACACCATGTCGAGAGAGCGATATTGGTTTGGCGATCAAATCATCAACCCATTTTCGTACTTCTTTAACTTATCGAACCCGCGTGCCACCCAAGACAAATTGCATCGATTTTGATAAGTGGCAATCACAAAGCGCTATGTCTACCGACTACGCTGGATGTGGCAGAACTTCCCATTCGAACGACGGCGTATCCTTTCCAACTATTGCAACGTGTGACCAAGCATTATCATGCAAGAGAATGACTTTGCATCTGTTAAGAGCTTTTGCAACGATACATTGTTGAGTTTGTTCAAGTGACGTTTGTAGACATTTGCAGAAATAATTTGATTCAACTTTAGCAGCTCGAATTGCACTACACCTTACTGATCTGACCATATAGACAGCAATACTTCATGCTCATGAACACTCCGCTTCGGTGTCGATGCGAATGGCTCTCCTGGACTAACCCATGACATTTTGCGGTTGGGATTGTCATACCAGATCCACTTTTTATCCCCAGTCACAACACGCCGCAGAGAACCTTTCCTTTTTTGCCTGGCAAGCAATGTTGGACCGGTCCGAAATGGCATTTTCAGTCAATTCATATGGTAGCCATTTTCCCTCCCTTTTGAATGGGAACAAACAGTGGCAGAGAAAATGTGGCGTTAATATTCGCAAGTTCTTCCTGAGAAAAGGATAGGGGAGAGGGGATATAAGGCATCAACCATACAATTTTATTTTTATATATTTAATTTTATTTGTGAATATTTCCCGTATCTGCAGATACCGAAGACAATCCTTTTCTAAATCCGAGTGGTGATTATTGCAGTTGACGCAAAGGATGCGAGAACATTCGTGAAGTTTATGTGGAGCCCGTTATATTTTGTTATTGTGCGGCGGTTGACAAATTCTGCATCTCATATGGGAGTGTAATGCTCTACTTCACATTTATACCTAGCCACGTCTACAGCAAGCGGTGCCGCTCGAAAAGGAGAATAATTTTGGATATAGGGTAACGACAACGTCCTTCGTCATTGGGTTACGTGAATTTATTTCTCTATAATATATCATTTATGACCCATGAAAAACTCACAGTTTAGACAAGTGATATACGTTGTGCCTTTCACCGGGCTGAATGTTTCAGTAGTTTGGATGGGATTAGGCATAAATTGGAAAATTAGAAACTAAGTGTCAGTGAACTTTAGTCTCGTAAAACCCAAATAAAATTAATGCCAGATCGAATAGCGTATAAACCTTTTTCAATTGAAAAAGCAATTACTTTAGATGCAATAAAAATGAATTCTCTGTCAATTATAAAAACGTTAGCTGGCGATAACATCGGAAATTCCGTTAATTTTTTTGTGTCCAAATTTTTTTTTAAATCTAATTTTTGGGTTTATTTATTCATTTATTTTACCCATTTATACATGAAATTCAACTAAAGAAAATTACAATCGATTTCGGTGCAAGAATAATAACAAGGTAAGTTTAAAAATAAATTAAAATGTTAAAAATAATAATTCATGTATAAATAAACAAAAAAAAAAAAGAGAAAAAAAAAGAAAAAAAGGCTAATACAGAAGCACACCCGCAACAAGAACATATCCAGGTGGCAAGTGAACCTCTAAACCATTCCAACCATGCATAAGCTTGGCAACCAACGCGTTAACAACATAATATTAATTTATATAAAAAATGAGATATTAAGAATGAAATGTTTGCTTAAATACGACATAGGTAAATCATGTATATTCAGCAAGGTTGCTTTAATAGACTTTAAAAAGTCCCATAATGACAATAAGTGATAGACATCATTTAGATTTCTGCAAACAATTATGAGCGAGGTAAACAGCTCATAATTATATTTACATTGACTCGACTCAACCAAGATAAAGTGCCTAGAGAAACGGTTAAGGACATTAAAGCTTATTTCACCAAATAATGCAGGCGAATCAATAGTACCATTTATTACTTTGATTAAAAAGGAAACCCTAAGAACAAATCTACGTTTCTCAAGTGACGGTAAGGATAATAGAACCTATTTTCAAAGGGCAAACAGCAAGAAGTGCTTTTGAACAGATTGAATTGGATCTACATAGCATCTATATAAAGAAAACCACACAACGGACGCATACTCGAGTATAGGTCTAACCAAACACATGTACAGCCTTTTCGTAATATACGGATCATCAAGCTTTTTGTACTACCTATTTATAAAACCAAGCGCAGACCTACCTTTGCTTAACGAGAGTTCAGTATGCAAGCTAAAACGTCAAATAGAAAGCCTAAATGTGTGAACGAATCGACGTCCTCCAACTTGTCCTAATCAATGAAATACTGAGTAATGAATGACTTCCTTCTTGAGAAAGAAAGGGTATTTAGATTTATTTTTAGACGATTTAAAGAGCACAATGCAACCAAATTATTCAAGTCACTTTGAAGTTGATGTGATTGCGATCCTACGGAAAAGGAAGTTTCAGTTTCACATCATCAGCATATATTAAGATCAGGGTGGATTTAGTCAGCGAGGGCACATCATTAAAGTATAAATTAAATAAAATGGGTTCTAAATGACTGCCTTGAGGTACGCCAAAAGTCACGGGGAATTCATAAGAAGTGATGAAGTTAAACAAAACACTAAATGATCTATTGTGCAGATAAGATTAACGATTACAATAAATGGAAAGGGAGGCCAGAGACTTGGAGTTTAAAGATGAGTAGTTTATGGTTAACCGAATCAAAAGCTTTGCTAAAATCAGTGTATGTGACATCAGTACGAGAGCCACTAGAAAAAGACTTGTAAACATGACAAGTAAACTCTAACAGATTAGTGACGGTAGGTCTTTCTTTTCGAAAGCCATGTTCAACAGGAAAAATCTACGATTCGATGGCAACGGCTATATGCTAAGTCACAATTCGGATATAAAACGCAAAAATGATCAAAAAAAGTAATAAAACAATTTCCAGTCTTTCCCAGTCAAAAAAATGGCAATTGAAAGCAGATAGGAAGCATTTCCTAAAATAACTGAGATCTGAATATAATTTACTCCTAAAATATACATGTTTTCCAGATTCTATTATACCCCTGGATAACAAAACATGAAGAAAACACATGTGATCCAAGTAAAGTCTCATATATACGTAGATGGTGTATAAACAAAGATTGTCTTTTAAAAATCGCGATAATCACATAGTGATGCGATAGTACAAAAATCATTCCCAATACGATACGTATTTTCTAAGTCATTTTGACGAAATTTGTTATAAAGATGCTTTTTGTTTTAAAGACAAACGAAATTTGCAATTTTCTAAATATCTCCCCAAGAACTTGAAGTGTTACGGAGTGGAATATGTGTTGAAACCACTCATCTATGTACGGAAAGTAAGCTTTCATATGACAAAACGGTCCAGTTTTTTAATATGTTATTTTGAAATCAGTTCATTGGGGAAAGGATTCCCATGAAAAGTAAGCATTTATAAGTTGAAAATAGGTATAGAATACTTCGAGTTTTGATAAGAAAATTAAATAAACGTCACTTTACATGGTGAACCCGATCCCATATATTAACTCCTGCAACGTATGTGCATTCACATCAAAATAAAGGGTACTTCTTGTTATTTTATTACGAAAATAAATGAACTTGAAGTAAGGTAGAGTATTTAGGAATCGGCTTTGCCAGAGTACAATGTTTTCACATCCTTTTATACAGAAAAACTTGGTATATATAATTAAAATACGATAAACTTTCCAGTAGAAATTTACAGGAACGAGTAGCCCAAAGTAAACAAAAACATTGTTTTAGATTTCCTTGAGTTTGGCAACTGGAGTTTATCCCAATATGCTTAGGAAATAAAAAAAAAACACCATGTTAAAGCAGCTTATATCTACATATGTACATGGACATGTAAACATAAAAAAACCTGTAACAAAAAACATGAGTGTTGCAATGGTCATGTATATACAACACATACTCATAAACTATCTATACTGCTAGTGACCACCGCTGACTTCCCAGAATCCGTAGTTTCCAGCAGATGCTTACTACATAGCTTCTGACCAGAAGCTATCTCTCTTTGGTCACTGACATAAACTACAAGCGACTTTTCGGACACTTTTCGAAACGTCGGACGGTGGCCACTCCTCTGTCTTCGAACTCAACAGAATGAAAAAACGTGTGCCCCACATCCTCTGCTAACTCATCTCATTAGCATCGCGGGTTGTCTTCTTTTTAAAGTTGTGGAGATAGGCTTTAAATAAACTTCCCCACTGTCCTCTTCTGCGTTACGTAGAAATCAACTTCCTCATATTTCGTCGAGGATCAGTCTTCAAATGTCGATGGCAGACGATGTGTACATCTTCTGTTTGAAAGTGGCCCCACCTGCTTTGAATTCTTCCTGACTTTCTGCCTTCCTTCAGTTTAAATCTTGCTCATGCAGTTTCCCTTTAGTTATCAGATAAAATCGAATCATTTTAGCTATACGGAGGGCAGTGTCCTTGGATGTTGTGAGAAAGGAGCTGCGTAATCTTGACGCACATAATCGGTATGTCGACCTGAGACAGTAAAGTTGTGGGGTTGTTTGCACAGCTCAAGCGTGCCCAGTTTATAAATGAATTTATTCAATCACATTTTCGCTATGTTAATGACGTCGTCAATATGCTTGCCAATCATCACCACTATTACATCATTGGCGAAAATTATAATTTTCCAGAGGGTAGAGCCAAGGATTGGACAGTCATTGACTTTCTACAAATTATCACCGTTCTAAAATTTTTCCTGTTATCTCTGAGAGACAGACCGGACTGTATACTGAAAGTTCATTTAGTTGTTTGCTTTCTTTAGGTATGAAAACCCATTTTTGATTTTTCTGTTTTCTAGTTTCCTTGCGCTAGACAGAAGCCGTAGATTTGGCGAACACTTCGATTTAGTCATCGTTTGCCACTATAATAGCAAAATCTAGATGCCGTCTGGTACTGGGACTTTATCTTTTTGGCTGCTTTTGCTGTCGAGGCGTGGGCTCCTTCCAAGCGTAATAGAATGGTGGCTGTGTTGGGGTACCGTTTCTACAAGATACTTTGCAAATGTTGTATAGATATTACCTAGGCATCATTTTAGTTTTAGGTAGAACAATGTTGATAAATCTAATCCATTTTCAGGATTACCGAGGTTAACGTGCATGCCTCCTTCGATTTTTCGAGATCCTACTACTTCGATCTCCCTTTTCCGGTGAAGAAGGGACTAGGTTCACTTATCCTAGGTTTTCGGTTGGTAGCTCCGGCGAATGGTAATTAAGAATTAGACCTCCGGCGGGTCTCCTCTGGTATCGTGAGACAAGAAAGCGAACGCAGACATGTAAGGTATCATTTTTCCCATGCACAGAAGATAAACAAATTTAGTCATTAAAAATAAAGATTATTTGAAGGAAGGTTACCACAATTTTTAATTCATCAGACAACTGAAAACATGCAAACATTTTGAAGAAAGAAAGGGCAAGTTTACCGTTGCATATCTCGTAGTTTATGAGTAGTGAGCCAAAAACCAAATTTCTCAGCTTATGTTGTATTACAAGAGCGTCTTTTGAACAATTAATATCCACCCACCCGTAAGAACTGTCACTGCTCTTGCTAAACTTGAAGCCGACGTCTTAAGTCACATGCTTAGACACGTATATAGAGAGGCAGACTTAGTAGATCCATCCATAATTTGATGCTGCTTAAAAATATATATATGTTCTTTATGACATCTTTGAAACTCCTTTTTGGTGTTACTAATCTTTAGGTAGGAAAAAGGATATCGATACTCACATTGGGTGGGTGTGGCCATCCTTTTCCATTTTTGTACGCGTAGACTAGAATCGCATATGATAAAAATTTTTTCGTTGTTCCTGTAGTAGGTTTTAAGAACATGCTACTTTTTTCCTGTGCTGTAGGCGTTAGCTATGGCTGACTTTGTCTACTTTCAATAGCAGCCTGCCTGCAAGAACCCTCAATGTTTTTGCCAAAGTTGAAACCGATATCTTCATATTTCGACAGTGAACAACGTCTGACATTTACACAAGCGATCATATGGACGGACACAAAGAGGAACTGAGGGACGAACGGGAGTGCTTAAATTAATTCAAGTTTTGATGTTCATGAGAAATATACGGACTTTATAGGATCCGCCAAATTTCCTTCGTTGGCAGCGAGGGAAGAAAATATCATAAAATAATCAAGTTACTGGATTAATACAGATTTTCTAAAAGCTTGCTTTCGTTATTACTATTACAAAATTTCAATGAGCATAAAGAAAATGAAATAAACTCAATAAAAACTTCAATATACATTATGAACAGAAGGTGTAAATATTGTTATTATTATTATTATTATTATTATTATTATTATTATTATTAATATCGCCAGGGAAATAAATTCTAAGACTAAACGCTTAAAGCACTGGCATCTAAGGCTATCGGCTTTTATTAAAATCTCTACCCCACTTGAGATTCGAACCCACGACCGTTGAGTTGCTAGCCGAGATTCTTCCCAACAAGTGTCAATAAATTTGGTAGACAGTGAAGGGGTAAGTCTAAATTCATATCAATTCTTAATAAACGAATGAACGAATCTTTGATAATGTATTCCAAATCAGTTGACTTATATAGTAAAATTAAGTCTTGGTAATACTAGTATTCAACACAAACGTCGCTGGTAGCACTTTATTTTATGCTACTACTAATGAATGAAAAATAAGTGGAAATAACAGAAGGGCAAACTGAGAGAAGTAGAAATAATAAAAACTGCTGATTATAGAACGTAAGAGCTAATTTACGCGCCACTATTAAATTTTTTATTTTATTGTATTGACAAACAACACTTCCTCCTCTGGTTAAGAATGAAAACTACAACCATTGTTATAATTATGGGAAAAGTAAAGTTTGATTTCCGAATAAACTTAACATATGATGAGAAGGCACAGTCAACCGCCAAAGTAGTTTTAAAAGGTTTTTCTCTTCGGTGATATATTGTTAAATGACTAAAATACAGTGTAGTAGTTACTGCATTTAGAAAGACTTGGGAAACCATTCATATTAGTAATAACGTGGTGCATATGGTTTTCTGTTAGAATGTAAACATATATTTTTTCTTTTCCACATGAAACCAAGAGAAAAACAGTAATTGGTTACGAGTTATTATCTTATATTATCCAATGAACCCAAAAGCGTTTTTGCGTAATGCGTAATACTTAGAGAATTTATTTATTTATTTATTTATTTATGTTAATTCTACTTATACATAAAACTCAACTAAACAAATAACAGTCGAGTTCAATTGGCACTTAAAGTAAAACTTATATTAAATTAATAATAAAACTCAGAATAAGTACAATAAAACAAATAAGATGGAAATAAAAGAAAAAACGCATGTACACAACCACACTTACAACCGGTACAGGACCAAAATGCAAATTAACCCCTAAGCCATCACAAACATGCATAAGCCTGGCAACCGATAATACTTAACAACAATTCATTTTCGAATCGTAACAAGTTTTAAGGATAAAAGCTAGTTAGAGTAAGACATAGGTGAATCGCGTGTATTAAGCAATGTTGCTTTAATGGACTTTAAGGAGTTCGATAACGAGAATAAGTGATAGACGGCATTTAGGTTCTTGCAAACTACTCTGAGCGGATTAAACAGCTCAAAATTATATTTACTCCGACCAAGATAAAGTGCCTAGAGAAGCGGTTAGGGACATGAAAGCTTATTTCACCAAGTAATAAAGGCGAGTCAATAGCACCATTTCTTACTTTGATTACAAAGGAAACGCCAAGAACAAACCTACGTTTCTCAAGAGACGGTAAGGACAGCAGAAGAAAATTCTAAGGGCAAACAGCAAAAATTGCTTTTGAACAGATTCAATTAAATCTGCATAGCACCTATCTGAAGGAGACCACACAACAGAGGCATACTCGAGTGTGGGTCTAACCAACCACATGTACAGCCTTTTCGTAATGTAGGGATCATCAAGCTCTTTGGACCACCTTTTTATAAAACCAAGCGCGAACCTAGCTTTGCTTATCGAGAGTTCACTATGCAAGCTAAAACGTAACCTATCGTCAAATAGAAAGCCTAAATGTGCGAACGAATCGACGTCCTCCGACTTATGCGAATCTATGAAATACTGAATGACTTTCTTCTTGAGAAAGAAAGCTTCTTACATTTGCTCATACTTGATTTCAGAACGTTCACTGAGCACCATACAACAAAATTATCCAAGCCACCATGAAGCTGATGTGATTGTGATTCAATAGAGAAGGAGGAAAACAGTTTCACATCATCCGCTTACATTAAGATCTGGCTGGAATTAACCACCGATGGAAGATCGTTAACGTATAAATTAAATAAAATGGGACCTAAGTGACTTCCTTGAGGTACGCCAGATATAAGGGGGAATTCATCCGAGGTGATAAAGTTGAACAAAACCCTGAAGGATCTCTTGTGCAGATAAGAGCTTATCCCTTTTACCAAATAGAAAGGGAAGTCAGACGCTATTTAAAGATAAGTAAGTTATGGTTAACCATATCAAATGCTTTGCTTAAATCAGTGTAAATAACCTCTGTGCGAGAGCCAATAGAAAAAGCCTTGAAAACATGACAAGTAAACTCTGTCAAGTTAGTGACTGTAGATCGCCCTTTCCGAAAGCCGTGCTGCTGCGGAGAAATATACGAATTAATGGCAAAGGCCAAATGGTGAGTCACAATTCGCTCGAACAGCTTGGACAAGACACTCAACTTGGCTGTGCCTCTGTAGTTCTCAACAAATTGTCTACTTCCACTCTTGTGGATAGGAATAAGCAAATTACTCTTCCAACACGAAGGGAAAACACCTAAGTTCAAAGAAAGGTTAAAAATCTTTGAGATCACACCACATAACTCGACAGCGCAAGATTTAAGTACACATGATGGAACTCCATCAGGTCCTGGCGCACAACAATATTTTAGAGAACTCAACCCTTTAAAAACGTCATCTTCCGAAATTACCAAGAGACAGAGTTAGTTATAGGATATGGGTAGTCTTCTGATAAATCGAAGTTAGCAATCAAAAAGTTTCGTCGGAAATACTCAGCAAATAGATTTGAGATTTCAAAATCATCCGAGGAATCACAGCCATTAAAAGAAACATGAGAGGAATGTGTGGAAATTTTTCTTTTAGACTTAACAAATTTAAAAAAGTATTTAAGATTAGTAAACAGAGAGGATTTAATGAATTGAAGGTATTTGCAGTAATAATGGTTGTTGAGGGAGTTAAATCCATGCCTCGCCACCGAGTAAGCGAAATAGTCGAGCGCAGAGCCACTTTTCGAATATTTTTTGACTGGCGTGTTTTTTCTAGACTCGTAATATTTAATTGTCTTATTAAACCAGGGGGGACACCTGCATCGAGGTCAGCACTGCTTAATCGGAGCAGATGCAGCAATGGCTAGATTTAATGTATAGTAGAACGATGACAATAAGCTTTCAATACTTCCGGTTGAGAAATCAAGCCTCATCTGTGGAAGACGATGTTTTAGCAATACAATATTGATTTCATGAAAATCATAACATTTATTTATAAAAGTTTGATTTCGCATATTAAGGCAGTTCAACGAACCATCATTCATATGATGAAAGGAAATGCACATTGATGGATGATAAGGGTCCTCATGTAAACTAAAATGTGGGCAACGATTTACTTTAATCTCAGGAAAATTGGCAAAGCAGAGATCAAGCAGTCTACCATTACAATTAGAGGTACGATTATATTAAACAAAATTATGATCAAACAATTCATTAAAGAACACAGCAGCCCTATCAGACGTTGAAGTAGGAATCAAACAGCCAGAATTATCACTGTTACATCAAGTGACTTGAGGCAAGTTGAAATCACCCAATGTAATGACCAAATCGTTAAGTCTAGATCGCTTGGCCACTTCCCAAATAAGAGCAGCGTGTTTATTGTAAATGGAGATATCAGAATTTGGTGGAATATAGGAGCAGGTTACAAATAGCTGTTTATTAGGCATTATCGCACGAATGGCAATAAATTCAACGTCAGGAGAAGTGGGAAATTCAATTAAATTGGACGGGACTGACGCGGATATGGCAATTAATACACCACCAACAATGCGATTCACTCGATCCTTTCTGAAGACTTGGAAAGAATTGTGAAAAAGTTCCGACGAATGAAGATCGGGTTTTAGTCAAGTTTCAGTGAAGGCCAAACAGAAATATTCCGTGCTCACTGAATTTAAAAAAATGGAACGAATTTTTGAATTAAGGCCCCTACCATTTTGATAAATGAGAGATAATGGGCCTGAAGAAACATTCAGTTTTTTTAAGGCGACAAGACTATTGATTTGGTATTACGGCGACGATCACGAGGGATAAATTCCTTAATCAAGGATCCTACTGGCCTACTGGTTTGTTTAACAACATACCACTGTTTTCAGTCGGAGCTAGTATTTTAAAAGAGGAGATTGCCCTAGATTGAGAAGGAGCCATTTTAAAAATGCTAACGCGCTTTAAGTTGACTGATGGGACTTGAGGATGATTTATTTTTCTCTTTATTATTTTTAGGCGATGGCGCTTGATTAGAGTGAGTGGCGGCCCTGGGCGGAGATACCCTTGCCAATTCAGCGTAGCTTAAAACGGAAGGACTTGCCGGTTTGTTTGTAACTACTTTGTTACCAACCGACTCAACAATATCGGGAATATTAACGTTCATTTTAGAGTTAGAGAGAGCGGTAACTTGTACCAACGAATCAGATTTAGAGGAACTCAGAGGTGACGTCCCACACGCTACGCTACGAGTAGTTATTTTTCTAGCTTGGGTAGAAAATGAGTGCTCAATAAAACGGCACTCACCAAACCTAGACTTAATTACCTCAAACTTCTCCCACAAGGAGCCGAGATTTCTACGCAATTCCGAGAAACCATTTCGCGTCTCCGTGAAAAGTTTGTAAAAATCATTGTCCCGCTGCCTACAGTCAGGACATGACCATCTTAAGCCTTTGGAAGGGTCAGCGACTGCGTCAGCAGTACGGACGAGCATGACGGCACACTTTGCATGGCCAAAGCGCTCGCAGAGCCAAGAAGAAACGAATCTATCCGATTCCGGGCCTGTTTTTGCACGACATGGTGTATATAAGCACTCCATGTCAAGCCAGCGAACAGAAAGAAGTGAATTATTAGGACAAAGAAGAAACAAAATTCAAAAGAATCCACTACTCTAAGTTTATCTACAAATTTGAGTAATTTAATAAAACTTCCCCGTTACGTTGTGACTTGTAACAAGAGAGCAAAAGAAGAAGAGAAAGCAAAACCAAACCGGAAGCACGAAAAAGAGAGAATACAAATCAGAAAAATTCTCTCTTAAATTTTCTCTTAAATTACACGTAAAATCTACACTACTGAAGCAACGGTAATCAAGCCAAGAGAAAAGCTATTGACACCAAAGGAAAAAAATAAAAAAAGAAAAAAACTCAAAAGAAGAAACTAGAAAAGACTCGAAAGAGATTTAATATTGCGATCACAAGTGCTAATCGCAAGAACCAAAATGAAGATCACAAAAATTTTAATGTAATTAATGTAATTCTTACACTTTACAGGTTCAAAGCTTTTATACTTTTACATAAACCCAGTTTTAAACGCGTATAAAACGAAAACAAAAAAATTTTAGCAATAAAACTAACAAAAGCGTACGATCTCGCGGGCGTCAGTTGTCAGGCAGTTGAACTTCACCTTTTCTTCACTTTTTTTTATTGAATTTCAGCTTATTAATTTATATTTGGCCTGGAATTTGTAATTTTACATTTTCCCTAGTTCTAAATTTAACTCTCCACTTCTCTTTCTTCTTCTGCTTCTTCTTCTGTTCAAACCAATAAACAAAAATTAACTAATTATTTACGTAAATGAGCAGAAGACAATAGTTACAAATAGATCTATATACGTACGAGCGTAAACGTAAATAAAAAACCCCTCTGATTGCGGTTTGGATAACATTTTTTTTAATATATTGTTTGGACCGTGCCATTGTTTGTGGAATGAAATAAATACGTAATTGTATGGCATACAGAATTGTTAAAACAATGAACCCCTGGAATGAACCTAAATTTGGTTAAATGGCTTTGCAAATAAGGACTATTGCGTCTTTAGTGTAAATAAACCACATCTGATGTTCCTAAACGACTTTCACTTATACAAAAAATAGCTTTTGGGCGTGGTTTTTGAGCTGAAAACCTAATTTTCCTAAATGAAAATGGCATTGCAGTTACCAATGGAGTAGGCTAGACAAACATCGCAACCGATCTTTCGTGGCATAAATTAAATGATTTCGACTTAGACGAAGTGACAAAAATTGAGTTCCGTAGCCGAATTTTTAGAAAAGGCCAAAGGCGGTCATTTAAATAAAATAATTTTTAAATGAAAATGGAGTTATATATATTATTTTATTTTTTCCAATAAAAACTTAGTCCTGAGCGATGAGGTTGATATATTCTTAATTAATGACTGTACAAAGAAAAGTACTCACCGGCATTGTTTTGAGTTTCATTCATGGCTGAAATCCATTCAACAGCCGTTTGTGGCATAAAATTTGGTGCTGCTGATGGTGACGCATTGATATTTCCTGTTACACAGTATTCCTCCAATTTGTGCCCTTAAGAAATGAAGCGAAGGAAATTTTTGAAAACATAAATTAAGACATGTTTAAAAATTATTCCTAAAAGAAGTCTAGAAATATTTGCAAAAATGTGAAAATTGAGATCTTTGAATACAATATTGCGATGAAAATGTTAGACCAATATTTAAGTTGATTTGCGCGGGAAGATCGAATATTTGAAATATTGTTGGTGTAAATTGATAGCACTGCACTATGCATATGTGTCAAATTTTACATCAGAAATTTCTCAGCTGCGCTTCAATTTGTATGACACAAAAAGTATTTTTACCGATTTTTACAGGGTGTGTATTGTGGAGCAAAGAAGTTGCATTAAATTTCGTTTGCGAAGGTAAATGAGATGAAACCTTGACCTACACTTATGACCCGGAAACAAGCGATCGAGCGAACAAATATCGGGCCAAAGCGGAGCCAAGGAGAACAAAAATGTCCAAATTCGCTCAAAAATCAAGACGAGGTTAATAGTTTTTTTGATTATCGTGGTGTTGCGCACTGGAAATTCCTTCTCCGTGCCAAACTGTTAAGAAAGAATATTCATGTAAACATTTGTTAGTTACAAAGTGAGTTTTAACTAATATAAGTATCATAAAGCCAAACATTACAGATCATAAATTTAACCTTAAACATAAACATTCTAAAAATTTTAAACATAAAAACATTATACTTTAACTGATCACTAACCAGGAAGAATAAGACATTTTATTGCAGAGTGTTCAAAGGCTTAATAATCTCCAACTTTATGATACATGCACTCATACCAAGCTCGATCAGTTTTCATTACATGATTTTCACAAGCTTCGGATAGGATCGTTGTTACCATAGTTTCTTCTGCAGCAATTTAAATTAGACATTTAAGTACTTTTCGATATCAAGCATTCGTGTTCAGATATGCTATCCGGAAGCTTATAAACGAAAGCCAAATTTGACATAACATACCTACTCTCAGGAGCCCGCAAGGTTAAACGATTCCTATACGTAGAACACGGATGTTAGGATCCCAGGGCGAACATCGCAAACAAAACAGTAGAAACTGTTTTTATAGGGACTCAATCTGCTTACGATAAAGATCGTATTGTGGATGCCAGATGGAGTCGAACAATATTGCAGAATACCCGTCACTAGCGATGTATACAGCAACCGTCTTTGTAAGGATCGCGAAACTCTTTGGGCCAACACTTGATAAAGTTCAATGTTCTGTTTGGCTTATTGACCGTAATATTTATATGTGCTATGACCGTAATATTTATATCTGTCAAAAAAGAACTACGAAATCATTAATTGAAGTTGGCTTGGCAGTTTGCACATTATTTATTTTAGGCGATGTATTGCAAGCATTGATTGATTAGTAAAAACATATGCTTACACTTGTTAATACTTAGCGACACTAAAATAGTAAAGCACCATTTATAAAAATTGTCCAGATAAGCTTAACATCATCAGCATAAACCGAAACCCGAGAGTATTTTATACCATTTGGTAAGTCATTTATATACAAGCCAAACAAAACAGGCTCGAGATGACTATTTGGACGAACCGCAAAGTCTTTGAAAGATATATTATTAAACAACACTTGTTGACTCCGTATAAGGCGATCGATCAAAAGTCCATCCAAAATCGCTGTATATTACATCTGCTTGTTTACGACCGTAGAAATCTCCGTTAATTAATGTACCGAGTTCGAGTAAGTTGGAAGTCGTTCATCTATTTTTCATAAATCCTTGCGGGCAGCTCGAGGTAGTTGGGACAATTTGTCGTCACATCTTATCTGTTACCATTTTTATACTCATCACTAAAGGATGAAGGTTATACATTTTGTCAACACGTTTGCAACGCCCAGAAAGAAACATCGGAGGCTCCACAAAGCATATATATTCTTGATCAGTATCAAATCTTAAATCGATTTAGCCGTGACTGCCTCTCCATCTGTCCATCTGTGTAATGTCTGTTGTAAATATTCTCCTGGCGAAAAAAATGAATCTATCTACTTCAAATTTGCAAAAGTATTACAAGTTCTTGCAGACACGCTGGTATGGAAAATGGACCAAATGGGTCGAAGGACACGTTCACAGCACCGCGTAAACTGAAAACACTCCTGTTTTTCAAAAGCCAAAAGAAATTATGTTTTGGTCATTACTCGAACGCATATGCTTTGAGCGATGCTGTAATACCTGGACAAACATGGAAAACATTGAGCACGCCTACCCAATATTATAGACTTAAACGCTTTTTTTAATACCTTTACAACACGCAGAAACAAGTTTCATTAACTCCATTAAGTATACAAATTCTTGGCCAATTTTAAATTTGCACCTAAACATGTTCGCCAGTTCGTCTGTTCATCTGTCAGCTTGTGTGTGTAGTATTTCTGGCAAACTCTCTCCCGTTAGCAAAAATAAAGATATCGCTTACAAATTTGCAAAAGAATTTGGAATTGGTCTAAACTTTTCAAAGGACACGCCTATAACGTCCACATGCCTACACGGCTAAGACTTTTGTTTTGAAAATAGAAGAAATCAGTTGTGCCCACTCCATATTATAGAGCACGATAATTTTGTTGTTCTAATTCTTTTGTCTCTTTTAGGATAATGGTGATGGATACAAAAAATGCAATCCGAATTGAAATTTCTTACTTGTTTCAAATAGTTTTATAATGGAGTTGCATAATAATGGAGTTGAATAGATTTGATGGAGTGAATTGAAAAACGCAATACTAAATGATTTTTCCCACTTTAACGGGAGGTACCCAGAAATAACCGACAGATAATATAGTTTAGTTAATTGTGCATATAAGTTCTCGGCAAAGTTTCTCAGCACATAAGTAGGCACATAATCGGGACCTGTTTTAAATTTGTTAGCAACGAGTGACAACTTACCGTAAACAATAAGAGTGCCAATCATATAAAATGTTATATTATCATTATACGGATATCTATTTTGCGTGTCTTGATTTATATTCGTAACATTTTTACAAATGTTCACCGATTGAAAAAAATAGCAAATAAATTATCAATTTCGCTTTTATCTACAGACACAGCCTTGTTTAACTTCATGGAGCGAAGATAAGTATCAACTTTCTTTGTTGCCTGACCAAAGTCATAGAAAGATTTAGGATCCTTTCTTAAATTATTTTTATTATACCCATTACCGAAGGTTAAGTGGCATACTGATTTTGTCAAAACTTTTGCAACCCCCCGAACGAAGTTTCTAAAACTCCACAAAGTATATATATTTGACCAGTTTCAAGTCTAGAATGTACCTATGCATGTTCGTCCGTCCATCCGTTCGTTCACCCATAGTGTAGTACATGTGGTAAATATTTTCCCTTTAGCAGAACTGGAGATGTCGCATACAAACTTTCAAAAGAAATTGGGGGTTTCCTAGACTTTTCAAGGCCACGCCTACAATGCCCACAAGTCTAACACAAATTTTTATTTTGAAAATAGAAAAAATCAGCCGCGCTATTCTATGTTATAGAACATGAAAATCTTTCCCTTTCATTGGTTTCGTGTTCTTTAGGATAACAGCGGTGGGTATAAAAGATTCAGTCTCGACCAAACATAATTTGCTTACTCATTAATATTTCACGATGAAAATAGTTCCGTAGTACTCGTTTAACATACATTTTGGTTTTTTGTATTCTGCCTCATATAAGGATTCTGATGAAAATTAAGTTTATGAAAAAAATTGTACTTTTTATATTTTACATCGAACTTAAACGGACCGCGAGGGTCTTCTTTTCGGAACACAGTACGGAGTTTACGTTTTCAGCCCTCTTTCATATAAGGGGTGTTATACAAAGTACGCCTTTAAAAAGAAAAGGCATAATTTTTGGCATTTCATCACAGAAATAATAGCGTTGTAATAGAGTTTTATTAAGCGGAGTGGCATAGAATATTTAATGGTCCGATTTGCCCGACTTCATTGCTGTATGATAAAAACTATTATCGACATAGCAATTTGACAAAAAAGTCAAGTACACATCGGTTCTGCGGACATACAGGCTGTCATGGAAAACAAACTTTTAAAGAGCAACAAAGTCGAATTTTTAATTCTTTATGACATAAAAAGGTGAAAAATAATAGATCCTTTACCAACAAAATTTACTTTACTTTGAGTGTTCTTGCATGTAAGAGCTTTCATAAAAAATATGCTATGGGAACAAAGAAACAATATATAATTTTTGGACTGTTGTCAGAGAAATAAACGAATAATTGTGTTAAACGATGTGATGCCACGTATTTAAGGATCGGCAGCGCCTAACTATAATGTTTTACTTGCTTTCTCAGTGCAATGCACGTACATTTCATAAAATAAATATACCTTCGATAAATATGTGTGTGTGTTTTTTTTAGAGTCAAAAATCAAAATGGAAATTAATATTTGCTAATGTATTGAATTTGGAACAAAATATTTCGAAAAGAGAGTTTTAAGCACGACTAGCCGATTTGCAACAAGGAAACGTTTTCTCAAAAAATCGCTTAAACTTGGTTCTCCACATGTCTGTTTTATCACCAAATTAACGTTACTTCAAAATCTTTATGTTACATTTGCATTGAGTGTACAATTTTCATCACTTTGTAAAAATCATGCCTTCATTTGTTTTATAGGCCTCACTTAATTTTTTCCTCTCTTGTTTTTAATTCTTATAAAAATTCGACGTTTTGTTAATATGAATGCCATTTTAATGTTTCCACATTATACTGGTTAAGTATTTAATAGAATTGCGCGTCCAAGATCCTATATAGGATATTTGTAAAATGATAAGGCTAATATTGCAAAACATTTTATTTTCAACTCTCTTATTTTCTTATTTACTTATTATCCACTTAAATATGCAACTCTCCTTTATTCTTGGAATGTCGCACGAGTATTTTCCATTGAAGGAAGTCTTCTTCTGTGAGCTCCTTCATTACTTGTGAGGCTTTTTTTCCACGGACTGAACCGTCTTGAAATGGTGCCTCCCAATGCATGGATTGGCGTTTAGTTTTTGGATTTTAAATAAAACCGTAACCCTCATCGAGGATTGGTCTTTTTCAGTTGCCTTTAAAGTTTCAGTTTTCACGTGTTTTTTTCGATTGTGAAAATTTTAGAATATTCGCAGGCACTTTTTGCATGTTAAACGTATTAACTGCAGTTTCTCTTAGGCATTGTTTACCAATTCCTACAATTTCAGCAGTCGCACAAACAGATATTCGACCTGTTTCTTCAGTTTCTTTCAATATTTTTCGCTTGTTTAACGGAGAAGAGAATCACAGACGTGTATGATCTTCACCATCTTGGAAACGATTCAATCGTTCAGAAGTGCGTACACGTGATAAACGTTCACGGCCATATCAATATAATTTAATAAAAGGTAAGTTGCAGCCCCCTTTTTTACAGTTTCATAAGGAATTCCAAATGTTATACAATACAAACGAAGGCCAGGACAATAATCAAAAAATTAATGTACATTGCTGTCTGCCGTACAACTTTGGTTCGAACCTAGCTCTTCTGTAGAACTATCGATATTGTTACTTTATATTCATGTTTCGCATGCTATAGAAACTCTTTTTATCGTTTGAACACAACAGTACAAGATTGAATAAGTAAATATAATCTTAGACTTATGCAAATAATTATGGTCCGTGTATGTAAATCTGAGATGCTCATATAACATCGAATTAGTGAATTTTCATTTAGTTTTGTAATCAAATTTCCTAAATAATTTCGTAGGTACACATTCAGGTCAAACCGAATATAACCTATCTTTCGTTTACACAGATCGGGATTATCTAGATAGAATTACCTTTAGGTTTGTTGTCGGTATGTGAAGTATAAGAATTATTAGGAGATTGTTGCTGTTGCTGCGCTAGAATCTGTAAGTGTGTTAATTGTGAATGAGTGTGATCACTAGTAATGGTTGAATTGCTTTGTATCTCCGTTACAGCATGTTGATGCGTATGCTGCTGCTCTTGTATATGACTATTGGCGCTGCCCTCTTGTCGCTGATGATGATGTAAGTAGAGATGACTGTGCTGTGGCGAATGGAGGTTGTGATGGTGATGGAGTTGGTGCGATGACGTCACCGCGGTGGCATGATGCGTCAAAGAGTTAGGTAGAGTAGAAAGTCCATGACTGACCTGTGATGTTTGCATTTCCATTGTGAGCATATTATAAAATCATGCGTACAATCAGGCAACTAATATCTCAATCTATTAAATAATTAATTGGCAACTCAGCATCTGTAAAGAAATGACATAAAAGATATCATAACATGGAAGCTAACCGAGCAATATCATTACTGACGACGTGAGGAGCACTTTCTCTTCGTTATTTTTACCAACGACGAAAACATTTATTTCATTATATTATTATTGTTGTTGGTATAATTTTATTATTATTATACATATAATTATTAATTTTTTTATTTATCTCTTAGTCTCCCTCTCTCTGTCTGTCTGTCTGCGTATGCGTGTGTGTGTGTGTGTGGCTGTGGGTGTGTTTATTTATGGGTTTTATTTTATGGGTTCTCTTGTGGAAAGGTGTGTACGTTGCTATGCCTGTTTCCTTTTATTCTTGGGAAGGAGTAACCCATAAAGGTACAAATAATCTGCAGTATTATGTCACCTAGTACTTGTTATATATGTTACAATTCAAATTTTCCTCTTTCTTCTAATACCTGTTCGCAAGATTTGCGAAATTCTATATAATAACAGAATCTGCTGCTTGACATCCCTATTTATGTATTTATTAGTATGGGCATATGGTAAAGCCAGCTTTTTCGTCTACCTACAGTTAGTCTCAGATTTTTGTACGTTTACTATGTAGCACTGCTAATATGCGTTGGGGCATCGCTGATATCTGTGTTGCTGTAGTTCTTGATTGTGTGAAGCATATGTGTTCGTCTTTCGTAAGACTTCATGGTATATGAAAAGAATCACTAAGTACTACAACAACTTAAGTATTGACTCCTTTTAACATAGCTTGCACATTTAAAGTTTACTATAGTAGTCAAATACCGCAAGAAAAAAAAAAATGAAAAGAATGCTGGTACAAATAGGAAATAAGAAAATGCATGAATTCAGTTTTAGTAAAATGTCAGAAGTCGTTGAGTAATAAAGTATAAGAAAATAAAATTTTGAGTTGTTTACGTTCGTAATCAGATGCAGAAGAAACCATGCCGAAAAGTTAAAATATTAAGCAATTATTAAAGAAAGGTATGTAGAGAAGTATGATTGAATTAAAGAAACCTTAAACAAATGTACTATATATACTGAAAAACATTGTAACAAAAAATTGAATGAAATATCTTGATAATAAAGTATATGAACTTCATTTATATGTCTTAAGATATTTCATTTATAAGTTTTGTTTACGATGACGTTTTGACACCATTTTTTTGATGAAGCAAAGCAATAAAAAGGGGAAAAAGAGGACTACAAGTGAAAAGTGAAACATATCAATAGTAGGCAAAAGGACATGTTTTTTCTTTTCAACTGTTGTGAAACTGATTAATTTCAATTTTTGTACAAAATATATAGCAGAGGTAAATGAAATATATTTTTTAATAATCGATCTAAAATGGAAAACTAAAACAAACAATTAAGAAAATTTTATTCGGTTGTGGTCGGCTCTTTTATACCCATCACCGTGATCATGAAAATAAAGAAAATTAATAAATTTTCATAGTCTATAATTGGTACCGTTGATTTTTTCTTTTTTTAGTATAAAAGAGGAAATTTATATAGTGTGCATATGGTACTTTATGAGTAGCTAGCAAAAAACACGAAAAACAAAGATGTTCACTGTTTTCTTATGTGTGAACGTTGTAGGCATATTCTTTGAAAAGCTTGGGTAATTTTCAAATTCTTTTGCAAGTTTGCAGACGATATCTTTATTTTTGCAAAGGGGAGAATTTTTATCTCAGATACTACAAAATTGCGTTTTGAAAAAAAAAGATTAAATTTTGATACTCTATAATATTGGATGGGAGTCGGCAATATTTTCCATTTATGTTCAGGTGCCACAGCATAGGCCAAGCGTTCAAGTTTTTGTACATTCAGCTCTATAGTTTATGAGTAATGATCAAAAACATTTTTTTTTTTTGGTTTTTGAAAAACAGAGGTGTTCTCAGCTTACGCATTGCAAGAACTTCCAATGCTTCTGCCAAATGGGTTTTCAAAGCTTCTTTCCGGGCGTTGGAAACGCTTCGGCAAATTGAATGTACCCTCATCCTTTGCTGATGGGTATAATAAACTAGAAGAGATAAATAAAAAACAACCGAAACAAGCGTGCACGCAAATTATGTTATGGGCAATGGTGCGCATTTGTTTCGAAATTTCATGCAAATGGATGCAACAAAAGAAAGAGCACAAGCGAGTGCTAAAGAACGTTAATGAGTAGTACAACAAGTAATGAAGTAGGTGAAAACACAGTTGAACGTGACGGTAAGTGGAAAGATACTAAGACAAACAAAGAGAGCATTGATAAACGTGCTGCAAGAGAGTTTCAACGAGAAAACAGACAGTCAAACCAAATTGTCAAGCAGCCGGCGATGGAAAAGTCAGGGGATACAATGCACGGTAGCCACTTCAACGAATCCCGTAAGCTCAGAGGGAAGTAGATCTACGTGGTGAAATGGGCCATACGGCTGCAGTACGTATTGAAATGAACGTAACATAATAGTAAGCGAAAAAATGTAGCGACGAATAGGTAAGAAATTTATTTTGTATGCTTGATAGAGATAATGTTAGATATAAAATTGGAGTAGAAACATTAATTCATATAGGCCAATAAGTTTTATGTGGCGAAAATTTCTGCCACCACGTGTGAATAAAACTCTGAATTTTGGGTTTTCTCGAACAATTAGAGGTCGACCGAATACTTAAGTAAAGTGTAATCTGAGATTTTATAGGACAATGAATATGTAGAAATGAGAACTTTTTTTTGTTCCTAACCTTTTGGGCATGCCTTATGTGTATAGTGTATAATATTGGTGATTACGTGGCAGTGGAGAATTTCGTAAATGAACCGAGCCGGTTTTTAAAGTGATCATTCTATAGGTTGCGGCTCCATATAACATTCTTAAACTTTTTCCTAATGATCGATACATGCTGAGTTTCAAGACGGTTCAAATAAGTCACATTCCATCTACAGGATCCAATTTAAAGTAAAATTGTGACGAATTTAGTTCAGGGAAGTTAACTGTGGTAATTACGTATGGAAGGGAAGAGAGAGAAGGTAGAGGAATGCCAGTACAGATAGACAATGTGAAAATAAATAAATTTTAGTTTAGTACAAATGTCAGAGAGCATTGACTCATAAAAAGCAAGAAAACCATAGTTTACGATGTTCCATATAATTTGCTACTATTCATTTGAATATTTAAAAATATTTGATCTGCTCCTTTTTCATTTTTTTTAACTTGCTGTGTTGTTTATGCGCCCTACCTCCTCTGTGTTAAAATATTTACATATCTCGTTTTTTAGCGTTGCTTCTGACACCTTTCCTTCTCATTCGCCGGAAACCTCGACATTTTATGGCACACGTCGATTCAATTGCAATATTGAAAAGATTTGGGGCAAATGGCGAAGTCATTGTGAAAACTGCATCGTATTTTAAGACAATTGTTCTGGATATCTGGCCTTGAAATGTGAAAAAAGCGTTGGCGTGATTTTATCACACAAGAAGACGCCTATGTTGGTAAATAAAGAAGTTTGAAAAGATAATCTTTTCTTGTCGCGTCACAGGAATTGTTGAACGTGTATACATACTATGTGTTTTCATAAATACTTCAGCTGCTGGTTGCGAGTTAATTGATAGTTACCCACGCCAAATCCCAAGCTGAATATTCCTGAATATGTCAGAAAATGACGTAGTACAAGTTTTGAGACCTCTATAATGTAGTTGTGCGCATGGGTCTGAAGGCATTTCATCATGTATACTTAAATCATGCTCTGACGAGCGATGTGGCGTTATTTCGACGATTTTCAATCTTTGAAATCGGGTGTTTTCCCTTCGTGTTGGAAAACTAGTTTCCTTATGTCACCTCACAAAGGCATCTTGGCGGGAGCTACCGAGGCATTGCCAAATTGCTATCAAATCTTATATTTTTCCATTTCACCAAGGTTTTCGAAAATGAAAATCAATTGTTATGAACCTTTTAGAGATTATAAGCCATTTCTTCAATGCTTTTTCTAGTGGCTCTCGCACATTGATATTAATGAATTGACTTATTTAACCATAAATTATTGACCTTCAAACTTCGGCGTCTGGCTTCCCTTCACACTAAGTGAAATGGATAAACACTTATCTTCATGACAGGTCGTTCAAGGTTCTGTTTAACTTCACTGCTTCACATGAACTCCCGTGACGTCTGGTGTCCCTCAAGGCAGACACTTAGAATCCTTTTTATTCATTCTATACAATAACGATCGTTCTGACTCTGCTCAGCAATGGAATTGTGGAATAAATAAATTCGTAGCGGATTTTGTAAGGTCTTTTCCTTGTTTAGCCGCAGATGTTATCTTGACAACTTCAAATAATTTTATATAATACGTATTTGTACACACAGAGGTCAATCACTAGCTTTTGTCTGTCGTTACAGAGATGTCAATTAAACCCTCGAGCACTTTTGAACTTTAAGACAGCACATTTTCTTGTCGATTATGGGAATGGGTGGGTCTTAACTCTTAAACGCATACTGCTGCCAATTGTTTACATTTCAGTTCCAAGTAATTTTATCTAAAACCTTAAGGTGTATGTTTCTGAATGCAAGGTGATAACGTTAGACTTTATAATGCGTGAAAGAAAAATATTGATAGTTTTTGGCGGTTAAGTTATATCTTTTTTCGACATTTGAATATGGCGGATAGTAAAGTTCAATCTGTTATTTTGAGAGATATATATTGGCTATTTTCGAGTTTACTATAAAGGAGTAATTTATCTAACTGAAAAGAACTATTTCTTATTTATTGCCATGTAATCTGTCATTGTTTAATGTCGCATATGAAAATTTTAATGAGTATATCCCAGATTTTTGAAAAATAACGTATGTGTCCAAATGTCTTCATTGTGCGATTATCACATAACTAATGCTACGAAAGTCCCGCATTTGATCATTTGAGGTTTCATGAAAGCTAATCGATTTTCTAAGACGCCATATTCTCAAAAAATGGAAAACCAAATATACATTCATTAAATGGAAATGTCTCTGAAAATGAAGAGCATATGGGTGATCTAAATGAAATTGATTATTACCCAGACGTACAAAATCTAATAAAATAATTAGTGGTCAATAATGATGATGCTAAAGAAAAAGACAATGAAGATCCTCTCTTAGCTATTCTTGGTGGTGGCGCTTGGACGCTTCTCTAATTAATTGCCGTAATTAATTTCAATGATAATGGACAGCACAAGCGTGCTGGGCTCCCAAACGATGACGATCTTCATAAAATAAGGCCTGTAGTGGAACATTTGAATAAATTGTTAGTGAATGTAGCAGCATTTAATCGGAGGCTCTTTCCAGACGAGCAAATGTGTTCCACTAAGATAGCCCGTTATACGAAACAATACTTACCAAAAAAACTTCATAAATAGGGTTTTAAGCTCTTTATTTTGTGTTGAATATCTGTATATGCTTTCGACATCTTTTTGGATGATCGACATGGCAGTGATCAATTCATGCATATTCTACAAAAACAACCCAACCGTTACTTTGTGTGGTTATAGATCAGAACTTGCAGAGACGTTCTAAAAAATATAATGGGAATAAAAGATAACCAGATAATCTAGAAAGAGATACAGAAGCTAAAAGACACCGACGTTCTCTGCGGCCTGTCCTTCCAAAAGGTATACGATGGTATAGGGCATGATAAAAAAACGTGCAGTTTGAAAAATAGATGCAAATTTCCAAAAATCCTCCCAGAAGTACCCAACATGAAGTATTAATAAAGGGTGTTTTAAAAAAAATTGTTTTGGTCGAAGAAGTAAAGTTTGTTGAATTCAACTTTGAGGAGGAAGACGCTGAAATGTTTTGTGTACACTTCAAGAACCATCAATGAAAAACGCTCTCTTAATGATATTTCTAAAATATTAGTCAACATTTTGCAATACAACACTTTCATATAGTAGGCTTCAATTCTATCAATATAAACGCCGCTCTAAATTCTAGATTCCAAAGAAGGCTGCGATTTTGTTCGTAAAAAGCTGAAGTAAGACAATAGATCAAGCCAAAATGGGAGCACTATATTACGAATTGCTTAGGACTACCTTTGTAGTTTTTACTAAACTTCGTTTTAAACTGTACCATCAATCACTAGGTCACTTTCATTTTTACAACTTAGTAACACTTCCATTCTCATTTATATTCCCCAAATTTTCGATACATTGTTCACTTAACAACTCGGTTCTTAGAAATCGCATTCGTTTGCAGTGCGAAATTCGCTGTTTATGCATTCATCGAACTCGGTTTAGATAACCCTTCTTCAATTAAAAGGCACAGCTTATGAATCAATACCCAATCTTTAGCGTGTAACTGAAAAATTATATTAGTTTGGAAAAAAAAAAATCCATTATTTTTATATGAACTTCAGGACTTTATTTAACATGCTTCGAATTGTCCGATTTGGATCAAATATGCACCGTTTTGTTGTACGATTTGTTGCCATTTTAAAGGTAACTTCAAAATGGCTCCCTCATAGAAGTCCTGGTCTCTATTTGCAAAAAAACTCTAGTAGTCGATTTTCACAATCCTCCCTAGATTCCAATTTTTTATCATTAAAGAAATTTTGCAATGCAAGAAAAAGATGATAATCGCTTGGTGCCAAGTCCGGACTGTATGGCGGATGCATTAAAACTTCCCAACCAAGCTCCCGAAGTTTCTGGCGAGTCACTGTAGATGTGTGTGGCCTAGCGTTGTCCTGGTGGAACACGACACCTCTCCTGTTGGCCAATTCTGGCCGTTTATGGTCAATCGCTATCTTCAAACGATCCAGTTATTGACAGTAGAGATCAGAATTTAGCGTTTGGCCATATGGAAGCAACTCATAATAAATAATCCCCTTCCAGTCCCACCAAATGCATAGCAAAACCTTCCTGGCCGTTTGAGGTGCTTCACCGCTCTTTGACCACGATCGTTTTCGCACAGAGTTATCGTATGTGATCCATTTCTCATCTCCAGTCACCATCCGTTTAAGAAATGGGTCTATCTCATTCCGTTTGGCCAAGGCTTCGCAGATGGAAATTCGATCCATCATGTTTTTTTCTGTTAATTGGTGTGGCACCCAAACATCGAGCTCCTTTTTGAATCCAGCTTTGTGTAAATGGTTTAAAACTGTTTTATGGTCGATTTTTAGCTCCTGGGCGATGTTACAACTGCTAACATGCCGGTCAACTTCGATCATTTCTCCGATTTTATCGACATTTTCGACGACCGGCCTACCTGTGCGAGGTGCATCTTTAACATCAAAAATTCCTGAACGGAATCTACGAAACCAAAATTGCACATAATTGGCTGTTAGAGTATCGGAACCATAAACACCATTCACAATTTTAGCCGCCTGGCTTGCATTTTCGCCTTTTTCAAAGAAATACTGTAAAATGTACCGAATTTTCTCTTTGTTCACTTCCATTTTTAACACGCTGTAACTCACAACTGAATGCGCCAAACAAAAAACAGCAAAAGAATTTTTTTTACTGCGAAATGTCACCTTTCCAACGAGCTTAAATCTGAAATTGTTTGATCGATACTTTACGAGAAATCTACCAGTGCAGCCATCTACCGAAAAAATAATGGATTTCTTTTGCAGTTCCTAGACCCTGACTTTAACTAAGCGTGAAATTTTTGATACTTTTTTTCATTTGAACACTACAATCCAAACTCTATAATTGTAAATGCCGAAATACTCTTTTGAATATTACAAAGCAATTTACCAATCTATTCTAATTTCATGATCGTTTCTTATTCATGTCACAATGTTGACTTGAGGCCCGGTAAAACCCTGCATAACAAAAGAAGATAAATTGACTCAATAACAAACTCACATGTGGTATAATGTATATAGTTTATCACTTTTTTTTCAATCTTTCCAAATTTTCTCGAAAATTTTAATACATCTGTTTTGAACAGGAAACCTCGCAATTGTTTTTGCGATGAAATAAGCAACTAGTGCTTATATATGTGAGCGCTACACTTGCTCTTATATCCGTCTTGCAGCTTTCTCTAATATTGATGAAAGTGTGTTGGCATATTTGCATGTTTTGCATTTAGCTGTGACTGATTTAAGTTTTTTAACACGTACTCTACTTTTGATCGCTGTGAGCAATTTACTTATTATGGGTATTGTTACAGTGAATGCAGTGGTAAAGATAATATTGAGAATGTGGAATACATAATAGCTTAATACATCTTATATGCGCGGGATTTAATGCGCTTTTAATATATTACGAGTTCCTTACCATTGCCTTTAATGGCCAGCGTTGGTTTTCTTTTTAATGTAAATCGGGTTAAAATAACATTCATGTGCGTCTTTAACAATTTTTAGCTGGGTTTCCTGGTAATTCCATTTGTGAGTGCTAATTTCTGCAGAGAAGCAGTCCTCACCTATCGACACCAATTCGACGGATACCTTCTTGATCAATATGAAAGATTCTATTTATTTAAACTATACTGACAACTATGCCGTTGTCTGAGTATTCGTACATAAATTCTATCCTGTCCTATTGCATTGAACTTTCTGTTTTAAAATTATTATTCCGGTCAAATGGTTCGATAAAATTTTGACGTGAATTTCTGGCTGAAGAAATCATTCATTAACGAATTTGCTTTATTGCCAACTGATATTTATTTTATACCGTATTATTTACACTAATGACATCATGAAGTGACATCATAAAAAATTATCCACAAAACATAAATAGAAGTTTACATGTAACTCATCTGTTTCAACCACACATTAGTTATCATTTTGGGACCTCGTTTGGAATGAGCCTGTAGATGATATTGACAAATATTCATGTAATAGCTTTTCCTAAATGGGTCCAGAAATTCATAAGTTATAGACGAAAATAAGCAAATATCGTAATTTTTTCGAGGTTGCTGCAGTTTTGTTTTTATTGTGAGGGTGTATGTAAACAGACCGCACTGTTTTTCAGCTCCTGTCTTAATAAAACAATTAGTTCAATATTAGAGTGTGCACTTTGTTCAGATACCAGATCGAATTCGACCGCCAAAACCTTCAATTCTTTGAAGGCTAATTACCGTCCTTACTCATCATTTATTGTTAATTCTTACATGATTTTAAAACAGAAACATCTTCACTCCTAATTATTACGTAGAATTTTTAGGTAAAATGAATTCCGGATTTGAAAAGACCCAATAAGAATGCTTGTAAATTTGCAAGTTCTCAGGAAAAACTTAGTGGTTTTGTATCACATATACCACTACTTATTTTAAACAGTTCCTAATGCTGAATTCGCTCAGTTCAACGCTTAGTTTAGCCATGCCAGCCTGATTGCGTCATTGTAGGTCAACAGTCACGAGTCTTTTTGAAGTTTTGGCAGGCATTCTCGAATTAATTTTGTGGTCTCACTAAAAAGTTTGACAATCCGAACTTTTACCATATAAATTATTTAAAACCTTTCCTCATTTGTTACAGAACATACACAGAGAGTGGTTCTTCACTCCCATATTTCTTGGGGTGTCTTTATAACATATGAATTACCAGTTCCAATATTCGGTGTCATTAATTTATGCCTTTCTTCACAGTATAGTGACAGTCCTCTGCTGGTGTTTTTAATTTGGTTTATTGAAAACACTGACGCTTCAAAGGTGTGTTTTTTTTTTGCATATTAAAAATGTGCAGGGTGGTGAGCAGCAAAAACCAATTAACAGAAATTGTTTTTCAAATATCCTAAGTTTGTTGATCTGAGTACTGCGAATTCTTCTTTACAGGAGAATGGAACGCATCTATAATACTTACAACCCATGCTGTATACAGTTCTAATTAGGTATATTCGGTGTGTGATAAAGCCGGTTAAAGTTGAAACTTTTTCATGTAAAGCAGATAAGACCGAACGTAGACGATGATATAAATTGTGTGTGCTTAATATCAAAGCTCTCTTAATTGTGGGTGCACCGAAAGCCCATTAAGATAAATTATAATTCGAAAATTTAAATGCCCATAGATATATATATAAGACATTTATAAGATACCAACATATTTCTTTTTAGCAATTTTAAAGAAATTATGGCTACATATGTTGTCATATCATACTCATCTTTAAACTTTCAGGTTTCAGTTGTCCACATTAATTTATGGGAGCGTGGAAGCATCAATGAAAGAAGTCGAATGGACGTAATAAAATTAATTCAGGTTTGCGTCGGTGCAAGACGATCTGACGTTATTTTACGTAGCAGGTGTGATTTTTTTCTTGAACTCACGAACATACCGAAAAATAAACAAGGTCGTGGTGAAGAAAACAAAGTAGATCTAGGTATCTAATTTTTGGTTAAGTCAAACATTTGTCTTTTCTGGTTTATTATTATTATTATTATTATTATAAACTTAGCCAGAGAATAAATTCTAAGACTAAAGTCTTAAAGCACTAGCATCTAAGGCTTTCGGCTTTATTAAAAACTCTA
Organism: Glossina fuscipes; assembly: GCF_014805625.2. NCBI lineage: Eukaryota > Metazoa > Arthropoda > Insecta > Diptera > Glossinidae > Glossina > Glossina fuscipes. The sequence continues at coordinate 395,773 of NW_024003102.1, forward strand.
CCGCACTTGAGATTTGAACCCACGACCATTGAGTTGCTAGTCGAGACTCTTGCCTACTCGGCCACTCAGGCGGCTTTTCTGGTTTACCTACCAAAGATAGCCTGTTAAGTATTTATTATGTAGTAAATTCTCGCTTATTACATAATAAAAATTTATAAAAAAGAAAAAGTAACTATTTTTCCTTGCATTATATCTCAAGTGTGAGAAATTTTAAATAAAAAAAATTGTTAATAATAGCATTGTACCATCATTGTTTTTTTACATTTTTGCTTTTCTGAGCCAGTGCATTAAGGTAGACTTGACATCGTGGAATAAAACTTATTATATCCCAACAAACCATTTAGAGATATTGATATGAACTTAAGCAAATATATTATCTTACGATATCGTTTGCAATACAGCCAGCGCCTTTCCCAGAGACTGTTACACAACTTTCCGATTATTCTTGTCTAATTCTTGATTTTTATTCGGTATTGAAAATATATCCGGGCTCTGTGTGGTACGTCCTTGTTCGTAAATACTGTACACTAGAATGGTATGCGATCGTGATATTTTTTTTTTTTTTAACTAGATTTCCTTTACTTATAAATAAATATGGTGTATCAACTTCGAATACTTTATTTCACAATCTGTTTAAAAAAAAGTGAACTGAAAACCTTTATATATAATCAGAGAGTGTTTGCAATCAAAAACGTTTTTAACTATTTCCAATTAGAAGAGGTTCGAAATAAAAGTATAAGGGAACAAATTGTGAATTCCTATTTTTTGGTATGTTGGTGTATTTAGCTCCACTAAATAAAAACTAATATGATAGTAATAGATGAGAATATTTAGCTAAATGTTCCCATGTTAGAATACAAATGTATTAGAGTTAAAAAAAATTAAAAATTAAATTTAAATTTACGTTGGAAATTAAGCCAAGGTCAGTTCAGTAGTCATGCGCGCTTATGCGCGCCAATGAAAATGCTTCTCCTTTGAGTAAAGAAATATATAACGAACAACAAAAGGGTGAGGGTTATCGCTTCATGGTCTTCACTTGAACTTCGTAGCTATCCAAACAAAATTAATGTTTCTATACTTAACAAAATAGTGCTAATAGTGAAATAATTAATGTTGTGATTTAGTTAAAAAGAAGAGAATGATTATATTTAACTTGAAAGAAATATTTTTGTCTTGACCTTTTTTATTAATAACCTAAAGACGTAATTATGATTTCAACAGATAGGCCACCATTGTGCAATCAACCATCCTCTTCAAGTTATTTATACCTTATAAAACAGAGCACCCTTCAAGGCTCAAGACAATAGGATATAACGCTCTTTTTTGCATCAATTTAGAAGGCAAATACCATAGCGGGTTTTGTCGCGAAATTTTGAAAATTGCAGTTCGTGCGACAAGTTTTTTAAAACAAAGCGTTCTATAGGTTGTAGTCGTAGAAATCCAATCCATATTCTATGGTGTTCATCCTTGAATGAAAACATGTCAGCGTCCCAAATGTTATTGAAATAGTTTAAAGTGCGTGAAGCTAAAAGTGTAAAACATAAACATCAGACGAACATACGGACAAACAAAAATCGGTAAGCATCACTTTCTGAACCGATCGGGTCGATTTATATATTAACAAAACGTGGGTCCACATCTCTTTCTTTTGGGTAAGAAAATCTGTATGAATCTTTTTTTTTAAATTCTATTTGACAAGACCGGGTACATATATAAAGTGTGCAAAAAACAAAAAAGTTCACATATATGTAGGGATGCGATAATGCTCAAACCTAATAAAGAAAAGGAAGTTCGTATTATTTGATATGTGCATTTCATGTTCTCATCATACAACAAATCTATAGATATGTGCTAGGTAAGACATAAAGATGTAAATGAGAATTTTTATAGACTAAATATTTATTTATAACTTATTTATAAATAGTTGTTCTATTAAAAAGACTGCAGAGGTTGGTAATTTCTTTGACTTTTCAAGACATCTATTTTCAATATATTCCAAACTAAGAAGATTGAAAAGCCCTTATATACTGAATGTTTCATTTAATTTCATTTTTTTTTCTTTAAATTATTTTAATGAATTTTCTAAGTTAATATAGTTTCTTTTTGATTATTTAAGCATTATACCTTTATTATTACACTGTCCCCGTTAGGGATAATAACCTCTGTCACTTTTCTCATCTTGATATTTATTAACTGTTACCCTTTTCGATAGATTAGAAATTAAATATGTAATTAAAAAAAAAAAAAAAAAAAAAAATTTTATAAGTCTCTTAAAGATATTTTCTAAAATAAAGAAAAAATTCTATAAATTCCTTTGAAGTTATATTCGATACATTTCACCTGAATCGCCAAATCCAAAGATTCTCGACTAAAAACTCAATGGTTATGGGTTCAAATCTTAAGTGTGATTGAGCTTTCAAAAAAGTTGATAATCTTAGATGCTAGTGGTCTCAGACTTTAGTCTTAGAATTTATTTCTCTAGCTATATTAACAATAATAATAACAATAACAACAATAACAATAATTTATTCAATACAAAATATCTGATTTTAGGTTAAAAGTTCCGACAGCTCAACTAGTAGTTTCAGCTACTAACTCATATGTCCTTTTACTGAAAGCTAGAAAGTTGAAGGACAACAGTGCGTTCTCTTGACAAGTGAAATTATTTTACGCAATTAGTCAGCCCAATGAACATTACTGTTTAATATTGTCTGGAATAAATGCTAGTGTCCAAATGCTTTGCTTCAAAACAAAGACCTAATAAAATTGATGAATACTGCATGGTAAATTATAAATATAAATATACTGTTTGCTCAAACTTGATTAAAAAAAAAAAACTTACTTTGATTTGTTCGAAACACAATCGAACTGTAGAGAATTCTTTAGAAAATAATTTTATTTGGTGAAAGTTTTTATTTGAAGTGGTGTGCACGTTTATAACCACGATGCCGCTACGGGCGAAAGAAGCGATGCACTATTTAAATTGGTCGTGTAAAATAACGATGAGTCCGCTTTGAAGTCCTCCAAATATATATGTGTGAAGACTAATGATCAAAATAAAATTCTTGATTTTTTAAGAATGAATAATTATATTAAAGCAAGGAGTTTGTGCCTTCGTAATTCAACTACCATATATAATACTAACTAGCAATGATATTTACTAATATTTTGCACAAAAATCAAGTCCTTGATTAATTAATCAAAGCGTTCTTTACTTTTTTGAATATTGACATTTATTTTTTTTTTCGCTTTTCGCAGATTGGGACAATACAAAATGAGTCCGAAAACAAGTGTAGTTTTCTCTCTCGTTTCCTTTGTGATACAGAGAAAAAGTATGACAGTTTCACAATTTATAAACAGTTGTAAATTTTGAATTTTAATTCAATGCGCTTTTTATTTTAAGATTAGTCTGATATACCAATATTCTCAAATCTTGAAAAAAAGATTTCTCTCCACGTAAGACTGTTCTGATAACTTGAATATTTTCCTGCTTTATTATTTTTATATAACTAATAATTTGCTCCGTATCCTATATTTTCGCGCTTCACTCTACGTTCACACATTTGCAAATTATCCAATTTACTCTATATTTTTTCAGTGAATAAAATTAAAATATTTTAATTTCAATTATACAAGATTTATTCGCCGACGTTTGCTTACCAAGATTGGTATTATTCCGCAAGAATTTCTTTATGTAATTCGACAGGGGATTAGTTTCGCCTAGTAATCAATCTAAGCCATAACTCATCACTTCACTGCAGTTACTTTTATTTAAAAAATTTTCTTGTTTATTCGCTATTGTTTGTTAATTTTTCTTCTGTTGTTTGGCGGGTATTAAATTTGTTTATACAAAATACATATGGGTATGCCATGCATATACATGTGTGGTACATGCGTGTATATAATATATGCCTATAGGTACATAATATATACATACAAGTATATAGTATAAATATATAAATACATACAAGAATATAGTATGCATATATGTATATATATATCTGCGTGTGTATGTATATACATGTTCACGATGTTTGGTCTCTGTTAAATATTATCCGACAAGTTGTCCGCAAATGCAAAGGTCTCGAGTAGAACTGTTTTATACAAAACCCTGGCGTTGCAAACGCTGACTTGTTACGCTTGATGTAGCAAATGCAGTAAATGGTAATAACAATACTCACAATATAGTCCAGCAAATAGAAAGCAGAGTACAGCCAATGCTCTAAGCTCAATTCTTAAAGGCTCACAATTTGAGCCAGGCTCTGAACGGATATCAAGTGACGGTCGGTGTGTTTTGAGTGTTCTTATTGGCATAGTTATAACGTTTGAAAGGAAACTTTTATGAAAAAGACAACATGATGGCTGTGCTATTAGCGCTCAAATATATGCCTGAAAGCAAAACCATGTGATTAATCATATCTAATGTATAAAAATTCCGCTGAATTTTGCTTATTGATGTGGCTAAATTATATGTAAACTGTATTATTTAATCGCTTTCTCTCCATCGCTATTTTTACGTTTTTTCTCCCACCCTCTTTACTCACTCTCTCCCTTTCACGCTCGCTCTCTCTCTGTCTCTCTCTCTCTGTCTCTCTCTCTCTCTCTCTCTCTCTCTCTCTCTCCCTCTCTCTCTCTTTCTCTCTCTCTCTTTCTCTCTCTCTCTCTTTCTCTCTCTCTCTTTCTCTCTCTCTCTGACTCTGCAACGCCCTCAATTATAATGGTAATTAGCCAGAGATCGACTTTAACCGAACCTTACACACCCACCGTTATGGGTTAAATGCTAATTTCTTAACTTTTTTAGGTCTTTAGGTGCAGTAATCTTACTTTTAATTGAACTAATTGATTTTGCGTAGAAGCGAACTTTAAATTTTAACTTCGCCAACGTTAAAGACACGAACGCAATCATAGTTCATGCAGCTTAACACAACAAAACCAGCACAATACGCGTTGCAGGCCTTAAAAAGCTACAGATAAAATGTTGACTTAAAAGAAAAGAGAAACTCCACAAGCAACCAAGTAATCTCGATTTGTGGTTGGATAAACTTGCGGCAACCTAAAAACTCTAAGCATATATAAGTAAAATTTATCTCAAACACATATAAAAGGGCGCGCGTGCGTATATCAAGCAAAGAGTGCGATAAATTGACGAATCGTATGTATGCATGTAAATATACTCTTGTACTTGTGCATATAGGCATGCATTCATTACGAATACCAACCAATATCAGTTATTACACCGATTAGAGAAAAGTGTTTTATCCGCCAGTCCTCGATAGGGGCACATTGATTTTATAACGTCCGTTCTTAACGCTCTGATTGCTGAACAGCTTCCATCACCTTCTAATCTTATGAAGTTTAAACGTGCGAATGTAGTCTGATATTGCATGCCATAAACAATAGCCACGTGGTGGTAATACTAAAAAGAAATCGACAAAACTTCATGATGCTAAAAAACCGCGATATTTTAACGTTTGGCATATGCGCTATTTTTTCACCTATCCGATGTGACATGTACTGTCTTTAACAAAGCGTTTGTTAAAATTAACAATGATTTGCGAATTGTCAGGTTATTATTAATAGCATGCCCTTCAAAATTTTTCCTTGGATAAGTTCTTACGTCAGTAACCCTGCTCAGAAAATTCTTTTAAAGAGATTTTATCTCGAATAATCAACGTGACGGCAGGAACGGCAGGGATATGCAGTTACAAATACATTCTATATAGTTAAAAGCTTAAACTAGCAACATTTCAACAAAATGAAAATTATGAAAAAATGAAATGCTATAACGAGAAAGAAGAAGAAAAAGGGACCAAACTATATATCCTAGGAAAGGTATTAAAACTAATTTGTGGTCATTTGCAACTAGGGAATAATTTCAATAATTAGCTCAAACATGTTGCTGCATTTTTAAGTTAAAAATTATTCGTAAAGCGTAGCTATAATTTCTCACAAACTTTGTATCTGTTAGGTCCCCTAAAAACTAATTTGAATAAGTGTTTCAGTTCTCTTTTCGATTGCTTTAAAAAACAACTTAGTAGACACCTGGAAAATTGTTACACTTCCTCCCCATGTACATTAAAATCGAACTTCTCTTCTGCGCTCTTTTAGAATTAAAAGCAAGGAAGAATTATATTCGTTTCGGGAATCTTGTATACCCACCACCATTCGATTAACCATAGGAATACCAATTTTATTCCACTGCAGCGCGATAAGAGAAGAGTAGTTATTATTATTAGAGCAATATAAACGACTTTCAGTGATCAATATTTTCTATTTTTTAACGGGAAAAGAAATCAGCCTTGTATCTTTCATAATGTAAGGCGCAAGAGCCCACAAATTTTTGCTTAGAGAAACGGAGTTGTGTTCAATTTACGCTTTGCTGTGGACGTGTGCTTTAACCAATTTGGCCCATATTCACTACAAACCTGCTCGCAAGAAACTGCCAGGAGAGTGGAACAGCACATATCATAGGCACACAAACACATAAAGATTGGGTAAGAATATATATATTTTGGCGAGTGTATAAAATTTGTATTTTTTCCTATTCCATATTTTATGTTTTAACGCTGAGGTAAACACATTTTGTCTTTGGTTCAAGATTTCTCTTTGCTCTTAATAACATCAAGACCGATATTCCTTCCCGCTTGTTTGACTTGACGCTTGGCTATAATTCCAAAATCGCAACGGTAGGCCGTTTTGTGATTTCATATTATAAGAAATAAATTTATAATATGTACAAACTCAATTTTCGTTATATACCATATAAAAACCTTAGAGATAACGTATTAGAAAACTTTTGTCTGCAAAAAATCTTCTAGCCATGTTATTATTCCCGGTAAATTCTTTGAAGACGAATTACCTAAATTGTCCCTTTTACCTCCGTTTCACGTTACAAACAATTGTAACTATTCTGATATAAAACATATCGAGATTTGTGATATATATTAATGAACTGTGACGCACTGTGATTAACGACACCACATTTCCGAATTATTTAGATTGCGTTACATCAATATAAATCGAATAATCAAGATTATATGAACAAAAAAAATTTCCTCCATATGCTCTTTCTGTGTACTAAATGATAATGTTCTCTTATACCTGTTGGATTCTTGCTCATTCTTTCGAGCTCGACACTTCTATCAATCTAAACTGTCAATTTTTTTTCGTTACAACTTGCTGAAATGATATAAGCTATTGAATCACACTTAACATTCTTTAAATTTGCAAGTCTTCTATGCTCTTACAAAACCAGATATATATTTAATAATAGTAATTTGTATATATATATAAATAAATGCGTTCTATTAGACATTTAAAAAATATGTCTAAAGTCATAGTTTTAACGGATTAAGTAAGTTCAACTTTGAACAAGTTCTTACGAACAAATACAATTACAATACAATAGAGTTTCCTGGGAAGCTTAAAATGTAAGTAACACATGCTTAATTTTCATATTTTCATTGCAATTCGGTAAAATGTGAACAAATTTTGCTAACTGTTGATCCTCATAAAATGCGAAAAAAAAAGATTTGAGGTCAAAGTTTCTTTTCTGAACAAAGTTTTGAGATCAATATACTCGCAGACAGAACAAGCAAGACTAATTAATTCTAAGGAAAATTTCCTACAAAACGTCTTTGGAAAACGGTGCCACCACAACACAGCTGGAAGGTCTCCTACAAAATAAAATATTTCATTCGGTAATGTATAGAAAAAGGATTGGAAAAGACGAAATTCTTGAAATCCCACGTAAAAGAATGATCCTATGCAGGGGAGGGTGGCAATATTTAAAAGAAAAGAAGCAAATTGTGTACCTATCATTACGCATATTTTGAAACCTAAAGCCACCGAATTCGTACGAGAACTTGCCGATGCAGGAAGGTCAATTCAACACGACTATATTAAGCAGCGAAGAGGAATAAATTTGTCAAGATGACTTTACCTTTCTTTTAAATTTTATTTATTAAATCTTACTTATTTCTTCAGCGCCAATATAGTGTTCATTTTATTCCAGGTTGTTATTAAATAATTTTTGTGTGAATAGTTATATAATAATAAAGAAAAAGTTAAGGTATATCATAAAAGAAATTTTTGATTTTTGCAGAACTTGATTCCACTTTTCATATTAAATAAGTGTCTTATTTACTTAATATCCCAAATCACGGTATCTTCAAGAAATGTATCTGCCGAATTACCGCAGATTTACCGTACAATCGTAGTCTTTCGCGGGCACAATGATGTTTTCGTACGGTTTTCTAAGCAAATTTCCACGGTTGGCTGTGCTCGTCTACCATGCTTTCATTTTAAATGTACATTAAAAAAAGACCTGTAATATAATTGCAAACGAAGCATGATGTTTATAATAATAGTGATGATTTTATTGTAATGTGATGTGGCAACAGCACGCAGTGGTGCTAGCTACATTGATTGGTACATTCTATCATCCCGACGAGTAAGTCCAACTTGATGATATGGCGCGCAAATCCAAAATCGGCACGTGCCAAGGCGGAAAACGCTTCGCTTTGATAATAATAACGAGAGCGTTAGTTGCACGATTAACTATTGGAAACGAAGAACATTGTTCGCAATGGGGATGCCTTCCATTAAAGAGAATTTACGTGTTTACTTACATTCCAAGATGTAGTGTTTTTATCTGCCAAGTCCGCGGTTGATGAACTTACTTTTAAACAAAGCAAATGTAATATTATGAAAATAAAATATAAATCGCGATAGCTTCCGCCTTAAGTTTTCATAAATCGAGTCAAAACCATAGAATTGCCACAGCAACAAGTCTGTTATAGAAAATAAGAAACTGTTGTATTTCAGGTGTCAATTAATTACTAACAGTAAAGTAATACAAGTTGTGGTGTTTCAGCCATTGTGACAGTTCCAGTTGCAACAGTTCCGGATTTTTAAGGTACAACGGTAATAGGGGTGGATCACTCAGCTTGTTCCAATTTTTCTAAAATATATTTTTCTAATTCATTTTGCAGTTCATTTGTCACGACACTTTGAAATGAAAAAGCAACTCCAACGTAGATTTTAGATATTTAGGCGACATCTCCAGTTTGAAAAGTGTACAAATATAGACAGTTCGAAACTATACAAAAACAACCAAGTTAGCTTTACACACTCTACGGTATTCAAATCGATAGATATATTTAAATGCATTTACCAAACGATTTTTAAGCGATAATAAGAGGTGGACGTTTTTGGAGCCTCGTTCTGGGCGTTACATTCATCTGCACAAACTTAATATACTTATTTAAAGACTGGTGCCAAACGACCTGTTTGCCTTAGAGAAGTAGTCGCAGATATCTTAGGCTTTAAGAAACATTGAACCCAAATATAAATATATAATAGTTAACTATAGGCTATATAACACAAAATGCGTATTGACTGCAAATAGATGCAAATAAAGTATATGAGGCGACCAAAGCTCTTCTTACTACACTCAGTATCTATACTAAATTTTTGGAGGATTTTCAACGGGTTATAGATTTATTAGAAACTTACTCGTTCTTAAGGTTAGTCTTTTATTATGTTAAATTCTACTTGAAGACCTTGATGTTAGTTATAAGTAAGACATGAAAAAAAATTTAAACTTTGGCAAATAACCATCGGGTATAATCAACGGTATTAGCCAGTAAGAGAGTTGCATTTACTTTTGGATGAATTTTTGGGTAACATCATCAACTCAAACAATTTTTGAATGAATTATCGGGCTTTCAGATTAATACTATGGTTCTCAGGCATGTTTTGTGGACTCTGATCATTAGTTGTAGATGTATAGGTCGTTAGTTTTGCTAAATGTCTTGATTTCATCGAATTGGGTAAAGGCTGTTTTTACGTCTTTTTTAAATTTTGATAATTCCTATCTTTCTCCCTGTTTCTCTGTTATGTGCCCCTTCTTCTGACTTGCTTACTGCCTCTATATTAAATTGTGATAGAAATCTACAATTTATTTATCTTTGCTTAGTGAAAATAGTGAAATGTTCACCGTTTACAACATTTATGTCAATCACGAAAGCTTTACAGATTTGTAAAAACCAAGTCAAATCATTAAAAATAGATCGGTCCTTTTATGAAAGCTTAATTTTATTTTGAGCTAACACAAAAGCTACTTTAATGAGCTTAGAGGCAATGTAAATTTCCCTTAGACAGATCCTACAAACCTTACTTAAATTTTACAGTATCAAATCTTAACAAAAACTATTCATTTTGTTTTTTCTACACGTCACCAAAGGATGAGGGGTATATTCATTTTGTCAATAGGTTCGCAATGTCCACAAGGAAGTTTCAGAGACCACATTAATGTATAAATATTTTTGATCGGCATCAAATTCTGAATCGATTTAAGCATACCCGTCTGTCACTTTGTATAATGTCTTTTACAACGTTCTTCCGGCTGCAAAAATAAAGCCGCCGGTTTCAAATTTGGCAGAAACATTGGAAGTTCTTGCGCGCAAGGTGGTCTTGAAAATGGGACAAGTCGGTTTGCGTCCAGAGTGCTATATAAGCTGAAAACCTCTCTGTTTTCCTAAAGGAAAAAAATTGATTTTTGCTCATTGCAACAAACATAATTGCAAAAATTTTAACCTATATTTTATGGACGATGCTACAGTGGCTGTACAAAAATGAAAAATATCCACGGCCACCTAATATGATACTTTATCAAGTTTTCATTTTTTTTTTTTTGAAAATCTTTTTAACGCCTAGGATCGAGCTTCAAACGCCATGAAGTACTACATTTTTGACCAATGTCAAATTGGGGATGCACTTAGGTTATCTGTGTGTTCGTCTGTCCGTCCGTCCGTCCGTCTGGCCAACGGTGTAGCAAAAATTTTCTGCTTCGCAACGATCACCTGCAAATCACCTACAAATTTGTAAAATGATGTAAGCCAGTCAAAGAACAGGCTAGCTTCGATGTTTTCTGCTGGTTACTCATAAACTATATCACAAACATGATGTAAATTTCCACTTTATTCTAAAAAATTGAAAAAAGCAGTCACACCCATCTATTATTGTAAAGTATGAAAATTTAATGATAGTGTAGTGAACTTAAGTTAATCTGGTTTTTCCTTTCTTTTCGTCTTTTTTAGGATAACGGTGATGGATGAAATATTGTACACAACCGAACATAATTTTGTTAATTGATGTATGTATATACTTTTAAAACATTTAAAAATACTTATGTAAAATAGCAATGGCATTAGAAATATCTGCCTGATCTTCTTCCATTCACGCCAAAACTCAAAACAAAGCTATTGACAAAGCTTAATTATGATTAATTTTTAACCAAAGAGTGCCATAAACTCATCGGCGCAACGTGTAATTTGATAGAGTATATTTTGAAGTGCAGTTCAGATGAAAGATATTAAAAAAAGCACATGAGCCAAGAGGTAGACAAAGAAGCAGGTTGTTGATCTTTCTTTACTTTTTCGATTATTTACCATGTAATTTCTTGCAAAAGAACTGTTACTAATAGAAAAAATGTAAATCAACAGCTGTCCCTCAAACAAGAAGAAAAACATTAAATTTCTACCCCACGATCGCCATCACCACCACCACGCTATCAAGCCGAAAACTTATATATCAACACGATGTCGCCATCAAAATGTGTACGCAAAATATTCATTTGAAATTGGACAAACGTCAAGGGCTTACAAATAAATGTTATGGACAAGTTGCACTGTGTACACATGCTTATACAAATATGTATTCATGTTGTCTGTTGAACAACCTATCCTGGTATTTTTCGGTTGATACCCAGCAAACATCAAAATAATAGTTTCAAATACAAAAAAAAAGGAAAAACTCCAGATATATAGTAAAAAATTGAGTCAATCATAACCTTTATATTTGAAAATTAATTTTTGCAATTATAGTATGAAATTAGTGCTGACAACTCCATGTGAAAACTTCAATTAAAGGAAAAAAAGCAATGAGCCACCTATTTAACGTAAAAATCCTACTACATAAAGCTTATCATAAAAAACCATAACATTTAAGTAAACCTAATTAAAATTTATTTATATTAACGGTTGTTCTACTTGCCCTTTTAGTCGTTACCGATACCACAGAAGCTCGATTCCACTAAAAGAAATTGCATTCAAATGTTTATTGCAAGGAACAAGCAAAGTCGATGTAAGCCGATGGATTGTTTTTGAATGATTAACATTTTTGTGTATGTTGTGCAACGAGCCAACAACAGCAACAATAAGAATAATATTTATGAACACCTGTTTCATTAGGGGCAATAGAAAAATAAATTCATAACAAGAGTTGTGGTAGTTCCTGAACTAACTCTGTCAGGTGAGAGGTCATAACCGCGAACCAAACTGAAGAAGGTGCTGCGTATACTCTGTAGGAATTAGTATTTAACAAATGCAAACAGCTTGTTGCATACAAATTCTTTCGCCTATCTATTCTACACGTCGGGCCCACCCTTAAAACTCTTGTGTTAGTTTGTAACGCTTATATTTCAATCGTATTTCTCTATTTGAAGCAACAGGCTCAACCAAACGAATTTAATTACAAACTTGCTATTTATTTGTACATGGTATCCTTTTCAGCAGCTTACCCACTTGAACGATGTGTGTTTCACAATATTTTCACAGCAGTTATGTTAAAAGAATATAACATTAAAAAAGTATACGATAAACTGTTCTTAATGAAATGTTTCTTCAAACTTTTTGGTTTTTCACTGAATAACATAAGAAATTTGTAGACAATCTCTAAAGAAAAAAAAACACATACAACAGGAGTACTTATATATAATATTCATTCTAATTGCTAAGCATATGTAAGATGATGTTTATTCAAAGGCATACAAAAGTACATGAACTATGTTGACCAACTTAGTTTATGTGCGGCTTTCTTTATTATCTTATTTATTAAACGTTAATAAAGACATAGGGAAGGAATTCAATTCGCATCCCAATTGCAGTGTAATCGTATTGTTGTTGTAATAAAACAAAAAGGCGCCAAAGAGATGGTTTCCTGCGCTTGCTCAAACGTATGGAAACTGGTATTAGCGTTTTAAAAAGTCGTTAAAAGTTATGATTACGAAGTGAAGCACCAAGACCTTCAAGGAGCATCGAAGAAATTCAAAAATTCTGAATTGTAAGTAAAAATACTGCATAAAGGCGCTATGCAAACGCAACCATTGATCGCAGAACTACTAAATGTGCGGGATATCAGTACACCTTCAGATACCACGCGAAAGTGTCAAAAATTAGGAGAGAGAACGGAAACCTCATGTGTGACAGTGTCCTAAAAGTTTGAGGGAAGTTCGGCTTTTGATTGTATTATTCCAAGCTGTGACAAATGGATTTATTTTCGAAATTAAATAATAATCGTCAGCCGATTTTAGCCGACCAGTAATCTAGACAGCATAACCAAATGGCTTCAGAAAAAAGACAGTGATCTATATTTGATGAGACCAGAAAGCTGCAGTGGATTGTGAAATATTGGTGAAGGTGTTAATACCCAACTGTATCGATGATAAATAATTAATCTGAATGATGCACTGATCGAAAAATAGCCAAAATAAGACGGTATACACAATAAGCTGGTCTTGCTTCACAATTCACGCAATTCACAATTCCATCCACACAGGTTAAAAGTAAGTTGAAAATTGCGGTCTATCTTACTCGTGTTATTGTATCTTGCATAAATTTTCGACAATTATGAAAAGTTCTAAAAATCCTGAAAAAGGTAGCCTTTATAAACGAATGGGAGTTATTAACTATTATCATTATTCTTTGGTTGGCAGGAATTCAGCTCAATTTAGCTATAGTAAAATCCCCGATTTGTTGGACGATGGCATAGCTTAAATTGTGTCAGTGTAAAAATGCGATTAACATGCTATATATGCATCCGCTTTTACAGGCACTAATTTTGTGTTTGCAGGGTGTGTTATGATCGCTCGACCAGAACACAAAACTACTGTGACAGACCACATACACATTGTAGCGGATGTGAAAGAGTGGCTGAAAGAGGAAAACACAACTCAAAATTGCACAAAAAACATGAAATACTCGTAGATAGAGAAGATTAGGAAACGAAACAATACCATTAACATTTCTAGTCAGTGCAACAGGCAAATTGAGTTTATCATACATTTTGCAATTCCTCAAAACACTCATGATTGGAAATTTCAAGATTGTAAAAATAAAGTCTTACATTAAAAGTCCTTGATTGTTGCACACGAGTCTAACTTAACGTGAAAAAATAATAATAATATGACAGAAACCGTAACAGTTTCAAGAAATTTGTCAAAGCCACCTCCTGAATGCGTAATAAATACCACATACGGTTGCAGTCCTAAAAAAGGCAGATTTTATATATAAACAAAATTAAAGAATCAAATATTAATGTGTAATCTAACCTTGATCAGGAGTGTTCTAGATCCAATATGGTTCAAATTGACAACGTAAATTATATACGAGGAAATAATGAAAGAATTGTTATATTCTCTTGTTTCATTGGTATGGGTATCATCCGTTTCACTATGTATTGTGGATATATTTTATATTTATTTGCAGTTTCAACTGAAGAGCTAAAAGATTTCTTCAAAATAATTGTTACTATTACTACTGGTAATAACAACTCCAACCATCAAAGGTTCAAAATGTTATGATTGTTCATTGCGCTAACGTACACAAATTTTCAATACTCAATGTTCGTTATCTGCTAGCGATAGACAAATTGTTTCCCCAACTTTCATTTGAAATGATTGCAATTCATTTTGTCAATGTACGTGTGGTGCTCCACACATAGAAATTCGAAATATTACCAATATGGCAAATCTTGATATTGTGCTTCTAATTTTTATTAGGTCTTTGGGTTAATTGTACAACGTATTTTATTGCATCAAGAACTAAAAGAATCTACATTGCCCGCTCAGTATAATAAAATGAAAACCAAAGACATGAGAGTTACAAAGAATTTAAGATAATCAAACATGACGAATTCTGTTGCAGCCAAACAAATGTACTACACTAAAGGAACACCGAGCTTGCGGAGGAAGTTTAACAATTCCTGACATGTGAATTATTTGTTTTTTTTAAGTAATGTGAAGGTCAGAGGACTACTCTACCATTCATGTTCACAAATCAAAAAAAAGTAGCCCATGTCCGCACAAATCTATTAATGATCAAGTTTTTTATTTTCTTCACTTTCTTCACATTCTCTGTTCCTCATAAAATAAGCCAGAGAGGATGCTAAAAGTTACTGTACACATTTTTCACGAGACGGTACATTCTCTATCTAAAAACGTGTTAATTTTAAATTGAAGAAAGTGGACCCGCAGGGTGGCAAATTCGTGTTTTCTTAGCAGCATAATCAATTAGATATCAAATAAAAGAACCTGGAGAGTAGCATGCGACAGTTTAAATGTGTTACTCCCAAATCAAAGATGTCGGGAGTCACAACATGGTTGAATAATTTTGTCTTATTAAGCCCCAGTTTTATGGATGTCAAATAATAGAACTGGGAGAGTAAAACATAAAACGCAATAGTTTGAAAACTATGAAAAGAGTTATATAAAAAAATTTGTTTAAGCATATTCAAACTAGGGGCGTTTAAAAACAGCCGACTATTTACATATTAAAATTTTATGCGTCCGAAACTTTTATGTATAGCTATATAATAGTGAGTGGAACAAAGTCTGTTGTTGTTTTGAAGTGATTGTTGGGTACAAAAGGTTTTCCCGAAATTTTTATTCTTCAGGTAAGCAATATAATTTGTTTTTACAGAAGATGATACTCTTCAATGGATCAATAAGCTCATCGAATCTTCGCCCAACGATATTGGTTACTGACTTAGCTTGAATTTCTACCACTGTTACTGCAATCTAGAGAGTATGCACGAGCACATATTTTTATGTTGCCTTTGTGAAAATAATACAAATTTAAAACGAACATATATAACAATCGAGTATAGCAAATATGTTTCATAGCTCATGAACCTATTAGCTGTGTTTTTAGCGACAAGATAAACGATAACACAAAACTTTTAAACAGACCTTGGACAGCCAGATACTTTATTATAAATATTTACTATATCAGAATATATATGTACCAAGCTTGTAAGCTTAGCTAAGACCGCCAAACGTAAAAGATCCCTATCACCGTTGTATGTCAACGTCCATATGGACTTATTGCCAGCACATTTAACCGGTGATACAATTGTCTGACCTGAACACTACCCCTGTCGATAAACATTTTGATAAGTGATTAAGAATTTTCCGACCCACTTACTTGTGTTTTCTGAATATTTATCGACAGTAATACGCCAAGGAGCCGTGTCACTTCGACTCCATTATTTACCGCTTCAAAGAATAACACCAACTCCATTTTTAAAAAATAGTAACAACAGTGGCCTCTCTTCAAAGGTCAAATTGGTCGTCTTTAGCAAGTTACCAATTCAAGATTGGAGACTAACACGACTGCACAGAAAACATATGTTAATCTGAAACGTCTCAAAACTAAATTGGAATGAGTTAATAATTCCAAATGTCTCCCAAAACACGTGCATTTCCACCTCCAGTAATGGCTGTCTATAAAGCCTATTTCGAACTTACCCTGAGGGCTCGTTTTCACCTCAAAGTATGTTACTTGAGAATTGAAAAATGTACCTAATTTTATAAAATAAATAACTCTGCTAACTTTCTATTCGATAAAAGCTAGTCTTAAAAACTATTAATACCAAAATTTCTACAGTAACATTAATAAGCTTGGTAGAAACTTGGTGTTTTCTTTTGCCATGCGTACTATCTTCTGCTATAGTTTTCAACAAACTTCGTCTAATATCACTTCCTGATTGGATTCAGTGGAAATTTGAGGAAATTAAAAAATAGGAGGTGATTTCTCAAAAAATTAAAAAAAACCATGTCGTTGTTGTCTTAGACTTTGCAAGCTAACGAAAAGAAGATGGTCAAATAAAAAATTCTGTTTCGATTCTCCGTTATGCGTGAGCCGTAACTACAATGAGGTACTGCCCACAGAAGAATGTAAGTTAGATAAACCATGGTCATTGTTTGTATAGGATTGGTTCAAACCGAAGAGGTCAAAAAAATCAAGAAAAAGATTTTACGTAGCGGTAGATAAAAGGTTTGCCGATAGATTGAAAAACCTGAATCAGTGCTATTAAAACCCAGACTTAATAGTCAACGATAATTGTTTTTGGCAAATGATTTCATATATTTGCGATTAATAGGTGGTGTTTACAATCGAATCAATATCATTTTTTTATACAGTTGAGTACTGCAGCACAAAATGGAGATGCTTTTGGTTTTGATGTCTCTATTTTTACCTGCTTTATTAGGCGTTTATAATATAACATTAAAAATTGTAGATCTAGTTAAAGCTTTTTAGAGCGCTATATATATTGATGACTTTAACATTTAGGACTATGGCATCAATTCGGCAAAATTCATATTTTAAGGAATTCTTGCAAAAAAAGTTTTTAAAGTTTTTGAATTTAATTGAGATAAAAAAAATATTAAAATTTCCATTGCATTTGACCAATTAAGGGCTAATATCACATAAAATAATTTTTTTTAATTTCTGCCTAAAATAAGTGCAAAGATTTAGTAGTATGCAGACTTATACGTGTCGAAAACTACAAAAAAAATTTCTTCTGAAATTGGAGGCGTGGAGTTAACAATTTTGCAGCTACAAAAGCTTACTCAAGTTTTGAAAATATGAGCCAACATTAAGTGACCATCATGCGATTTTTTTGAAAAATTAAATTTCGAAGACCCTCGGCAATTAGAAAAACTCGATTGAACATCGACTATAAAAGCAACCAATTTGAATTTTTTTGAAAAAATCCAGGTTCGCAAAAAATCTTATTTTATCTTTTCTTTTATTAAAACTATTAAATTAGTTATATAATTGCAATGCAATCGCATAAAAATTGAAAGAGCAACAATGTTTTGTTTACTTCCAATCGAAAATGTCTGCACAATAAACTTTAATGGCTTCGAACATTTCTATCAGCGTGACGTTGCATTTACCGATATTTTACATATTTTTCATCAACAACTGCTGTTTGTGTATTATTGCACTGTGGCACAATTTTCTAGAAATTTCGAGGAAATTGAATTTAGAGTCGTTCTCAATTTCGATTCTCTATTCTTTTTATATGAATATTTGAGGGAAATTTTAGGTTAATTAGAGAAAAGCACAAAAAAAAGACGACGTCATAGTACCTCCCCATGCGAGCTTCAGAATATGTTTTTAAGACTTTGCGTGTATCTTAGACAGTTCCATCCTTAGTATATGCAATAATCATCTATTGCCCAAAATTAATAGATAACATCCTTGGAACGTATCGATCGCTGTTTGTTAACTTTTTCTGTTATTGTTGTTCTAGTCATAATAACATTATGTGTAAAAGCTTAACAGATGACCAAGGAAATCATATTAAATGAAATTCCGTTGATGGAAAGCACTCAAATTCTTCGACAATTTTAATGATTTAACTAGTATAGGGGATGAACAAAATAATTATAGTGTTTATAATAACATATAATATTATAAAAGTGTAACGATATATAAATAATAATGTGCAATATAATAAAAATAATAATACGAACACTGAATCTATACATATTTATTTATTGATAAATTGTTAGACGATAATTTGCTTGTAGAACCGCTACCGTTCCTCTGCGGAATATATTCCTAGAGTGTCTGAGTACGTTTCAACGGAATGTTCTCCCATTCTTACACCTAAAACATCCATCAACTGCTTCAATGATGTTGGAGATCTGTTTAGCTATGTTGAGGTCTGGCGATTCTGGTGGCCAGGAGAATTTTTGATCATATTCTGACGTTCTGAAACCAAGGCTGACCTTTTTTGACTGTGTGTATGTGCGCACTATTATCATTCACAGTAGTCCGGCCGATGAAATGAACGAAAGAACCAGTTGTTTACCCCAATACATCCGCTAAAGCCTTAACGCCACTCTTTCAGCAGGCAGTCCGGATCGTAGGCCTGTTTTAGCGTTTTCCATACCTAGTCGCGTCCGTTGCTATGGAACAATGTGAACGATAACACATTTTTGCAATCATCAAGTGTGATAGTGGCATCACTTCTCTTGCAGCCTAACGTTGATTTCCATGCTAACGAGTTCCGCAATTGAATGCTAACTTTCTGGAACTCCCGTTGTATTGTTTTCATTGAAATTGTATTACTCAAGTGAGTACTAAGCTGTATTGTCAATTTTGCCGCGGATGTTTTAGGTTGTCTATTGTTCACGTTGTTGCTGTCAGTTGAGTTTGGGTTTCACTCGCTTCGTCTACCCGCCAATGACTTTTTACTATTCATTTTGCGTGCTCTCATTACCGTGGATATTATTGCTTATGAAGCGTTAAACGGTTCAGTTGTTTGTGTAATAATTTGATCGAAGCCTGAAAGATAATACACCTCACCACTTGATAGTTTTAACCGTCGCAAAACAAAGTCTATAATACACTGAAGTATAACCGCAGGAATTGGCACTTAAGGTATGCTGTACATAGTGGTCGCATGACATGGAAGCAGTGTTGGCAAAATGCAGCATGATGGTACTATATTGCATTGTGTTCACATTATTTTGTCCATTTCTTGCGTAGCTGCGAGTAGTTTAATGAGTAAGGTTCACTGCTTGAAGAATTCCAATACCAAATTTTGTGAGCTCGCGTTTTGAATAAATCTGTTTCAGAAAATTGTGGATGATTGGCATGAGCTCTGAGTTGTAATGTATTATGCGCTAGTGTAAATTACGAGCCTTAACTAAATAATTTACATGACAAACATGAATTTTTTCCTTGCTTTACGCATATGATTTTTTCAAAAACACATAATCCAATCGACGGGTTTTAGCAATTTCTACAAAAATTCCGCAAGATCCCTCTAGCGCAAAGAGGAGATAGATTGAATTTATCGAACACTGAATTTGATATCCCCCTTTGTGTTGTATGTATAATTCCGATTCTTAGTTAGGCCACCGTCTCACCAGAACTTTCACGTTCGTGACATACGTTTGCAAGTTTACATTGATAATATAACAAAGGAAATAAAAAAATTGGCTGGTTAAGAAAAACCTACAATTTTTATACACCCTTTGTCTACCTAAATTTTGTCCCAAGGCAAATGAAACTTGCTTATGGATTTGTTTAGTATTCTTAACTCATATATATTATTGTTTTGTTTGTTTAATTACGGTT
The DNA here is from genome assembly GCF_014805625.2 of Glossina fuscipes. NCBI lineage: Eukaryota > Metazoa > Arthropoda > Insecta > Diptera > Glossinidae > Glossina > Glossina fuscipes. The sequence goes on from NW_024003102.1 coordinate 415,995, forward strand.
TAAGTTTTTTGCTACTTTGGCGAAGTTCGTATTATCATACTCATACCAAAATAATTGTGCACACATGTAAGCGTATTATGTTTCTCTATACACACATAAAACTTGATAAAATCGCACATAAGAAATTCTTATTATTATCGTACTTATGTTTAGTTTGTACGAACTAAACAAAAGTAGACGCGGTTGGTTGATTAGAAAGGGCTTTAGAGCGTGAAGCCACGAGCCACGATTCAAATTCCAAAAAATTTTAATGCTTCTCTCCATATATTCTCCCATTTATACATATGTAAACACATATTCGGACACATTAATCTCTTGGGCAAATGTCTAACCAAAAGTAAAGGGCCTTCATTAGATACATTAGGTTACTGGCACAGTGTGAAAACGTTAAGCATTACCGGTTTCCTACGTACACCAACTCTGAGTTAAAATAACCAGGCATGTGATCTTTTTTGTCAGAACTATATCATTGTTAATAACGTGTAATAAAATAATTTGGATTTCTGAGCCTATTTTCACGCATTATCGAGAGATGTGGCACTTCAAGGAATGACCTTAGTTTTTCCAATTTCAGGGCGGTGTTATATTTGTCGTGCAAATAATTTGTTCATTTCTGCAAAGAAATAAAGTTTTTAAACGGCAGTTCGTTATTCTCTTTCGATTTTTCGTTCATTTGTTTAAATGCTTATTTTGGCTAGTATATTATTATGCTTTGTTATTTTGTAATACTAATTAAAAGAGATTAGAGAAGCCTTCTAAGGAATAAATAACCTACTTTTACATTGTTGCAAAGATAATACAAAATTTTCTAAATATACGATCAGCGCGCAAAATAGCCAAAATAGCAAGTAAATACAACAAACATCCGCTTTAGGTGCAAAATTAATCGTTAGACGATGTTACTTTTTCGCCGAGCACTTGTTAAACAGTGACTTCTTTATGCAAAGGTACTATCTTCAAACTTCGCGTTCCTTACTAAATTTTCTAGGTGAAGTGTAGGCAATTCAATGTTTTGAAGCTTCAAAAAAGTCGACTTTTTAACTAAAACACCAACGCAAAAAACGTTATTTTCCCAACTTCTTCGAAAGTTGGTGCTACTTAATCAAAACATAAGTGTTACGTTATCAAAAGTGCACATAACCATGATGCGGACCGTTAAGCCCCAACGTCAACAGTATTTGCTTTCATATTTTGCTTTCATATTATGAGTTCCTCTAACCAGATGAAACTGTCGTTAAGAACGTCACCAAGAATAATTCAAAAAAATAATCAATCCAAAAGATGGCAGCAATATGCGAAAAGCCATGACATTACATAGAAATTTTTCAAATGATGACACATACATATGTATATGTGTATTGATAGAAACTAGATCACGCATGTTAAAATATAGCACAAAAATATTTTTTATACTGTCTAACTAAACCTCCTTTGACATACAATTAGCGAATTTTTATTTAGCAAAACACTTTACAAGGGATTCCACATATTAAAGGTCATATATAACATGTTTTCTTTATATATTGTATGTGACGATTGTACCCCTGCGCTCATATATTTGGATTTTGTCTTAATTTGATGGCAGTGAACACGAAAAGTGTTTCAGTTTCTTAGACGAGTTGAGTTCTTTTTCGGGATTTCAAACTGAAACAAGGAAATACGATCTGGTTTACTACGTTTTTGTTGACTCTCTTTCTTCTTTTGAATTATCTGATATGCCCACTTAAGTGGATATAATAAATTCAACACATATTTGAGTTTGAGTTAAAGCTAACATATAACGCATAGATAGTCGCATTACACAAATATTCGCAAATTGGCTTGTATACCTAAGAGCATCGTGCACCAGCTCAAAGCAACCAGAAACGACAAGCTTGAGTGAACTGAAATCATATATACACAGCTGTGCTTATATCACCGTCCCTGCACTACAACGTATTTTGTAGTTCTTATTTTTGTGATTTATTATTTAAAAGAACAAGTAAAAACATGATAGTGCGACACGGCTCACCATTAAATCCCTTACACCATTTAACTTAACACAGTTATGTAACGAATTTTTGAAATAAGCTATTATATGGTAAGTAGTCGAAAAAGTGCTTCAATTCGATCCATTTTCATTAGCGTGCATCCTTGAGCTGAAATATATCCGTGTAATAAAATTCATCAAAATATGTCAAAAGTTTAGACCTCTAGGTTGAACAAACAAAACAGATAGACGAAGAAATGGATAGTCAAGCTTTAGAATCACTTTCTGGATCGATCGTTGTAATAAAAGAAGGGCTTATCTCCTTTTGACTGTTGCACACATCCGCACTAACGTAATGTACTTTTTTATCACAAGTTGTGTAGGGCATAATAACAACTTTAAAGGGGCATATATGTAATACTATACTTTACTGTGAGTGAAACAAACACGCATGCAAGTATATAGTAGTATACAAGTAATTAAAAAGCAAGTGAAATCCACTTGAAGGTGAATGTTGAATCCTCATTTTAACATGATCCACAATACTTGAATATATATAATTCAATTATATTTTTCAAATAAAATGTACGGCGTAATTGTATATATAAAATACGACAAATATCTCAACAAATTACAAAGTTATACCATACATTCGGCTTTTCGAACTATGCATTTTTAGACTCTCATTTTAAGCGAAGTAATTCAGTATACATGCAACTAGCATTAAATATATTTTTACTTTTTTGGTCATAAGGGTTCTTCCAGAAAAGATTAACACGGCTAATTTTCTTAAGATTATATGCACTTCATGGAATTTCCACAATATTCGCTCCACAGGGATTACATATATAATAGTTCTTTAACAAAAGTATGACTTCTTCATTCGAAAGCATTGTCTTTAAGTTATACCAAAAAGAGAAGTAGTACGCCAAAATCCATGAGAATTTTCATCGTGAAAGAACTTGACCTCATAGAGAAAAATTCACTCTGAACATCTTTGCAATCCTAACGTGAAATGTGGGATTTGAGAATTGAGATAAATTGGTAAAATATATATTAATCAATATATTGTTTTCCATCATTTTCTACAATTTTTTGGGATCTTTCTGGCTACATTGCGATCCAATTATCGACTCATTTTCGCACTTATTCAGCATTTCGAAACTGCGTGCTCCCCAAGCCATGCTATATCAATCTCAACAAGAGATAATCCGAAGGCGCTATGTATGGTGAGTACACTATAAGCGGCAGAACTCCCATTCGAACAACGGTGATAACCCCTGACAACTCCTGCAACGTGTAGCCGGAAGTTGTCATACAAGAGGATGATTTTGCGTCTGTTAACCACAATTTCTTATCTTCTTTTCAATACTCCATCGCTCAGTTTATTTAATTGCCTTCGGTAAACATATGAAGTACCAGTCTCATGTGATTTTAGCATTGGAATACATTGCACCTTGTTGATCCCATCATATGCGCAGCAAAACTATATGCTCATGATGTGTCCGCTTCGGTGTCAATGTGAGTGTGTCTCCTGGACTAATCCACGAGCTTTCGCGCTTAGAGTTGTCGTAGTAGATCCACTTGTCATCGCCAGCCTAAATACGCCGAAAAATACTTTTTTTTTTGCCTGGCAAGCAATGCAAACGCGATGTTGAAACGGTATGAAAGGGCATTTTCAGTCGATTCGTATAGTAACTGTCTAAAAACAGTTGATTCATCAACAGCTAAACTGTTCAAAAGTTGTTTGAAAATTTGAGGTGACTAAGTCTTAAAATTTATTGTCTTCGTACTTTTTTGGCCCTCCAGACTGCGGACGTCAAAATCACCACCTTTAAACTGTTGAAACCAAAACCGATAATTGATGGAGTGGCATCATCATAAGCGTCTAAAAGTGCTTGATATATTTCGGCAGCAGATTTCTTCAAATCAAATAACAAAAGTAACGTAGGTCCAAAATTGAAATTTTGAGCTTCCCGTTATTAGTATCTGTATACGCTGAATAATTTAACAATACTAAATGGAAAACTATTATTTTATGTGGAGACACGTAAATATCATCGAATTTAACGGTTGTGTACATTGATACTGCGTCACTTTATCAATTTCGCCAATAGATGTCGCTAATTAAAATGCTTGCAAACGCTTATTATCGTAGTAGTAGGACATATCCTATTTGTATTTGACGCCTTTTCTTCAATTCTCAGTCTGTAGCATAGTGGCGATATTAAAACTATAGCTAATGAAAATATAATGACAGAATTTGCGCCTGCAATTGCATGAATGACTTAATTCTTCAGCCAATCAGTCGGTTCGGATTGATAATTACTATTACGTTAACAGTATAAGAATAATTTAATTAAAATTCTGCAACAGGCGGACAAGTCACTTATCATTAAAAAAAAAAAAAAAAACTGCTCAAAACGAACCTGTTATTCTACCATCTTTTAATACACATGGATATCACTGTAACCAATCAAATCCTTTGATAAATTAAGAAGAGCAAAAGACATGTAAAAACACAATAATTAGTTAATAGATAAAATTAACCAATATTAACATTAAATCTACGAATTAACTGAGAAACGTAATTTTCATTAATTATCTATGCAATATTATAAATATACAAAAATTTTAATAAAGTACGTTTAGAAAATAACGTAGTAATAAAATTTTTCACCAACTTAATTATAATGAAATATTAATTAATACAACAAACAATCTGTTTTTTCAACATAAGTTAGGTAATACAAAAAACTTGGAACTCCTCAAGCGATTAAGTAGAATGCCCATTCCTGGTTTATGACAAACCTTTTTTTTTTTAATTTAACAAAAATTATCCATTTTCTTACCCGTCTTTTTTATTAAGAGGCCCCGGTAATATCATAGTATTTGAATTTGATCGTAATAAATATTTGCTTTTTGATCAGAAGCCAACCATTTGGAATCTTCTATTTTTCTCCAATCAAAAGTTATCTTCTCTCTTTAATGTTATTAATGATGTTAGATGGTGCCATTTGCAACAATTTAAAAAAAATGTTTGGACGATTTTTTTCTCTTTTTCCTTTCATTTTGTTTTTTTTTTTCAAGTCCAATAAGTAATGAATTGAATCAACTCATCAATGAAATTTTTCTTCTTCTCCAACCAAAAGCTAATCATCGAAGAATTTTTATTTGTTTTTTGTGTTTCTCAAAAAAAAATTCATTTTCCAACGCTTACCTGTCTTTTAGTAATTTGACAAGGTACTAAGAAAATCCTTCTCCCGAACCATAGCGCTTTCTTAAACATTGGGCAATGTTGAGCAAGAGAATATGTTTTGAGGCGTTTGCTTTTGCATTAAAAGTTACCGAAAGCTTATTAAGCGTTAATAAGCTTCACCTTGTTAACACTTCTTCTATGCCTTCCCAATACTTGTAGTTTATGGTCAAGGAGATTTCCTGCTATTTTTGTATGAATTATGCACTTCCTTTCGAAATTAGGGCCTCGGTATCGATGTAGTCCTTCTTTTATGTTGCAAGAGTCATTACCATGAAAATTTGTATAGTTCTTTGAAACGATGTGAATAAATATTATTCGTTGATAAAAACAGGCTTAACCAGTACAAGCATTGGCGCAGTAATCAAATATCAAAATAATTTTAACTCAAAAGACTTAGCATTTACAAATCTAAAAATTGCTTTGACTATTTCTCAAAGCAATCAGATAATTTTACTTGCTACTAGTATACGAAAGTGGATTTCAAAATTTTGTTTAGGAAACTATACGTTTTTCGATAAGTTTTGTTATCAGGAGAAGCTAGATGCCTGTTACATTGCGGCCCATGATATTCTATATTGGTTAATATCAAATATGTCAGATTTATTCAGAGTTCTTATTGAATGTGTCCAAAGTAATACGTTACAGATTGTGATTGTTTCGAAGAAATTACATGTTTTCGGGTCTTTTATTGACAGTGCAGATTTATGTTAGTACTACTAATAAAGGTCATTGGCCCCGCCTTTCAAGCTAACGTTTACACATTTTTAAAAGATTAATAGAACAACAGGATTGTCGTACAGGCCAACTCTCAGTTTTCTTTCTCTCAAACAGTTAAATTGTGGTTGAATAAAAAACTTTAAATTGAATCACAGATGATAGGAAGGTATGTTTGCTTGAAATGCGTTCGGTTAGTTCCATAAATATCACGCAAACTTCCATAAGTGTAAAGTGTAACTCACAAAGTTAATTTTTAACGGACAACACCGTGCTCGAGTGTAAAAATCTTTTATCGCGTGCAATAAATAAAATAGTTAAATATAAAATATTTAAATATTTAAAATTCTATAAAATTACGTAAATAAAACTAAATAACAAAAATATAGCTAACACTTGGTGAACGAATCGCAAATACACATCCAATCAAAAATGTTCTGAGTGCACGCAGGCGCGCACGCTTGTCTATAGTTAAGGCGTTCAGAGCACTTATCTGATTCCCAGGAAAATATTCAGTTCAAGAAGCTAACCCTTATTAACAACCTCTCATCGACCTTAGAAAACCCGCCCTTGCTTGGATACCTGAGACAATATCCATTTGTTTCGAAAATATAAGCTTCAAAAGGCCATATAACAAGACAGATTGTGTCATTTTACTTTTCTCAATTATGTACAGTTGGTAAGAAAAATCAGTGATACAATTCCGTTGGTTCCAAAATACGAGCATGTAAGAGCGCAGCCTGGTGATACACGACGGAGGTATAATCGAGGAACAATTATAACGACACCAGTAACTACATCGTCAGTAAAATATCTGCAACAACCACTAAATAAATGATAATTTTGGAATATGAAATTTTTGATAATGTTGACCTGCGTGTTTCAGCCGTGTCTGGCTAAATCGGGACCCGGTTCTCAATGATATGTAATGTGTTGGCTACGTGAGCGGTGTAGACACCCGAAGTGCGCGGATTTGGAGGGGAAAACTGCGGATGTTGTGGTTGATGCCTCAAAAGGTTAAACTTGATCATGCCCCGAACGCAGAAAGAAAGACATCGATTTTTACAAACGGTTTACTCACACTAAAATGAGAATTTCAAAAGCTGAAAAGATACTGGGAGCTCTAGTTGGCGATTTCGTAGATTGTCAAGAAAGGTTTAAAAAGTGTGAGTTGTTAAAAGGCCATGATTCGCCTCGGGCAAAAAGCGACCGCATATCACGTAGTGTGGTGTGTGCACCGCTGAATATTCATATCCGACTTCAGAGCGTATCCCATCTCCGGATATTGAATCGAATGGTGTGCCGGTCGTGGATATCTGTTCATTACTTTGGTCGATTTGTCTTCGCCGAAACTACCTAGTAATGTTTTGGACCAAATATTGATGATACCTAAAGGCAAACGGATAGAAATGTTAGCCAGTGTACTTAAAGGTACGTATGCTGACGTTTTGAAAAATACTCCGAATATATCTGTAAGTGACGGGATTGGCTCCGCAGTCGCATCCTACTGTGCGTCTCATAATCGATCTATCGACAAACCTAGTGAAGTTGGGTTAGCCTCAAGCAGTGCTGGGACATAGTCCTTGTCTGCAAATAAAAATAGGAAACGTGAATTAGTTTGGGTTCCATCAAGGAAAGGGGTGCTTATTTCCAGACTAGCTCTGTGTAGGGTAATAGATGACATGGACTTTCACATTGCAACGAAAATTCTCAATATCAACCCGAGCAGAATTTCTATCTTTAAGTTGAAACCAACAGAAGAAAGGATTGCTTCGCCCAACAAACATTTCAATGCTCTGCTGGAAAAGTCTTTCTGATCGAAGGATATACTGGATACTCTGCAGATAGGATAAATAGACCGCTTAATGTATCGCCGGCAAAAAACTAGGTATGCACCTTAGGGAAGGTCGAGTAACTTTGATCAAAATGTTCGGGATCTAAACTCAAAAGTTCGCTCTACTTTCCGAAATTCAGTGAACACGTAGTTTCCCTGTTCGGCCTTTACTGAAACTTGGTTAAAGCCCGATTTGCACTTATCGGAATTTTTTCAGAATTTTTGCAGGTTTTTAGAGGGAATCTATTGGATCGCTCTGGTGTTGGCGTGTTAATTGCCATATCTTCTGCAGTTTCGTTCTATTCAACTGAGTTACCTACTTCTTCCGACGTTGAATTTGATTTATTCTAGGTGTCTTCTTCTTAATTAAGTTAATAAATGGTACTATCGATTCGTCCACATTACTTGGTGAGATAAACTCTAATGTCCCTAATTGCTTCTCTAGGCAATTTATCTTTATTAGGCTTAGTCAATATAAATATAATTATAAGTCATTCATCCATTCAGAGTTGTTTGCGAAAACCTAAACGATGTCTATCTCCGGGTTCTTTAAAGTATACCAAAACAACTTTGCTTAATAGGTGATTTGCTTAAAATATCATTATCATTATCATCATCCTTAAAATATCATTATCATCATCAAATTTCGTTTTGATTTGATTACGTGTGGACCCTAACAAACATTTTATCTTCCTTTTCCTAGTTGCTTCATAGGTTTGCCCATAATCCGCTCAGATGGGCTATTATGTTGACCATGGGCTCGTAATGCACAAAATGTACTTACTGCGGAATCAGCCCATATTCAGTAAGTTTTTACTATTTTTGCACGTTCAGCTTTTGTTAAACGATCCACGTTACGCTAAATATATGAAGCTTTGAATGACAATTTTGTTCCATGTATGTTACTCCTCCTTGAGCTTCTTATAAACATTGGTTACGGCAAGTAAGATCTCTACTATGCTCCATAGCCTATCTGTGCGAGATTAATATCCAGTGTATCGTAGTGATTAATGACTGGTGTCGTTGAGAGTGGCAACCTCGGAGCAATGGATGGCTTTGCACAAATTGTCTGCTGTCTACTGGGGTTATATTCATCGCTGTCATGGGTATATTTGAAATAGAAATTTACGAAGCCACACTCGTTTTAATACAATGGAGTCCAAACTGGGGTTAATAACTATGGCCAGAGCACGATGTATTCCAATATTTTAACAAATTTGCAAATTAAATATTTTTTTTAGCATTGGTATCTATTAATAGCAAGTCCTTTCCATGTAACGAAAGCTAACGTGATTATTTTCTGGTGCAGTGAAATGAAAGTGTAATCATATTTTGTGTTTTCATACATGATTTTCTCATTCAGTGAACTTCCGCGTTGATGAAACATGAATTCGGGCAATTGCTTGGTAATTTTACTATTGTAGCGACAATTCCTTTATATGACATACTAGCAGTGTTAAGGGTCAAGCCTGCGTATATGCTACTTTCAGAGTGAATGCTGTGTTTAGTGTTTTGTTTGTTTTCATGGGCGAATAGATAACTGTAATACAATATGATTATACTTTCAATAATTAAGAAATAAATCGAAAATTGAAAATATAAATTCACGAATTTGTACAAGTATTAACAAGAATGGTGGTACAATAACATTAAAAACAAGTGAGGAAATTGTAAATTGGGTGGGCGCCGTTAACTTTTCTATTTTCATAATAAAAGTGGAAATTTATAGGATGTATATGTTATACTTTATAAATAAGAAGCAAAATCATGGAAAGGAAAGGTATCCACAGGTGACCCAGTATTAATGCATAGGCTTGTGGGCGTTACAGACGTGTCCTTTGACCGATTTTAGTAATTTTCAAGTTCTTTTACAAAGTTGTAGGCGACATCTTAATCACACATCTTAGGCTGTTGGGTAGGCAGACAGATGGAAACACAGACGGACTAGCTTAGAAATTTATTGATAAAACTAAAAGAGCCCTCGTCCTTTTAGTTAGAATATGTACTCTTATTTGCTGACGGGGCTTAATAGGATAATAGATAGACCTAGAGTGTTATAATTTCCGAGGCTCGCTAAGGAATTGATAGGATTACAGCCTTTAGGTATGTGGGATATACTACGTTCGCCCAAGAGTTTATGAAGGAAGAAAGAAAAACTAGCACGTGCTAGACGGACACTCCACACGCGGTTACGTTTAATAGAACTGTACTTGCTATACCCTTACAAGCATAAACTGGCGAACGAAACTTACCTACCTAACGAACAGGCCATAAGTGCTTCTTTACCCTACCATACCTTTGGTCCCCTTCGACCGATGATTTGCAATGGAAGGCGCCGAATTTGGATGCGGTGACCCCTCTACTCTGCTTCCCTCTCACAACAAAACGAAAAACTTTATTATATATTTAATTTTTTCTTCTATTTGTAATTTAATATTATTCATGATGGTTTTTGATAATACATAACAATGTGTTAATGTGTATTTATGACACTTAAAGTAAAAGTAATAGACAAGTTGCTATTGTAAATATATGTTTATACGTACATTAATTAAAATTATAAACGTGCATAATATATATCAATCAATAAAGACGATAAGATAAAAACCTGGCATAACAGAGGCGTACGGCAGAGTATGCTGTTGAAGTGGTATGGTGATGAAAATGAAGATGTTGTATATAGCAGATGTCTCGATGCTATAGATAACTAAATATGTTACAAAGCTCTAGATGGTGTATATATTGTAGATGTTGTATTTATCGTTAAATGTATATATATTGTAATGAATAAAGTTGGTATTCTGCTCGGTTTCAATCCGCTAAGTCTGTCGACCTCTTTTAGTGCCAATAGTGTGATCGGCTATTAGTAGTCCCTAGCTAATATGTTAGGCGGATGAAACGCCCTTTTGTTCTTAGCGAATAAAACGCTATGTGAATTAATTTACAACAATTAATTTTACTAAAGTTTGCATGGCTGTTTATACCAAAATTAACAAAATACATTATGCTAGCGTTAGCGTAAAACAATATTATAATTGTGACGGGTTATTTTAATTAGGGCGCCTAGCGTCGTATTGCATTACGAAATGTAATTCTCCGCCAGTTGAAGTGTAACATAATTCTCCTTTTTTTTGCAAATGAATTACGCTGACTTTGCATAATTCTATCACACTTTAAAGTGGATGCATAACAAGGATATGTGATCATGGTACGTATGGTACGTATGTAATTGCTAATGACTTTACATGGCTATGAAATATGTTTGTACGAAAAGAATTGTATCAGACAGTTTATTAAACCATTATGCTATACACTTAATTTTGGATGAGCGTGGACATCAGTGTTTATTGACAGTTTCTTATGGTTTATATTGTCAGCATATTTTCTTTTTATCAAATGAAATTCTAATAAATGGAATTAAAATGTTATTTTATTATCTTTGACTGTATAGCTTGGCTTTTTAGCTACTTTAAATTTTCAATGTGGCCTGGAATTTATTTTTTGAATATTTCACTACCATTTTTATTTATTTTCTCCTAAGAACATTTGTTCTTCACTTGCTGCAATAACTACGTGCTCCACAGTTACTACAATTCACTCATGCAATAAACAAACTCTCACAATTTTTTACGGTTAAAAAGTATTCAAACTAATCTTTTAACATATTTTAAGACATTTCTTAAAATATTCAGTCGTTCAAGACACAAGGCTTTACAATAAACGATGGTTTAAAAAAAGAAAAGGTAAATTGTTCATTGACGTTTTAAAAAAAATGCAAGTCACCATTTTTTTCTCTAATTTATTTGTTTAAAGAGAAATTCTTGTGATTTTAATATTTATTGTTGAACTTTCATATTTGGTCAGAAATTCATATGAAAATTAACAATTTTAAACTCAGAAGAATTAATAAAAATTCCAAAATAACTCTTCGTGTCTACCTTTCCTTCCCCAAAAACCACAATAAAAAACGTTCCAACGTCAATATTTTTCTTTTTTAACGAGTGAGATAGACAATCCCATTCATCCAGGATTGTATCTGTAACAAATATTACAGAGTATATAAGGTGAGAATATAAACGCACACTGCACCTTCCGAACAGAGAGTGCATAGAATAGCTGGCAAAGTTAGCATCTATAAAACTATGGTTTCCTTTCGGGCTAAGGGTCTATAATGTAAACATTTTAACGCATGTCAAGAAATGGGGCTACGTCTCAGTCTGACTAGCTCATTTGACGTATTGCAACAAAAAAGAAATTGATTTTTTTATATATATGAAAAAAAAAGAATTAAAATATGATGCATGTCAAAGCCGTTATGTCTATGCTGTCTATTAGTTTGTCATATTGTTTGTCTCTTTTATGCTATTGTCCGTTAGTTCATGTATTCAAGTTAATGTATCCGTTAAGTCGTTATTCAATCAAACAAGAAGCACAACTTATGGTTCCTTAGGAACCCATTTGCAATATATATGCATGATAAAAACGACGTGCTTCCGCCAGATCTTTACACAGGCTGCTTAATGAGGCATCAGTATTCTTATCGACATTCCCATTTCATAGCACCACTCTGGCAAGAGGCTTTTCCATATATTTTATTGGCGTGGAACTTATAACAAAATTCTTCCAGAGACATGTAGTACTCATCTATGTATGGTGCCTTGTCTTTATAAAACTCCTTTAGCACTCACGCATCAAAATGAACAATAAAGTACGGAAGAATTTAGATAAAACTTATTTCAATTCAAATCTCAAGTGCGGTAGAGTTTTCAATAAAGCCGAAAGCCTTAGATGCTAGTGCTTTAAGACTTTAGTCTTAGAATTTATTCTCTGGCTAAATTTATAATAATAATAATAATAATAATAAATCCGTTCATTTCACATTTGTGTACCATACTTACTATATTTCAAAATTTCTTAAAATTTTTTTTTACAGTTGCTGTATTACCGATTTTTTATTACTTTTTTCATTAAGCGGATGTTATTGTAATAATAAAGTAGCCGCAATGTTAAACCGTTTTCTTTTTTGCTTTTTATTGATAAAAAGGTATATTTACAATTACTATTATAGTTAATGAACAGTTATTGCGACTTGTCAAATGTTACTTATTAAGCATGTGGTTATTCGTGTTCATTGCCCTTCTTTATTATCTTTCAATAGTAAAAGAGACCATGAAAAATTGATTTGCTTCAGTTTATTTGGTAAATTTATTTAAGTTATGCGAACTACAACAAATTAAATGCATTTTTTTTAACCATTGTTTTTATACCACTAACAGCAAATATGTCTTGTTTTGCTTACATAAAGACCTCTGTATCGTGCGAGTGTTTGTTAAGAACCTCCTCTCTTCTCATTTTTCTGAACTTGGTTTGATATCTCCCTCAATATGTCTTTATATCGTAATGGCTTAGTGAGCACGGATTTGGAAAAAGGCATACCAGTTGCATTACGCACAACCCATCCTTATGTTATACAAACGGACTTTGTACGTTTCTCTTTTTATAATTCCTCTCTTTTATTTTAACTATTGTAAAGGAGGAATTATGAAAAGAAAACCGTACGAGCGGAACTCTGCTATTACATGGCTTATTGGTCTTTTGTGAAGACCAATAGCATAAGCAGATGACAGAAACCCCCTACACCTATATATGCGAGCATTACAATTTGCAGTCGCATGCTGTTACTTTAACGATTTCACTCCGGATGAACTACCATCCTAAAGATTTGAGAGTATATAATAAAACTTTTACTACTTAACGGTAAATATGACTGTTGCTTATTAACTAAATAAAGATCATCGTTGTTTGCTACTATTACAGCTGTTGGCTGCTACACTGTCATATTCACAAACTGCTTTTATTACTAAGTGTGCTTACTTACGCAACTAAAAGGGTAATGTAAAACTTATATGTTGGTGCTGAGAGTGTAACTTAGCTAAGTTTTGAGTTTAAATGACTAGAAAGCATGCGATGTATCAGAGAACAACAACCTTATTGCGCAGCTTTGACTATGACATCAAGACATTGTGTGTGACAACCTATATGTATTAGAACTTAGAGACTAAGTTAGTTTTGCGGTGAATAAGTTAGTTATGTGCGTACATACTAAAGCTTTTGGTTGGAACAATAGCTTTAAACAAAAGTGGAAGTTAGTGGAAAATTGTGGTTCGTTTAAAAGCCGGTGTTAATCGAATCTTCATTGAATTGCGACATCCTATTTGCATCCTATATATAACACATATATAAAATTATATTTATTATAAATATGCATATAATATATATATTTCAAGCATCTAAAAGATTTATGTGGGTAATAAGAAAGCAGATGCTTTCTTGCTCTTCCTTGATGGTGGTAATTAACTCTCGATCGATTTCTTGTTGCTGTCTGTTCTAAATGATGCCGGTAATTGAAACAACACTCCCTTTATTATTTTGCGGTGCCAGTTGAGCTTTGTTTGATGTCACAACGAGCGGCCGTTTTGCTAAATATATGTATAAAAAGAATATATAAAAATGTTTAGATTTTAAAACTAACAACAATTTTGCAATGCACAGTATTATTGCGTTTGGAAATGTTTGCCAATATCGCCAAAATATTTATAATAGCGGCTTCTCGATAATGTTTGTTAAGTATCATTGACAAGTTTCTTTTTTTTATTGTTAGCGGTTTTTCTTCTTCTTTTCATGTTGTGCTGCGATTAGTAATACCGCTTCTGTCGGTCAAACTTAATCTGAATGCTGGGTTCTTCGCTATTCTTTTCGTTAGTTTGGCAGGATTGCCAGTTGTAGTTGCATGTTGCAAGTTGGAGTTAGTTGTATTATTAATTCCGTTGGAAATTGAATTATTTTTAATATTTTTGATCATTATCTCTCTTTATTCTTCTCTTTGACAATCAAACCCCAAATCAGATTAATTGTTTTCTTTTGACATTTTCAAAGCATAATTTTATGCAACTTATAATTACTAAAGACCCCCACACATTTAAACATACAATATAACATAGTTATAAATATATAATACTCTATTATTGATGGGTGGAATGCCTCCGAAACTTTACCGTCTTAGAAATAATCGTGCGTCTTGATTTCCACTGGTCGCTGCTTCTAATTATGCAAGTTCTAAAACTTTTTGCTCTAACTCAAAAAGAAAGAAAATTATGATAAATATAGACAAGTTTAAAAATATGTAACTAAAATAAATGTAAATAAAAAGTTCATCAAATTTTATGAATTTACTTGTCGGCAACCTGACGGTGGTTTAGATATGGGTTTCAATGAAACCTTGCAGTGCGTACATTTGTTGCTTCGAAGCTTCCCGGAAATCAAAACAATTGATTATTGAAATATATTAATATAAACAAATGGAAAAATACCTACTTAAATATTATTCGTTTAGTTGGAGTTAAATCTTGTAAATTCTAAATTTATAATAGTGTTGTGCGAATAATTATTCGAAAAATTTTGGATCAATTTATTTGTCCCAATGTATTTGCATTTTGCGTTATTTGTAAGTTAAAGTTGGAAAATAAAAATGCCCTTGATTTATATCTTTCTTGAATCGCAATGATTGAACTTTGCCGTATTCAAAAAAAATTAGTTTACTAAACACATACACGTCCAGAACATTAAACACTTACTATCATTTTGAACCTTTCATTTAATGTTTTTAAATTTTTGATCGTTGCAACCAAATTTTCATCACATTTTTGGCAATCGCTTTTATTTTTTGTGGCCAAGTAACAAAAATTTTAAAATTCCTTGTGAAGAAAAAAAAAGATATAAGTAAGAAGGTTAAATTCGGAGGCCAAAGCTCGCATAACCACTATTATCCTTTTTGCTCTCCAAGTTCTTATATTTGATACTCATATCACTGGTATTGTTAAGAAAAAATGAATCCGCTATACCGCTTTGTTTACCGTATTCATTTCAGAACTAACCCATTTTTAGTCAGATAATATATGTTCATTTGAGCAATATACAAAGCAATTTTAAAAATTCTGTCCTGTATGTTTTATAATAACTAAGCACAAAACCTCAAACAAGTGAAAAAAAAGAAAATTCAACCACTTGTAAATTTGTGTGGGCATGGTCGATTGTTTCCATTTTTGGACGTAATAAGTAATATAAAATACAAAAAAAAAATAAATAAATAAAAAAAATTAAATAAAACCTTTCATTTTTTGAATCTATTTGCTAACTCTGTTGTCATTGTAGTAACATATTTCACGCAAATCCAATTCTTAGTTGAAACTACCTGGCATAAAATGGTTGCATATTATGAGATAGAGATGCTCTTGAGCTTTCAATTGAATTGAATTATGGACTTAATTACAAAGTTTAGTCCTTAGTATATTTGATTTAAAAATAATTACCCTTATATGGTTAGGTATTTTTTAGCAATAGACTTTCGTTTATTTTTGTTTCCACACTCGTATTGTTACTACAGTTTCACCTCGATTCTCTTGGCAGTTGTACACTGTAAACGGCTATTTGGTTTCTCTATCATAATTTTTCTGTTCAGTAAATGCCATATTTTGTATACATTTGAATTTGTTATGTTCACACCATATATTTCCCTGATGGAATTTGCAATACAACTATGCATACTCTCATTTTGCCTCATATTATATTCATACAGCTTCATCCCACAAATACTAATTTAACTTTCCTTAAGCTTCCAGTCTTTACTTTCATAAGGTTAAATTCTAAATTATACTCAAAGCTATACGAAAAGCTTTCTTTTCCACCGTATCAATAAGTTACTCCCTGAACGACTCATTCACCTAAGTTACTCTCTAAGCATTAGCATGTAAGTCGTATATTACTAGTACTCTTTCAGTAAGCGTCATTAAGGTGAAAGCTCTTCTTATCTCTCTCTCTCTTTCTCTCTTCTCTTCTTAGCTCTTCTTCGTTATAGATAACCGGTTACGGACTCCAACTTCCTTGAAGATCTCATATTTTTGATTACTTTTTGTTATTTGAATGCTACTAATGCGCAGTAAAAAATAAAGTCAATATGCTCACGTTAGTATTAAGTTAATAGTAAGACGAAAACAATATAATTAAAATGCCTACGTTGGTTGATAAATTGACAATAATATATGAAAGTAAACAAGGAAGTAAGGTGAAGCGTTACACTACACTACAGTGTAGAGCTTCTTTTATGTGGCGTTATTCTTAATTCTATTTATTAAAATGATTACGCATTTTGACGGTTTTACTTGATAGATATAGTAATTCGTGTTGGGGTTAACGGAAATTTTAACAGTCGTCAAATAGTCTTTTTAGCGTAGATTTGAATTTTTGTCCGCGACATTGCCTCTAAGCATATTGATTGTGACGTGGAAATTATTTTTACGATGTTATATATAAAGTAAAAATACAAGTCGAAAATTAAACTATACGCTAGAAATATTGTAATCAGGACATCTCTATTTTACGCTTATGGTGTTAAGGTTTGAGAAGGCAAGCCTGCTTTATTAAGAGAAGCTAGGCACTCCTAAAAAAAGGGTAGCTGAACTTGGTGTCATATTACATTTAAAAAGCAGATTTATAATTCACAATTGCTACACATCAATAAGTTAATGGACAGAAATTGTATTTTTGGTCAAAAGGGTTCGATCGCCTTGTTGTGCATTTATTTCCTTGTTTTGATATTATATGAATGAAACTTTCAATCGAAGAACAAACAATACAATATATCCGGCATGAAATAAGTTCAAAATATAAAAAAATAGAAACTTATAACGTAAGTACATAAACACCTGCAATGTGGACAAGGTTGCTCGTCTATAACCTTTATTTACATCAACTCAGCGTGCACGTAAACTTTATTATATTATAATGAGCATATATTAAAAATATATATATTTTCCGGAAAATAAATCACGAATTAAATAAATGACGATCTTTAATTAAATAAGTAAACGGTTGAGAGGTTATCAGCAGGGATAGCGAAATAAAAAGTGTACGTGACATTTGCTCCCTTAATCAATGTCTGTACCGTCTTTGTATACACAAATGTGTGAACATATACACACACACACATATAGGAGATTGTTAAAAAAAAATTAGTCCATCATGTTGCAACGTCTGACATATATAATTTTGAATTAACACACATAGTTTATGTCTCACCAAATCTTTTTCTTTCATATTCAATTAATTTTAATTTTAGAAGAGTATGTGCAACGCACATCACACGAATAAATAGAGCTGTAGTTTGACAGCCATGGCTAAATCGATTTAAAATTTGAATTATCATTTTTGGTGTTGCAAACAATATGAGAAATGAGTATACCACCCTAATTCGGTGGTTGGTATAAAAAAAGAGTTAAAAAGACATTGCCAGCCTGCAAAAAAAGAACCCTCGCTAAATACTTTCAGCTACTACAACTTAGGATTGCCACTTAACTTCTTTTCAAAGAAGAAACACCGTTTACACAAATGAAATACCAACAACCATCAACTGTGAGCTGCGATCGAAAAACAGGAGTAATTCGAATGTCCATGAAAAATAGTAGCAGCAATTATATTAAAACAAAAAAAAAAGAAATAAATATTCAATCCACGACAACATACCAAAACACATATATGCAAGAAACATACTACTTTAAAATAACCAAAAAATACATGTGACTCACTTAAGAATAACGATTCGATATTTTGTATTTGGCTCAAAGTCACTTGACACACTGCGCTCTAAAAGAAACAAATGGTATATCTGCGAAATGCAATCTTATCCTTTTATTTAGAATTAGGTGAACATTTTTTTTTTTTTTATTTATGTTTTTGAGTAAAGTAATATTAGTTTTAGTATGTAAGAAAATTAGTATAGAAGACCTGTAATGAACAATAAAGATAACCATTATTACTACAATGATCTGTTTACCAGTGACAGTTGCTCTTACTTGAGTGGGCAACTGAGAGAAGTGGTCTCTGACGCACTTCAAAATCACAAGTCTCTTTCACTACACAGGAATACATCGCACACACAACATTAGCAACCGCGAAGCAACAATAGCAAAAACAATATTGGCAATAATAACACACTCATAACCACATTACATAAGCAAAGATAACTACACACGTTCGCATACACGCCCGTGAGCATATTACAGGTTTAGGTAGGTAACTCCGTACACTTATATAAAATTAATTAAGCCCACACATGCACACGTCACAAAGCTAAGTCCTGGCTACTGCGGTGGATTGTGATCGGCCTGCATGTACCCCCGATGTATATGTAGGCTAACTGCAATATGCAGGTGCCAACGAAAAGACAAAATGGGAGAGAATGCTCAAAAGGCCACAAAAACGTTTCGGATGTTCAGTGGCAGGATCAGGAGATGTAGTCTTGACGAGAAGCCCCAACCGTAATCTTTCTGTTGTACTCAACATACGTTGTAGACATCAGTAAGTGTCCACCAGGAAGACCATTAAATTGACAATTCATAGAGTAGTCATATGATCAAAGTTTAAGCAACAGAAACAACTGGGTATCTCGTTAAAAGGACGTAGTCTAAGATGCCGTTGAAGCAAACGTTCGCGGTCTTGATGCAGCACTCTAGCACCACATTTACATTAAGTACCAGCTTCACTTTGCCAGTTTGGAGACCAAGGGTACATAACTATTGAAGTCCTCATTAGTGGAGAATAGACCCCTCAGGTTCATTTCTTACAAGCGTTTGATTAAATTCGACGGACTTATCTACGCATGGATCGACAGAAAACAAACTTTCAGATTCTCTCTCTTTCAGCTACATTTAGCGTACGAAAAACATCAGGACTTGAGCGAACGGGCTTAAAGTCCCAGACGCGCATGGCTAAAGTTGGAGTCAATTGCTCCACCGCTTTCTTAACCACCTCTCTTGGCGTTTCAGCACTGTTACTACCCCTAACCGCAGCAGACCAGGTGTCTAGTGATTTAGGCGGTGGAGCAGCCGTTGCAGCCAAAACATCCAGCATATTAAACGAATAGGTTCGGAGCACCACACCAAAACAATTTTCATGCAGGAAAAACTGCCACGATTTCAAACGTTATCAACGCGGTCTCTTACGTACCCATTTTCTGCGAGCAGACAAAGAATATGGCTTTATATTCACTTTCCAGATCTACAATATCATTGGCCCCAGTGCCCGATAAATTTTCGAGATTGAAAACGCATTCCTACTGTCGGTCGTGCAGTCTTGCTTTCACCATCGTAAAAACATTAGTTGTCAGCGATCGCCGCTCCGCCTTACGAGCAGCAGTAGGTGGAACCGCAGGCGTAACCTCACCGTTGTTTTTAAGTACAGTGGCGACAGCGACAGCTGTGATGTTGACAAGTTAACGCTGGACGCCTTAAAATCATCCGAATTTTGGACGGACCTATCCTTATCTTTTGCTTTTTTTCGTTCATTATTCGTGACTCTTTTAGAAGTCCCCTCCCTAGACTTAACGGTCACAACACTGCCCCTGCGCTTATTTGCGGTAGACGCAACCTCTCCCCAACTCACTCGTTCATCAGCGGGAATCAAAAATTACAAAGCACAGTGGGACAGACGGTTATTTCAAAGAAAATCAAACCAAACGTTTTATAAATGACGTGGAAAAAGCAGATATAATCGATGCCCTTTTAAAAGCAACGACCGTGTCAGACACGAAGAAGATCGCGATTTGAAACAGTAGGCAAGTTTTTGACGCACTAAACAGAGGCTAATCGAGATCGCAGCGGCATTAGCCATGCAGCTATTGCAGCGTAACAAAATCAAAATAGGGCCGGTTAGACTAAGACTGAGAAAATATGCGTCCGATGTGTGGAGACAGGGCATCTGGCAAAAAGCTTCATAATTATATTCTCTCAAATCCACGTAGGAAAAAGTAAAGAAGCAAAAAAACTTCGCGCGGCAAGTGGCAACCGAAATAGATAGTGTGTTTTTTGGCGAGCCACACACAAATCCGAGAAGCACCGCGATGGCTTCAATATGGAACGGGCAATGCATCTATCAATAAAAAAAGGACGAAAATAGAAATGGGAAAAGCAGATGGAACAAACAAAAACTCTCTTGTATCGGGGGCAGCGTTGAATACTATTTGCAGTTTTTACCTCTGCAAATGTAGTTTCCGTAACATTCTTTAGAAAATTAACTTTTTTAGAATAACAGGCAAAAAAAAATCTCCCCATCAATATTAAAAATGGGAGAGTTTAATAGCAAGTCACCCGAATGCCATTCAAAAAACCCAGTGAATAGAACTACTTCACTCGGGTGAATGATCGAATTGTATTAAGCTACCTTTTCCAAAGGGGAATAAAGGAATCAATGATGTCCATGACGATAAAATCCTCAAAGTTGGCATGTTGGATACCAACGAAAAGTGAAATTATAAGTAAATATATTTTTTTTCGATATTGCCGACATGGCATTGTAATAAACATATAACAGGCCAAAAATGCCTGATACGCCAAATGAATAAGGACGCAGGCGCAGCAGCACTGTTAAGCTGTGACAATATGAAAATCTGAATGCGATCATGATTTACACCCAGTATACTCACACTTACCCGGTCGTAACTTGAACCGCTACATTGATAAATTTCGTGCAACAATACATTTCCATATAGCATTGCTGTAATTGGGGTTTAAATTATATGAAGACAACTGGAATTCGATAAATTGTTGAGCATGTCATGTAGGCAGCGAAATAGAGTGCAAACGTGCTGAGTTTGTTGCATTTCATATTACAGTACTCATTTTGCCGAAGCCCACTCCATTAAATAGAGGCTTCTTCCAAACCTGGGAAAAACGATATACCGCTAATTGCAAGGCATAATTTTGCACTATAGTACATATGGTGGCACTAGAAACCCCAAGATTGCAGTTGGGTTCCTTTCTTGTTCCTCCATTTAAAAACACATGTATGATGTGTCACTATGGCGCTGCGCGCGTATTCAATTTCATTCAAAATCCAAAAAGGTATTTATGTTTTATATCCACCACGGGCTATAAACCCCTAAATGTTACATTGGTCTTATATAACCACTTCTTTATCTACGTTAACCTGTCCAGTAGTGATCTGGTCGTCTAAGTTTAAGCAAAAAACGGCGACTTTGGCGTTATGCACAATTCAGCATGTCGCATGCAATAGCATAATTGGAACCATAAAAACTTCCCCTCAAATTTTTTATATGCGTTGTTTAACGTAATCCCTCTTTCCACATCTCAGATTGCCAATCATTCAGATTGCCAATCATTGACAAACTAGAGCCGAACAATGTGTCCAACAGAACCATATTAGGAAAATCTGAACGGGATAGGTCCGTATCGCGGGATCTGCAGCTGTAGCGCAAAAATAGTACTTTAAGGGTCCAAAACTACCGAATAGTGAAACCAGGATTGGCATATGCAGCCTCAAAAAGGCCCCGCCGCAGAGATATACTCGCTCAATATTTCATACAGAAGTCTATAAAACCTCTGCACGTATATCAGAAAGCTTAAGAAGCCAATGCAGGAGAGAGTGAGACTGCATTCACTACGGCAGCCAAGATTTCTAAACGTCCTGAGCGGGCAAATAATAACCATTAAATTTGGTTTGAGGTGCCTTCGCACTTTGGATAAGTCAGGAAAGCACAAAGAGGTTCACCTGATGTGATCGTCTGGATATTTAGGCATCGGAGGGAATGAAAGGTTGCCTCTTTAGCCAACAGGGAGGCTCAAACATCTACAACAGGTCCGTAAACTTTCTTTGTCGTAGCAAGCAACGATATTAAGTCGCTGGTATCGTAATCAGCACAGGAAAAATCTGGATGTCATTGAAAACACAATGCAGAAAAACACCAAAATAAAAGATTTATTAAATTTTCCAGCATAATTCACAAGCTATTGGGGCTCCAAAGTAGCGTAGTGGAGTAGTGGAGAGGATTAACACTACAGAAGTTACTATTTTATAATAAGTCCAAAGTATCACATTTTTTGACTTTGGATGTAGGATTTTGGGAACCAGGATTGAGTTCTTTAGCTACAGGTTTGGTTCTATTAATTGATATCGATTAGATGTTATCATTGATGCTAACTTTAAAAATGTTGGTGTCACAATAGAGTGCCCTACCAGCCTTCGTAAAGTGAATTAACGTTCGTTTTTAAAGCTTTGACTCGTACGTTATTATGGCACTTGGTAGATAATGTGTGTTATTTTTTAATATGGAATAACACTGCGCTAGACAAGGATTGGTAGCGATTCTCAAAAGCCAGAGGCTGCTATAGATAACCATGTTTAATAAACGACGTAAAAGAACGAAAGATAAGAAGATCGATTTCCTCTTCTTCTTTTCCTGTATCTGCATATGTTGCAATTTATTAACTGGAAAGCATTTCAAAAGTGTTTGCAACCAAAAAAGACCTAAGACGATTATTATGAGTGGAAAGAAAAAAAACCATGAGAAATTTAATGGAAATAAAATAACGCAGACAAGGCTAATTTTATAAACAACATAAGTGTGAAAAGAATTTTGGTTACCAATCGTGACGCTTTCATTAATTGTGTTTGCTGATAATGAAGTATTTTATTGGTGAAATATAATTTTGCTGAAACGTCTTATTATGTCAGGAATTATTCCAATGGTAACAAATAAATTAAGAGTGATTCAAATATGAAGAGCAAGATGTTCTCATATGTATAAACGCATTTATTATCTGCTACACCAAAAACGCTAATGAAAATAACTACAAACAGAACCAAGTTTATCTAGTGCGTAGTGGTCTACTGGAATAAATTGCTATGCCGAAAACTATAGATGATTGATGATTTGCTAATTTATCTGATCGGAAACGAATGAGAAAAGCCAAATTTACTAATGCGCAAGCCGGCAAATAATTTGTAAACTGTGTGTGTAAGGTTTCCTCTCTGGAGAAAAAATATGTTAATGAATGCATCAAAAAAGGCTACTAGAAGCCTATATAGATAATTGTATAAGTATTAAAACAAACAATAATAAAAAAACGTAAAACAAAACCTTGGAAAAAAGTAAAAGTGATATCAACTATTTACTTTGTGGCAAAAGCTATTTTTTTAAATATAGTCTGTAATTAGTAGCATCGTCAGGGTGGGAAACTGTTAAATCAACGCAATCAAAAGGTGCTGATATCATGAAGTGCGGTTATTGCTGATCATGAATTAATTATTGCTGATGATGCTGGCGTCGTATTTGAGATGGGAACCCTACCTTGCGTAGAAATGGTAGGATTGCTTTTTGCACACACGCTGCATAAATTCGTTTTTAGTAAATTTGGTGATTTTCAAAATTATATAGGAATATAATATAAGTACCTATTATGTCTTTTTAAATTATGGATTTGAAAGGATTTTTTATAAAATTGTGTTCCTTGTATCTATCTTTCTTATCATTGTCGATTTATGTTTAGTAAATTTCTAATTGATGAATATTTTCGGAATATCGTTGTGTTGTTTTGCTTTTATTTTCTATATATTGAGGGTATTTAAAGCATTATCGTCTTTTTGGATATCATCTTTAATAAGTTTGACTTGTTTAAAAAAGTCAGCGATTCTTTGTGTCATTAATATTTTAAAATTGTGCTAAACTCAATTTGTGACGGTACGCTTACCTTACTGATCGGTCACCTCGTTTTTCGGTGGGATAGCATCAAAAAAAATACAATCTAAAAAACATTGTGAGATAGAAGAAACTAAACGTCAGAAGTTTTAAATGAAAGCTTGTAATGTAAGTGAGCCCTCGTCCATTCCTTCAATAATTTGGGCAGGTATTCTTACGGCTCATATCATCTTGTTTAGCTTTTTGGTCGAACTCCGTATAGGGCAGAGTACCAGTGACGGGACTTCTTGACGCTCCCTTTAGTTTCCAAGATATAGAGTTTGAAGCGCATTTGTATAACTTTTCAGCGCTGCGCGACGATGGTATTCGAACACAAGCTCAGCTATCGACAAGCGATAGCGCTGCCAACATTCGTGTTTGATAGACGAGCATTGAATAATTATATTATTGTAACGTTACCGTAACATATAACTTATTACAAATTTTCGGCACCCACGATGGGGCCCAAAAAAGTTCAATGAGGATTATGCTACATTAATTACATCAAAATTTTTGTGATTTTCATTTTGGTTCTTGCGATTAGCAGTTGTGATCGCAATAGTAAATCTCTTTCGGGTCTGTTCTAGTTTTTTCTTTTGAGTTTTTTTATTTTTTTATTTTCTTCTTTTGGTGTGAATAGCTTTTCTCTTGGCTTGTTTACCGTTGCTTCAGTAGCGGGGATTTTACATGTAATTTAAGAGAAAATTTAAGAGAAAATTTTTCTGATTTGTATTCTCTCTTTTTTCGAGCTTCCGGTTTGGTTTTGCTTTTTCTTGTAGTTTTGCTCTCTTGTTACAGTGACAACGTAACGTAGAAGTTTTATTAAATTTCTTATACATATAGATAAACTTAGTGTAGTGGATTCTTTTGAATTTTTTTCTTTTTTGTCCTAATAATCCACTTCTTTCTTTTCGTTGACTTGACGTGGAGTGCTTAAATACACCATGTCGCGCAAAAACAGGCCCGGAATCGGATAGATTCGTTTCTTCTTGGCTCTGCGAGCGCTTTGGCCATGCAAAGTGTGCCGTCATGCTCGTCCGTACTGCTGACGCAGTCGCTGACCCTTCCAAAGGCTTAAGATGGTCATGTCCTGACTGTAGGCAGCGGGACAATGATTTTTACAAACTTTTCACGGAAACCCGTTATGGTTTCTCGGAATTGAGTAGAAATCTCGGCTCCTTGTGGGAAAAGTTTGAGCTCATTAAGTCTAGGTTTGATGAGTGTCGCTTTATTGGACACTCATCTTCTACTCGTAGCGTAGCGTGTGGGACGTCACCTCTGGCTTTCTCCAAATATAATTCGTTGGTACAAGTTACCGCTCCCTCTAACTCTAAAATGAATAGTAATGTTTCCGATATTGCTGAGTCGGTTGGTAGCAAAACAGTTACAAACAAACCGGCAAGTCCATCGGTTTTAAGCTATGCTGAAGTGGCAAGGGTATCTCCGCCCAGAGCCGCCACTCACTCTAATCAAGTGCCATCGCCTAAAAGTAATGAAGAGAAAAATAAGTCATCCTCTCCTCCTGGCTGTTCGCGTGTGAATGCTGGTCACCAGACAGGGCAAGTCTCACAAGCTGCCGGTACAAGGGCGATAACCCCATCTATATTTTCCCCAACTCGAAACTCTCCTACTGTGAACCCCCCTCCTGTTCCAAATAATGACATTTGCTTGACGGCAGTTCCTCCCAGAAAAGCAATATTTGTGTCAAGACTGGCACCTGAATCATCGGTGGATAACATAAAATGTTATCTGGCGGCGAAAGTCCCATCAGTCAACTTAAAGCGTGTTAGCATCTTCAAAATGGCTCCTTCTCAAGCTAGAGCAATCTCCTCTTTTAAAATATTAGTTCCGACTGAAAACAGTGATATGTTGTTAAACAAATCACTGTGGCCAGTAGGATCCTTAATTAAGGAATTTATCCCTCGAGATCGTCCCCGTAATACCCAAGCAATAGTCTTGTCGCCTTCAAAAAACTAATTGTTTCTTCAGGCCCACTATCTCTCATTTATCAAAATGTCAGGGGCCTAAATTCGAAAATTCGTTCCACTTTTCTAAATTCTGTGAGCACGGAATTTTTCTGTTTGGCCTTTACTGAAACTTGGCTAAAACCCGATCTACATTCGTCGGAACTTTTTCACAAGTCTTTCCAAGCCTTCAGAAAGGATCGAGTGAATCGCATTGGTGGTGGTGTAGTAATTGCCATATCTGCGTCAGCCTCGTCCAATTCAATAGAATTTCCCATTTCTCCCGACGTTGAATTTATCGCCGTTCGTGCGATAATGCCTAATAAACAGCTATTTGTAACCTGCTCCTATATTCCACCAAATTCTGATATCTCCATTTACAAGAAACACGCTGCCCTCATTTTGAAGTGGCCAAGCGATATAGACTTAACGATTTGGTCATAGCATTGGGTGACTTCAACTTGCCTCAAGTCACTTGGTGTAACAGTGATAATTCTGGCTGTTTGATTCCTACTTCAACGTCTGATAGGGCTGTTGTGTTCTTTAATGAATTGTTTGATCAAAATTTGGTTCAATATAATCGTACCCCTAATTGTAATGGTAGACTGCTTGATCTCTGCTTTGCCAACTTTCCTGAGATTAAAGTAAATCGTTGCTTTTAGTTTACCTGAGGACCCTTATCATCCGTCAATGCGCATTTCCTTTCATCATATGAATGATGGTTCGTTGAACTGCCTTAATATTGCGAAATCAAACTTTTATAAATAAATGTTATGATTTTCATGAAATC